>NC_092287.1:23698837-23953837 GCF_036320965.1 Panulirus ornatus | reverse complement strand
GTGCCGTGCACGTACGTTCGAATCCCGTTGGTTGCAGCGGGCTGCCCACAGTCAACGCAGCTCTTCATCCTCCCCAAGGGGTTGGTCGATATTATAGTTACTTGGCTTAGGATATATATATATATATATATATATATATATATATATATATATATATATATATATATATATATATATATATATTGATTAGATGGCATTATTTAGGGTATTCAATTACTCCTATCGTCTGAGCTAAAAAATTAGAAATGTAGTATTACATAATCCCTCAAACTATCTTGTACTTTGCCAATGATTTCATGACGTAAGTGTTTAAAAGGCCGGTAATAATCACTATGCCTACGGATATTATGTGTGAGTACACAGCAGCAGCTAAGTGACCGGACGCAGGTAGACGTAATTGATTACAGTATTGATCTTTCCCCAGTACCGGATGGTCCTTCTCCTCCCTCCCTCCCTCCAAGCCTGACGCTGGCCATGACGTGGTGTCTGCATTTTCTATGAGCCTAACCTTGAGTAGCATCGCAAACACTCCTTGGGCACGTCTATACTAAGGTTATGGAACGGGGGTCATTTTTTTTGTGTGTGCAATTAGTGCCAAGATAAGGTTTTGTTTTATTGATTTGTAACACCTGTTGTTTGAGAAATGGGATCTGTGGAAGCCAAGTGGAGTCTGGTGTGTTTCACAGTGGGAATTCCCCTGAAATTGGCGTCATGGTGACTGGACTCGGTGAGAATTTGGGAAAACGCTCCCCGTTGATGTGAATTTTTGTCCAAGTTGTAGTTTTTAGCTTTCCTCTGTATAGTCGGGTTTTCTTGGGGCAATATGCGGTGCTTCTGTTGTTTACGGGATCAGCCACTGTGGGGAGCCGTTGTTGTATTTTGAGGTGGTGCTTTCGTTTGCTTACAACATCGATCGATTATTCGATGTCTTCGTTGAAGATAGAAATAATATTCGTTCTGAGAATCAACGTTTGGTGGAGTTTTAATGAATCCAAACAGACGCGTTCATCCATGCGTGTGCGTGTGTGTGTTTTTGCAATCATACACTCCACTGTCTAGGTTTACCAACTGCGCCATCGCAAGCTGTGACGGTTTGCGAGAGACGTAATTAAAGCAGAGGAGGAGGGTGTGAGGAGGGTGGTGCCGCCGCCGGCGCAGATGACGGTGTTGAGAGAAAGTTTGACTGGTATAGTCATGGCTTCAAGGTTAAACCGCTGTCTGTGTGGGTAACACATTACGACTGTCGACAACCCCTGGAGTAGACGTCAGTACACCGTCATCTGGCGCCAATCTCCACTTAATTACCCCATTTATTATCATAATATATATATATATATATATATATATATATATATATATATATATATAGCTGTACATAATGTGGTTATTTACCCGGGAAATGATTCCGTGTCGTAACAGGGAATTAAAGCGGTCATGGAAGCGTTACGATTTTGCTCTCGTCTGTTACGTAGCCAGCGATTGCTTTGGCTTCCTCAATATATGCGTCTCTTAAAAGCACACACACACCAAATGAGAAATACTTTATATATGATAGTTATAATTACTAAGGGTCTCGAGAGGTGGTATGTGTCGTTTATAGCATTCGAGTTTTAAAATGGAATCACAAGGCATGATAAGGTTACATAATAGCTGAAGTAAATTATGTATACAATTGTATAGCAAGAACAGCTAAGTATAAGGTTGTATAGCAGCAGTAGCTGAATATACAGTCATGTACCGACGACAGCTAAGTATAAGACTGTATAGCAGCAACGGTATGTGCGCAAGTCGTACAGCAACAGCAGCTGAAAATACAAGTTGTAAAACGGCCACAGCGAGAGCGACTGCAACGTAGCACATCATTATTTTATCGACGTGAGTTAAATGACTGGCGAGATTACCAGGGCTTAGAAAAAAACTAGGGAGTGATGATTTTTCCCCGGAGTTTAAAAGTGATGACAGGTGTCCTTGGGTGAGTTATTGGGTGAGGTGGCGGAGTGGTAGTGTGGTGGTGGTGTGGTGTGGTGGTGAGTAAGGTGCTGACGGAACGAGAATGTCAAGCGCCGATCCCTCGCTGGGTTTTGATGCCTCAAGTCCTCCAGCATCTCGTGTCTTCCAAACCTGCACTGATTTGTGGTTGCTAACCTTTTGTTATATAGCCAGTTATTGCTTGTAATATTATATATATATATATATATATATATATATATATATATATATATATATATATATATATATATATATATATATATATATATTCGTATGAGTCCACGGGGAAAATGAAACACGATAAGTTCCCAAGTGCACTTTCGTGTCATAATCACATCATCAGGGGAGACAAGAGAAAAATATAAGTCAATTGATATACATCGAAGAGACGAAGCTAGGACGCCAGTTACCGGACTGTCTGTCTCAAACCAATCGATTGTATTTGTAGAAAGCACTGATTTTATGACCTTCATTCTCATGGAGAAGCTTGCCCGGCTCCCAGCTGGACGGTCTGAGGTGGGAAGACAAGCCTAGCATAGCCAAGTGGACGGCGAGCTTAGCATAGCCAAGTGGACGGCGAGGCTATCCTAGCTAGCTAAGTGGACAACGAGCGTAGCCTATCCAAAGTGGACAGCGAGCCTCTCTCTCCTACCTTGGATTCTACTTCGGTGAAGTCAGTTAGGGTGTGTGAAGTTTCCTCGGATCGTGATTCTACCCCAGTCCTCGTGTTAGGACCCCGGTGCTAGGGAGAGTGTGTGGGGTGGAAGTGGATGAAATTGTAAAAGTTTGCGACGTGAGGCCATCATCGTTGAGCGTTGGTGGCGTGGGAATCAGTAAGGTCTCAAGCGGTGTCCATTGCGCGCGCCTTCGGTGGCGCTATCACGACTCCGTACGTGACCACGCCCTGTGGTCGTTCTCTGCGTCAACCTTCGAATTGGGGTCATATCACACTTGTTGACCGCCTCGTAGAAGTGATTCATCTCTTGTTCTTCAGCTGGCATCTTCACACGAAACTGACGCTATTTCGAAAAAAAGAAAAAAAATCCTGTGACATGAAACCCGCGCCCTCTCGCTCGTGGTGTGGGTGAAATGAGGTTTTTCGAACGTTACCTGGCGGTCGGTAAGCAGGAGGAGGCAAGTGTATTGTGAAGGTGTTGTGTCATGCTGGGATGGTCCGCGTGCGGGCCACACACTGTTGAGAATAGACCTGATTACATCAGTAGAGGCTGGGGTGTGTATTTAATCTCCCCGGAATAAAGATGTAGTGTAGGATTACTTTTTGTTGAATCTACGTGGAATGGAATGGCGCATTCACGGGGGCCGCCTGGGGTCGAGCGCCTAAGATTCGAGTCCTGGTTGCGGTAATGTGTCCACACAGTCACCCCAGCCGTTCATCCATCCGTAGGAGTTGGTCGGTGAAAGAGGTACCTGGCTCAGGCTAGGATATATATATATATATATATATATATATATATATATATATATATATATATATATATATATATATATATATATATACTTATCGAGTTATTCTTGGAATAGATTATTGCACGAAGCATCGATAGATTTGCAGACTCAACAAAGTGAAGTGATGTCTCGATAAATCGCTTCTCTTGGGAGCCAGAAAGACGTTGTCACTTTTGTGGGTCATGTTTTGATTCGAAGGATTTGCATATTCCCAGCCCAGTCAGTTCTCGTGTTGTTACTTCAACAAGGCATATCCGTGATTTTGTAACCCATCAGTAAATCTAGGATCACGTAGCACTGAAAGCCAGTAATAGAGATGAGGTGTTATGATTGGATGAACTATATAACCTGAGATGTTATGATTGGATGAACTATATAATCCGAGATGTTATGATTGGATTAACTAACCTAAGATGTTATGATTGGATGAACTATATAACCTGAGATGTTATGATTGGATGAACTCTATAACCTATTATGATTGGATGAACTATATAACCTCTGCAGTTGAAATTGACCCCGTAAATCTTTTGTTACCGAAGGTTTTTTTTTGTGTGTGTTTTGATGTTTTGTATTTAGAGAGAATGATTGATTGCAAAGTGATGCACTTCTACTGTGACTGAGTGTGCCCATCGTGTTTGCAGGATCCCGTAGCCGTTCGCCAGAGAAAATACGGGTACCTGGTGGCGTCGTCTGCTAGTCCAGTGGCGAGGATGCCAGGAGACGATCGCGGGTCACCCTCCTCCCTCACTGACCTCGACTCGGCCCTTGGAGGCAGCACGGCCTCCCCAGACTCGACCAGGAAGACGCACAGGTAAGCTCCCCTACCAACCACAGTCCTCCTCCTCCTTCTCCTCCTCCTCCTCCTTCTCTCTCTCTCTCTCTCTCTCTCTCTCTCTCTCTCTCTCTCTCTCTCTCTCTCTCTCTCTCTATCTCTATCTCTCTCTGTTGGGAGATGCATAGGTAAGGTAACGACCCACAGTTCCGTTTTCTTCAGGAAGACTTAAGTCATAGTCCGCCCACTCACGGTCCAATTTCTTCACCAGGAAGATAATACAGGTGAGATGCCAAGTGCCGGCCAGCCGCACTCCATTTTCTTTAACAGAAAGATCCGCACTTAATATGCCCTATAGCCTTAGACCATATTTTTCAACGGAACGACTCACACACGCAAGAGGTCGGATTTTTTACATACTAATTAACGTAATTATAGATCTTGTGTGTGATTTTTTCCACCGTGTGTTTTTCTCAACACTCTTAATATGTCGGCCTTATTTTTCACAAGTTTTCGTTCTTTGATCATTTCCGTTGCCTATTTCCAACCATCTGTAATGTCTCTCTCACTTCCCATAGTGTTTGCATTTTTTTTACGGAATCCCCATTTACTCTCGTTATGTTTACGAGTTTGTTTGTTTTTTTCATTATTATTGCTGTAGTAATTGGAGTTCACTAGTTATGGAGACCCCGTTGAGGGAGGCACATTAGTTAAGGTGAGCATTTTGAAATTTAGAAAGATACAGTAACTTAGATAAAGTATCAGTTTGGAAAGTTATATATTTTGGCCGTTGTATTATTTCTTAAGAAATGCAAAAATTCTTTTAAGCACAAATACATCGTCATCTGGGTACATTTCGCTATAGATTAACTTTTTTTTTTCTTGTTCTATTTCATCTTGGATTCGTAGCCACATTCGTCGCGAATACTTTGCTGAGTGTCATATAAAACATCTGGAATTAGGTCATCTTTTTTACGTTAATAAATATGTCTTCTTGTGTAGGGAAATGGCATACATGTGTATTTTACTATTATTATTATTATTATTTTTTTTTTTTTTTTTTTTTTTTTTCCAAAAGAAGGAACAGGGAATTGGGCCAGGTGAGGGTATTCCCTCAAAGGCCCAGTCCTCTGTTCTTAACGCTACCTCGCTAATGCGGGAAATGGCGAATAGTTTGAAAGAAAGAAGAAATTATTATTATTATTATTATTATTATTATTATTATTATTATTATTATTATCATTATTATTATTATTATACTTGATCGCCGTTTCACGCGTTAGCCCCAGGGAACTGACGGAGACACACACACACACACACACACACACACACACACATATATATATATATATATATATATATATATATATATATATATATATATATATATATATATATATATATTCTTATACTTGATGGCCATTTCCCGCGTCAGCGAGGTGGCGCTTGGAATCAACAGGGTAACGCCCGGAAACACGAAGATAGGCCACGTCCACTCACATCCATACACAAATCGTCATGTGTAATGCACCGAAACCACAGCTCCCTATCCACATCCAGGCACCCACACAGACCTTTCCATGGTTTACCCCAGACACTTGACATTCCTTGGTTCATTCCAGTGTACCACATCTTTCCAGTTCATTCCAATGTACCACATCTTTCCAATTCATTCTATTCCGTGCACGCGTTTCGCCCTCGTGCATGTTCAGGCCCCGATTTTGTGGTAGGAAGGAGGGTTTTTGGTTAAACAAAAGTTAAGAACACTGGGAAATATTAGCTGTAACATGCCGCCGGCGACATGTCAAGAAAATGCTTGATCAAGGTCGCCGAACAAGATTTTTCACGTAACGAATTAAAAGAAACCAAATAAAACCTGATTTTTCCCCAAAATACTGTCAGATTGAATTGGTTTTTGAATTACCTCCTGTTGGCATGGCTTTGCCATTGGCCATGACCGTAAAAAGCATTTGTTCTCAGTAAATGAGAACATTTTCTGCATCTTTTGAACTTTCGACAAATTCGGAAGGGAAGTTCGAGGAGATGCGAAATGAGGGAGAAATGTGAGCAGCAAAATATGAATTGAGAAACATGAATTCTTGTGCATGGTTTGACATGTGTTGGCTCATGGTAGGTGTATATTTTCTAAAGTTTCAGCTCTCGATATATATATATATATATATATATATATATATATATATATATATATATATATATATATATATATATATTATCTTACTTTGTCGCTGTCTCCCGCGTTAGCGAGGTAGCGCAAGGAGACAGACGAAAGAATGGCGCAACCCACCCACATACACATGTATATACATAAACGCCCACGCACGCACATATACGTACCTATACATTTCAACGTATACATACATATACATACACAGCCATATACATATATGCACATGTACATATTCATATTATTCATAAATTTAATTGTATGATCTTACATTATGATTTAGACATGAATCCATTTTATATGTAATATAATTGTTTGTATGAATGTCCTTGCGGTAATATGATTTCTTTATATCCCAAATGAATTGTATGCCATTAGTGTATCAATAATATGATTTTCAGTCATATTTCAGTATATTATATGTTCTTTTGTTAATCCAATTTTGGACTCGGTTTTCCAAGAGACAGGCTCTTCACTCGTAGGCATTTAAACTACGCTTGAGTCAGGTAGCAAAATCTACTCTTAATTGCCTTGTTATATATAACTTGCTGTTACTTTGCAGCGGGTGTTCGAGTATGAGCGACAGAGAAGAGGAGAACTTCGAGTGTTACGGCGAAGCGGATGATATAGACTGCGACTCAGACTCGGCCAGGATGGGGTAAGCTGGAGTAGAATAAGCTTTCTTCATGCTGGAGGAGAGAATGAGTGAACGCTAAAGCTGTCTTTATTTTTATGGGTTAAGCTTGGTAGATTAAAGTTTTTTCTCGCTATAGGATGGAATGAGTGAACGCTAAAGCTGTCTTTATGTGTATGGGTTGATCTAGCTGGGATAAGCTTTCTTTATATTAAATGATAGAATGAGTGAACGCTAAAGCTGTCTATATTTTAAAACTTTGATGGTTTTTGGATATTTTTATTATTGTCTCAGACTTGGTAATGGAAGGGTAAGCAAACAGAAGAATATTTCTTTCTATTATATGATCAATACCTTTGGATTCTAAGACTGTTTTGATTTTGATAGAATGTATCAGAAGCAGGAGTTAGGGTTTTAGTATTGTTGTAACTTATAAGTAGTTGTGAAATGCTTAAGGAATTTATAATGTTCGACAAGAGTTATAGATCATTTGAAAAGTGTAATGTGTTTAAAGTATAGAGGAAGTATTTTGTCAATCATATTCTGCTTCTTCCTAGTACTCTTTTGAAACATATAATAATAGTGATAATGTTGATAGTAATGTGCATACAGGCAAGTGAAAGTAGGTGATTATTCACCTAAGAACTCTTTTTTTTACTTCCTGAAATGAATTATCAAACTTACTCTGTAATTCGATGTAATCATTATGTTCAAATATTTTTTTGATAAGTAATTTTTCTGTTTGCCATATGAGCTCATTAAAGTTTGACGCGTTTAATGATATGAGTATATAAGGGATGTAGTTTGTACAAAGGTATATTAATGGACACACTATGGTCAGTTTGAAAAGTATATGAAAGGACAAGAATAGCCTACCCTTGATTTCTAGTGACTGTGATGAAGTAGTTGGTAAGTTATCAAAACAAGTACATTAGAGTATTTATCCTGTATTTCTTGCAGCAGCAATATGTGGACACTTGGCAGACTTGTAGATGTTGCTTTGTACATTATCTATTTTGGATAGAATTCAACCTGTTGAAAGCTTGTACTTTGTTAATGAAATGTTAAAAATTTGTCCCTCTGGCAGTGACGACTTGGATGGCAGCATCAGAAGCCCCCCTCATTCTCTACCCCCTAATAATTTTAGCCGCAGGAATTCCTGGGTCAGAAGATCTTTACGTGGCTCTCCATCCAGGTACTGGGTCACTGATGAATCTTTTTTTTTTTAGCAAGCGGTGGCGGCACAGCATGGGTAGTTGCAGGCAGCATGTGCCTGGGATTTAGAACTTTTTCTTTGCATCACTAATCATGAGCAGAATTATGAAGTGGCCACTTATTTTGTTTCTTATATTAAGAGATGGAATACTAATGTTGCAAATCAGCACAATGGCTGTGAAAACAATAATGATGCAAGCAAATTAACTTGTTTAATCTTTTATGTCATAGATATGTGTATTTAATTGTTAGTGCTCATGATTCTGCTCAGATGACCTTCCTTCTAAAGTACACGAGGAAAAGACTACAAGGCAAAGGCTCTTTCCATTTTGACTAATTTTTTTACCCATTTGTTCAATCATAATGTGATTTAAGAGAGATCACTTATGTACCGTAATCTTGCTTTCCGTGAGAGAAATTTAATTGTACAACTAGGATTGACAGAACTGTAGAAAAGCATTTAAAAATCACCTTTTGTTTTGCCAAAACGTGTGTACTTAAATGACTAAGGACATATTTTAAACACTTTGGCACCACTTGAATAATTTTTTCTCAGTTTTTCTAGCACAATTCCTTTTGTATCTAAATATATAGGATCAAGAATATATGTTTGCTTGAGTCTGAACACCCCCATAGTAAGGATTCATGTTTTGGAGATAGGTATATGTTCCCGAATCATTCTATTCTAGTTTCCATTGCAACAGATAAGGAAACAAGATATGCTCTTTAATGCCTTTTACTTAGAACAAAGAGAACAAAGGGTAGAAAGCTAATCATGTTATACCTGATGAAGTAACAGCTTAGGTTTTTGTAGATCCTGGGTAGAAAGTAGAAAGCATAATTTTGTCATGGCAAAATATTAAACTAATCTTGTGCTTTAGATTGTGCATACCGAGACAGAAGTTAATGTAGAGGCAGAAGTTGTCGTAGTATTTGACCAGATTTATGTTGTATACCAGATTATCTTTGAAGAGGTTTCAAATTAGTTTCCATGGGTATCATGCTGCACAGGACTGCTATTCTGTATAGACACCAGTTTACAGAATTTAAACTCACGTAAAAGATGTTGACCATAATGGCATGGGCATTGTGGTAAATTTGAAGCAAATGTGATTAGCTCCTGCATTCTTAAGCTGTTACTGTGGTGTCTCACACATCTTTACCATCCATTTCTTTTCAGTAAATTTTTTTGTGTATAACCCTTTAACATAAATAAACCATCGGATAAATAAACTTGAAATGTAGCATGTCATAATATTGAGTAGCCATTCAGCTGTTTCAGTTTTACATAGCATTATTTGTGAAAACATAATTGTAAACTCATATCAGATTTGTTGAGTTTAAAAACATACAACCTGCTTACCACTTGGTTATCACAAGATGCATATTGTTTACTGAGTTATGAAATTGAGGATAATTTTAGGAGTTGTGTTAGTGAAATACCGAAATGCATTGAATCTAGTTTCAATTGTCTTATATCTTTGTTTTCTTTGGGGAATTTTAAGTTTTTAATGTTTATCACCTGATGAAGTTGATAAGCATTTTACTCAAGATAGTAAGGTAATAAGGTAATTATGTATGGAAAAATTGAAGGCAATTTCGAAACAATGGCATTTGATGAATCATTAGACTGAAAATAATAAATACAGAACAAAGCAAGACTTGCATTCTGCTTGTGGTGCACTAATATATTGAGTTGAACATTTTGTTTTATGACAGAATGATTGGAGAGTCATTTGGAAATTTTGCCTTGTGCTCTTTTACTTGTTGCTTAAGTGTGTACAGTAGTTTGATGATTTATAAAAAAAATTTATTTCAGCACCATATGATATTTTTGGGCACTTACATTTTATACCAAAAGCTAACTGACTGACCCTCTACTTCTTGTTTAATTGTGTGTACTGTATGTAGTTTGTGTTTTGTTGGAATTGCACAACAGTGTCACTGTAGCTTGCTTTTAGTCCTGAATGTTGTTTCATCGTTGTCTTAGAGTGTCTTAATACCTTACTTTCAGTAAAGTATTAAGTTAGCACATTTCACTATCACATAAAATATAAAGCAAAGAAGATCTTAGTAATGCGTAATAAAACATTTTCAGTAAAACTTAAGTTTTTGTTTCTTTGTTTTTTCTTTGAATATGTCATCAGAAAAATTTAGTTATTAAACTACGATGAAATGCTTCCACTTGGTATTAAATATTTATTCATTAGAATAACATTACTCACATTTGAGCTTTCGTTTGATGCTTTTTTACACGTTAATGTTTTAGAACATTTAGTTTATTGGGTTCTGTACATGTACCCAGTGTACTTCAAAAAAAAATTATAATGCCTTCTTACTAGATCAGACTAATAAAGCTGCAAGGCTTTCCTGTAATAGACTCAACATGTGTGTCGAAAATTTTCAGTCTGGAGTAAGTGATATGCAAGCTGTAGCCAGATTAACATGCATAAATCATAAGCAGATTTCTTACTGTCATTTTGCTGGGTCCATAGCATATAGTGATTGGAGTAGCTACAATGTTTAAAAGAAAAAATATATATATATATATTATGTAGCATAAGAGAGTAGCTACAATATATGGAGAAGATTCCATTTTGAGGAGATATCATACAGGTAAATGTTACTATGGTAACAGATGAAGAGATGAGATTCCCTACAGGAAAATGTTACTCTCGTAACAGATGAATCAATAAATGATGATTCTTTTAAGAAAAGATATACTTTGAGAATAAGTCACAGAAACATAGATGGTTGATAAGTTGTGGATGCACAACTAACATAAGAAAGAGATAGATGTTAAACTTTTGTGTATTTGAATGCGTTGTTCAGTAAGTGTTATGGAAAGATGTTGATACAGCCCATAGATATTAGGTTGGCATTATTAAAGACTTGCACCTTCTTACTAGTTGTTGATCTAAAACATATTACCAGTATCGAAGGCCAGTGTTTGGTTTGGCTTATTTCATCTGGTTAATAATTTTTTAATCTTGGTTTAGTTAAACTATGCACATTATCATATAAATTATCATCATCACTTTTAATATCACTATAATCTTTCACACTTATTATATCACAGCAGTGGGGAGAAGTGTTGTCAAATATTGAATGTAAAAGAAATATGTTTGCCATATTTTGCTAAATTAAGAGCATTACATTATATCTTGGAAGGTTCCCCCTTCTATATCTTAGGCATTCACAGTGTAATGATAATGTATTGAATTATTATCTTTAGCTATTACTTTGTTTACACTTCACTGGTAAGAAACGTGTTGGATGTACTTAACAGGACGTAGATATATGAACAAGTTACATCATCAGATAATTTGTGATATAAAAGTGTTGTGGTATGTAGCCATCAGAGGTATATACATATAGAATGAAAAATACTAGTTTTAAATTAAAATTTTAGAGAAAAATGCACTTAGTAGTAGAAAGAAATAGACCTAGTTATGTTGCATACGGATACGATTGCTGATAATGATGCACATACAACGGCTTTCTAGCCTCCTGTGATGATCTTGCACTGCAAATAAAAGATTTTTATGGTTAGAGCACTTGGTATTCCATTGATCTAATTTGAAGGTGCTTTCAACTTAGATTACTTATAAACTCAGAGCAATATTAACAGATTCCTAGAGTGTATGTCTGGAAAACAATAATACTTTCTGCAGTCATATGTTCCAGAATTACAACATTAAAAGTAAAAAGATTTCTGAATGTTGTTTTGGAAGAATAATGTATCTCTTTGATAAAAATTTGATTTTTCAGGTTATCTATTGTTCAGCTTTTTTTGCCATTAGTTATTTTTTGATGAAATAGCTACAATATTTATGGAAATATTTTTCCCTGAAACTTTAATCTTGATATCCAAAACAGTTTACTAAGATCTCAGCCTTGTTATTTATCACCAGTTAGATCATAGTTTCAAGTATGGACTGATTTCTTTCTGTTGTCTGAGGCCTCGTAAAATATCCTTATTCATTAGATTTGAGAAGAACCGCTAGCATGGATTAGATTTTAGTTCTCTGGTCATATCTAAATGATGGTGAGAGCTTTACTGTGCCTCGCTTCAGGTCTTCTTATTTCATTTAGTTGGTTTTAGGATTAAAGATTTCTTTTGTGTCAGTTATCACTTTTTTTTTTTTTCAAACAAGCCTTTATTTCCTTTCCAATAGCGCACAGGAGAAAATCATCGCTCCTCGGCGTTGGGCTTCCTTCAGACAGTAAGCACACTTATCTTATTTTACCTGCCTTTGGTGATGGATTTATACTGTTTAATTTTTTGAAAAATTTGAAGGTTAACATGAGTTTGTTTACATGCGGGCAGAGTTGAATTCTTATCTGATTGAAAGCATGTTCAGAGCATGTATTTAATTGTTTGCATCTCTTGTAGTGTTGCAAATAATGTATGGCATATTAAGCTGATATCCATGCCTGATTAGTTAGTAATTGTGTTACTTCTTTCATTCGAATCTCTTTTTTATGATTTAGTGGTAAATAATTTTACATAAACATATTAGATAGAGATGCTGAAAATGCATGATAAGTTTCATTCATTATGAGTTTAATTACACTTAATTTATGAAAGCTAAAGCATAGAATTATTATCATGCCCAGTGAGTTAAAGAACAGTTATCTGTGTTTTATTTTGAAGGACTACCAGTGGTTACTTTATCATCTTCACTCACTTAATTTTCTTTAATGGAAAATTTGAAGAAAGCATATTATAATGAAGGTTATACACTTCGTAAAGAGCACATGATGATAAATAGGTATTAGAGTGTTCAAATCAGCTTTTTGCTTTAGACTCTAAAGTTCGTTCATTAAATGAAAATAAATAAAAACAAATGACTGGATTGTTTTTATATTCTTAATGAAAGGTAAGTGATTCAAAATGATATGTTGGTAATCTTGAGTAGTAGTATCATAAATGTTTTTATTGTGTATATTGGACTTGATAGCTCTGTAGAGTTTGATAATGATGAAAGTGAGATTTTTTTTTTTTTTTTTTTTTTAGTAAATGTATTTAGGAACTAACCAAGTATTCTTCCATGTTCCTTTAGTTTATATACGTCTCATAATTTTAATGTGACTGCTCTGTGTATGCATTTTTTAGTGAAGAATGTTGATGGTCACTGTAGTGATTAGCCCCAAAATTGTTGAAAGCTAAAAAAAATCTTGTGTTCTGTTTGATTTCTTGGTAAATCATATTCTGCACAGAGGAAAATACTTTAGTCTTTCTTATGCCAGTGTCATTTTGCAAGTAAATGTTCAAATTAGTGTTGCTTAAGTCTTGGAGGTTTACATTACGGTACTTCAAAAAGATTTTTCTGTGTATGGTTGAAGCTTAAATTCAGTAAACAAGCAAGAACTTTAATGAACTTAAGAAATGATAATGATCATAAGTACTAGTAGCATATAGTAGGGTACAGGGTTTCTTAAAAAATTTGGGCTCTCAAATCAAGATTCATTTTTTATTTGTTCAACTGATGATCAATTAGTGTGTCATGAACATCTGTACACATACCCATGAGGACTTCATATTCAAAGACATGTATATACAAGTTCATGATATGCTACATAAACATTTGTTGAACCAAACATAAATTGTGAATTCTGCCTCTGAGGTTGAACTTTGTGGCATTGTGTAATTTCCTATTCACATAGTACAGGGAGGGAGTAGTGCATTCATTGGTGTTCATCTTTTGAACTTTTCTGCTATCTTACAACTTTTTGAATTCTTATGTGGCACTCTGCACTCTTCCATGGTGAGCTAATATATAACTTCAACTTCTCGTATGAATTTAGCCGTCATAAATCTGGATCCATCTTTTTAGCTGTCTACTGAACCCTCTTTGTTAATTCTCAGCACTTCTTTGAGTGCACTAAACAAACTTAAAAAGCTCATTTTAGTATTGGCTTAATACAGGCTGTTGTTAACTTTCTAGATGTTTTCATGTCCATGTTCTTAATTTGAGTTCTAATTTTTGTCTGTAGACAGTTTGTCTCCTTAACATTTCTCCTGAGATGGTGCTCTAGCAGCAAGTTAGATATAATTTCAACTTCCAGATCCTTCTCACAACTAGGTTCCTGCAGCTTCTTTTTCTATATTTGTTCAGGGTGAATTATATCAAAGATGTGTCAAATCCCTTTTAGTTAATGCAGTCTTCATTATTCTTTATTTCCTTCATGCCCTTGGCATTATCTGCAAACTTTTGAATGTAATTTCAGTTCAGCTGGCAGGTAATTTATTTAGACTAAGAAAGGCAATGGTCCCTGGACCTACCCCTGTGGCATGCCACTGATGATCTCATCCCATCTGGAGAAGAATGTGTATGTCAATGTTCCCTTCCAACTAAATTAATGTTCTGTCTGTTGAAAGAAGTACCTCCCCTTTATTCCTTCCTGAGGATCCAGCTTCTTTACCATCTTCTTGTGTGGTACAGTGACAAACTTTCTGGCAGTCCAGAACCACACAATCCCCCCATCCTTTCCTTATGTCAAATGGAGCTCACTTTCTCGTAGAAATCCATCAATATTTGTTATGCATGACTTTCTCAATCTGTATTGGCTTTCATTTTGGTAGTTTCTCATCTGCAGAGTCATTCATATGTTTTCTGATTATCTCTTTCAGTGTTTTACATACCCTACTCATCATCATCAAAGAGATTTTTTTCATGAAATAGATATCATGTTGATCATGAGACTCCTTATTGCTGCTGAGCATATACCACTCAATGTTAGCTACAGTACACAGTCTACTGTAACATCCTTCCATGTTTTGGCTGAGTTATTGAAGTACTCAAGTGATTGTTGTAAAAGGAGGTCTCAGGCATCTCACACCACCATAGATCAAATGAAACTCAATTGCTGGGGCAAAATCATGAATCATAGATTTACAAGAAGTACTCTTTAACAGGCAAAGTAGAGCCATTTGGTTAAAGGGTTAATGATAAGTTGATCATTTACCGTCTTTCACTACCTTGGTTATGACACCTTCTTCGATTGACATTTTCTCTTTTATTCATACTTGTTATCTGTTTCCCACGTTAGCAAGTTAGCTAGGAACAGACAAAGAAAAGGCCTTGTTCACTCACATCCATTCTCTTGCTGTCATGTGCAATACATCAAAAACATATTCTGCTATCAACAGCCAGGGACCACACATCTTTCAATGGTTTTCTGCAGCTGCTTCAAATCCCCTGGTTCGCTCCATTACCTATGAACTGTATCTGTACGTGTCTTCAGTACACATGGAGAAACTTCAATTGGACTGTAAGGCGTATAAAAGTCAAGGCCATCCAGTAGTCCACATGTCTTCTCTAGTAATATCAATGCTTTCCAAGACCTCCCCATTCTACTTTGACATTGGAGCAATAGTGTCTTCCACTGTGGGAGCATTTTGAATTTGTTGTTCAGCTCGTATATCTTTACATCATGCTTTGCAGCTCTTTACTCTAAATCCTGTATCTCAGTTAACTGCTTTTTAACCAATTATTTACCCTAAATAAATCTGTGTAAAAGATGGATCCTTGCACTTTTTGCATTGTCCTCTACAACCCTTTCATGTAAACCCCTTATCCTGTATAGGTGTACTTTAACTGACAATTTGCCTCTGATGAGTGTATGGAAAACTCGTTTGTTACCTCATCCCTATTCCACAATACTCTTTTGATCTTTTCTCATTTTTTTTTGGTCCTCCTTACTGTTCTTGTCATACTCTTTCTATGCTCATAAATACCTTTCAAAAGCTGGCTGACTGTTTCAGCTATATCTCCATAGGATGACATTCCTAGGTTAATTTGCTTTTTAACCTCTTTTATCAAATCATATCTCCTTCTTTTCTAATTTAACCATCCCTCTCAGTTTGTAGCTATTTGTATGTAGATTAAAAGCTTGTTGAGTTGTGGATATTTTGATTTCCAGACAAGTATTATAGTTTCACTGACTTGTCCTTCCGGGGCAGATGATGATCAAACATTTTTCAGTATTCTTTTCATCGTGGAGGTTGAACTCCAGTGCAATAATTCTGTCATGTGTTACTTATATATTTATGCTTCTGATACCTATGAAACTGAGCAGGATGTTCTCTCTGAGATAGCCAAAACCATCTGCTCAATCATCAGTTTCTCCCTTTGTTATTGGAAATGCTCCATTTATTGGGAAACCTTGTATGTCTCTACAATAGATATCTGTCCTGTTTATCTCTCTGTCTGTATATCTGATTCATGTTCCCTTTGGAAACTCCCTCAAAGGGGTGCCCTTGGTAAAAGAGTTTCAATAACTGTTGGACTCCAGTGCCACATCTTAGCCTTTAGTGCCTCACCCTAAACAGGCCATTGGCAGAGGGCAGCTCTAGAGCAGTATACCCCTGAAGCATACTAAGAGTTAAGTCACTTTTAGCAAGGCTTTGTCGTTGTTATTGATGAAAGAGATTACAATCTCATTAAAAATACTCCTTACTTCGGAGGAGTCTGCCCTGTCCATGCTACCGAGTGTAATGCAGCCGTGGAGCAACTGGAGTCCCCAAAGTATATCAATTGGTTAAAAAAGAGGCATCTTCTCTAGATAAGGGAAACAGATTGAGAGCCATAATGGTACAGATTATGAATTTTGAAATTTCCCAGTGACACACTTGAATTTATAAGGTAGTAACCTCCTCGAAGTTTTAAGGCTGAGGCATCTTGCTACTTAGTTGATTTAAGTCTCATTGGATGTCCCTTTTCCTAGAGCAGTTATAGGTGTTTTGGTTTGAAGGTATTCTGTGCAAGTCTTAAGATCTCATTTGTTTTATGAACGCAAAAGCTACTGCGATCAATTTTGTCAGGTTGTCAGGAACCACTTCTCAGTATTACCTCTGGTTGTTGATATTACCATGATTAGAGTTTGTACGTCTGGTGCGCTTCATGGAAAGACAAGAACCTGTCTTGAACACAACTCCCATTTGTCCAGTGAAAGAGAAAGACTAATGGATTTTGTATTGCTGCCTTGTCAATCATTTGTTTATCTTCAAAACCAACCTGGCATAAGAACTGATTGATACAGGCCTTGGTCTTAGGCTGCTGGTTGGTAAATAGTCAGTTTTGTGGTTAGGCCCCCAGTGTTAGCATTTGCTCAGCCACATTCGTTGTTGGGACAGCACACCTTCGGTGAGGACAATCTCATTGAAAAACTTCTTACCTCAAAGGAGTCCATCCTGTCCCTGCTGCTGAGTATAGCGTAACCTTGGACAACAGGAGCCTCCTGGAAAAGGGGGTCTTGGGTTGATTATAAGTAATCCTATTGTCTTAATAGAAGGATTGTACATTTTCGTGAAGAGACTCATTAGAATTGTCTACATTGTATTTTCATCTTAAGTCATTGATTATGCAACACAGATCTGGAATTTCACCAGGTCAACAAGATGAACTCCGAGTGTAGAACATTGATTTTAATTGAATTACTATGTAATAGGTAGTATGATTACAGCCTTAAACTGATAGTTCAGCCTTGATATTTTGACCAGTAAAATGATGCAGGAAAATCCCTTAGATGTTGCAAGCATGAGAATTGATGATTTTGAAGTGAAAAAGGGAGAGAATAGTGAAAAATGTTGAAAATAACAGCAGAAAATTACGTATAACACATTCGAAGTAGCTGTAAAATGCAGTTGTGAAGCTAGAAACAAGTAAACTTTACGAAAGTCAGGGAGTTAAAAAGGTTATCTTAACAAGGACACTGCAGGCAGGGTTCTCTCAGAATGAGTTACTTCTTGTTACAGGGCAAAGTTTTGTATTGGAGGGCAAGGTTTTGTGTTAGAGGGCAAGGTTTTGTGTGAGAGGGCATTGTTGTGTGCATTAGAGGACAAGTTTGTGTTACTGAAGGTGTTATTACATAATACAAAGGCACGTTTAAGTGTTACGGAAGCACTTGATAATACCACAATACATGCATGAAAGTTAATTCCGGTTGCAAGGCACTGTTACTTGTTAATGAAGAGGTCTTAGCAGGTGAGGTGAAAATAAAACATCATACGTTTTACAGAAAGATAGATTGTCTTTGATTTTCAAGTTACACTTATGTTTTGCTTTTGCCATTCCCGCTCCAACAAAGTAGCGTAAAAACGGACCACTGAAATATTCCTCTTGGTTCCATCTGTTCCCGGATTTAGAAAGTGATAATAGAAGTCAGGATTCGACGACCAAAAATTCTCTCAAGGTCTCCTCTTCTGTCCCCACGTTTAGAAAGGTATAATACAGGAGGGGAGGAGTACCAGGCTACCCGTCAGTGACACTCGGGAGTTAACTTGGTTGGTATATCGTCCCTCCCACCCGGAGATAAAAGAATTGGCTTATCTCTTCCTTCCCGAGAGATAAAAGAATTCCGGTTATTATGCGTTGTTTTACCGTACTTTTATCGCATGTTAGATAAGTGACATTAGAAGTCTGACCATTGGGCATTAATTAGTAGTTCCCTTCGAAATATTTCATTGGCTTCCAGAATGACTTGTGCATCTTAAGTCACCATGATTTTTGATCTCGATTTTGGAGTGGAAATAACTGACCACGGTAATTACGGACGGAAGTCAATAAAGTGTGTGAGGGAAAAAAAAAATCCTTGATTGGATTTTTTTTGTTTTTGTTTTTATCTTGAGAACTGGTCATCTTGACAACGTATGACTTCCATTAGCTGACGTAAGGAGGTCGGTTGTCTGTCTCAGGAACGTAGATATGACTGCTGTGTTATCAGTGGGTGGTGGTGGATGTGTGTGAAGGAAGGGCTGTGTAAACCAGCAGGCGAGACTATTCCCTTGTCAGACAATCTCCAGTTTTATCTCCCGGGCGTGAGTGGGTCCCGTAATAGTCATGTCTGACTCCAGGTATCGTATTTTTCCACCGTGGAAAAAGGTTTTTGCCAGTCGCTAGTTCAGAATTGGTGGTCCCTTACTCTTCGCGTTTCACTTAATTTCGTTTTTCTTAGTCTAGGATACCTTGGTCTGAACTGAAATACACTGCACTGTATAGCTATAATGTTGTATAGTAGCTATAATGGAGTTTGGAATATCGATGGTCAAATGTGGTATATTGACTTCTGTCCCCACCCACTTTCTCTCCTTTGTTCTTTTACGTTTTGCACAATCGCTCCAGTTTATGTTCTCGGTGAACGACTTTTGGTTGTGATTTTGATGGAGTGTATGGTGTCACTGTATCGCCCTTCATGTGTGAATTAATGGTAGTCCTTAAACCGTATGTGAAACGTGCCATGTGCGTCCACTATCGGCAGGTGCAGCCAAGCCACACGTGTTTACCTTATCAGCTGATGTGTGGTGACGTAATGGCGTCCGCGGGGGTGGGCGGAGGGATTATCTGTATTTTACGACAATAAACCAGAATATGGGTCGAGTTGCTGTTGAGATTACTAGATTATGTTGGAATTTGTACCATTGGTTGATGTAATTTGCCCTACAGGGTTCTCTGTCTCGGCGTAAATGGGTTAGCCTTGGTATGTTTCGCGTGGGCGTGGGTTTAAAGAACTTTGCTTCTCAAGAGCACGACTTCGGAACAAACTTGGCGAATGGTAATCGTGCATTATGAGATGAAGGTAATGTTTAATTTGGCGAAGTGTATGTTACTCTGGATTGCAAGGATACAGTGGAACATCCATGTTAATTCTAGCGTGAGAAATATTTGTCTTAGTTTATAGGTTAGGCTGAAGGCATTTCGTGTGTGTGCATATATATATATATATATATATATATATATATATATATATATATATATATATAATTTAGCCATATGTTCTTGTATATGATCATTTACGTTTAGGATGGATTACGCAACACTAAATACGCGGAAGTAATTTTAAACAAGGCTTTAAACAAATTAAGTTTTATATATATATATATATATATATATATATATATATATATATATATATATATATATATATATATATATATATATAATCACGTATATACCGATACATGGAAAAGAAACACTTTATTCTAAGCTTTCTTGCCTGTTGTATTTATCCTTAGTTAAGAGTGTACGAGAAAGGGAATGATGTTAGACCTTACTGTGTGTAATGTCTTATGTACACTGACGTGATAAGGATGCCAGGCAGAGTTGAAACTCTTTTTTCAAACTAGTCTGGCTCCGTCTGTGTGGGTTTCCGAGTCCAGTGTCTCTTACATACTTCCGCATGCCTTTATAGGGAACACGTCTTCATGAAACATAAGGGACAATTATAAAGTCTGAAATCTTCAGCCACAATTGTCGAAATAAGCAGCATGAAGAATATACCGGAACGCATGGTAGAGCACCATTTTACTCCATGGTGAATAGGAATGGTAGGTTGTGTGGATTACGTCAGCACAGGGCGTTGGGTCTAGGATCTTCCCAGGGAGCTCCTTGGTTAAATATTCATCACAGGGAGCGAGTGTGGGAGATATGTACATAACAGTGTTCCTCCAGTAAAGGCTTTTGAACCGGTGGTGTGTTGTGTGAGTGGGTGCTGCAGCCTGAGTTGGTGGACCAGAGAGGTGTGTTTGCTCACCGCAGCCTCGTCTCGGCCAAGGTTAGATAAGGTTCAAGCCGCTTGCCCACCCACTTTCCCTAGTTTCATTTTCACATTAGGTTCGGAAAAGTTATCTTTGGTTGTATGGTTGGTTTTGATGCAGTGCAATATGTCTCCTCTCATTGATATGATTTTCGAGTGATTTTATTTCCCTATTTTCGAGGCATGGAAAGATGATTTTTGGTATGGTTGAGTGGAAAATTTGCCGTATCTGAGTTCGTATTTTTATATTGCTCCAACAGGTATGAAGTGTGTCTAGAGGGAGAGAGAAGTGGTGAAAGTTACGTAGGTTTAAGTCGTGTTGGTTGGGTTACTCATTTTTTTTTTTTATATTCGTTTTATATAAGGGAACGTGGCCTGTGGTTGGTGACGTAGTGGTGGTGGTGTGTGGGTTGTCGTAAATGGTGGCTGTGTTAGTAATAGTCGTAGTGGTAAGGGATAGGAGGTTTGGATTTGGTTGTGGTATAGACTTACTATCAGTTCTAATGGTAAAGTTATTAATATTCCCCGCAGCACGAGAACACGCCCTTGCTGTTGATTGATAGATAGATCGATAGTTGGATACATGAGGGGAATTCATTTTACGTGTATGTTAGAAACAAAACATGTTTAGGAATCCCGCGGATACCACAAAAATAATGAATAAAGGCAGACAGTATGAATTATGTACATGGGTATATATGTATGTCTTGTGTGTATATATATGTATACATTGAGATGTATAGGTATGTGTATGTGCTGTGTGTGGACGTGTATGTATATACATGTGTATGTGGGTGGGTTGGGCCTTTCTTTCGTCTGTTTCCTTGCGCTACATCGCTAACGCGGGAGACAGCGACAAAGCAAAATAGATAGTAAATATAATATATATATATATATATATATATATATATATATATATATATATATATATATATATATATATATATATATCCAAGGGTCATGATATAGTGTTGAAGACTTGTATCATTGTTCGTATAACCGTCGCCTATAATGGTTTAGTAATAGCTTAAGCTGCTGTAGAATATCACAATTTGTAGCAATAATTATGCGATTAGTGATATACAGTTGATGTGGTAGAAAACACTTGATACAGCCGATATTAAAGAGTCATATGGTTATTAAAGTGGGATCGAACTCCCATATTATATAGTCTTTGAACCGAAAAAGCAAGATTTAAGGAAATGAAACATTTAACATAAATGGATATATTTTTGAAGGTCGGACCTTCGTTGTAATTTAAAGCAAGTCTGTCGTAGGAAAATGTCAAGTGCTAATGAAAGTAAACGATTTTACGATGCTTTCTTATGAGTCTTTCGTAGGAAAATGTCGCTCTGAATTGAACTCTTGTTGAGCCCGTGCAAACTATGTTGGGAGTCTCTTATAAGTTGGTCGTTAATTGGGTCGTTAGCTTGCATAAGTTTGCCGAAACTTTTTCTCAAGTGTCCCGCTTGAAGCTCCAGACATTTGTGGAATAATTTAAAACACAGAATTAGTTTGATGTTTTTTTTTTTCCCCCACGTTAAGTTCCCGTGTTTTGGGAAATTCCTTAACTTGAATATTTTTTGGGTTCGCTCGCTCGCACGCTCTCTCTCGCGCGCGCGCGTAGTCATCATTAGGTGTTAAGATATGAGATATGAGAACTTTGGGGGCTACTTAGTTTAGTTTCCCTGAGTGGGAGTGACCTGATCAGTCTCGACTGCTGTGAACGCGGTTCATGAGAGGCGGCCTATCAGTGTAACGAGCCCCACGGAATCGTTAAGGACACGGTAAGGTAAGTGGAGGTTGGTGGAAACGAGGCGTGTCGTTAACCGAACCCCCCCCCCCTTCCCTCTCTCTCTCTCTCTCTCTCTCTCTCTCTCTCTCTCTCTCTCTCTCTCTCTCTCTCTCTCTCTCTCTCTCTCTCTCGTGATCTGTGGCTCACATAGTGGTCATGAGGCTGGCTCAAGGTTGTTACAGTATCATGGGGTTAGGGTTTGGCTGCGTGCGTCGTGAAGTTGTTTAAGGAGCCGGGGTTGGTAAAAAAAAAAAATCATGGGGTTAGTAGGGGGGCCTTCTCACTGAGAAATGGATATTGAGGGATGATTGTACTTGGGGTTAGGAGGGATTGGTCCTGGGGTTGGGGTGGGTGTGGGTTATCCTTGGGGTTGGGCTGGGGTTAGAGCTGGCATTTGGGTGTGGGCGAGATGCGGGTTAGCCTTGGATTTAGAGCGGGGGTGGTGCTTGCTTTGAGGTTGGGGCGAGGTAATGGTTAGCCTTGGGGTTGGGGTGGGGTGAGGGCTGGCCCTGGGTTTTGGATGGGGTAAGGGCTGGCCCTGGGGTTTGGGCAGGGTAAGGGCTGACCTTGGGGTTCGGATGGCTTAAGGGCCGACCCTGAGTTTGGGGTGGGTTGAAGTATGGCCCTGGGGCTGGGGCGGGTTGAGGTATGGCCCTGGGGTTGGGGCGGGGTACGGGCCGGCCCACTGGGGTTGGGGTGGACAGGGTTGGGTGCGCGTATCGACCAGGCGAGGCTCGGCAGCAGCAGCAGCGGTGGTGGTGGACTAGACAAGAAGCCAGTCGCCCCGCGGCCCACCTCGGAGACGACCGCGCCATCGCTCCGGACCACGGCCCCACGACCACTGTGGCCCATCACCGCTGTGGCCCACCACCACCACCGTGGCCTACCACCAGTGCGCGGCCCTCTGACCCTCCTACACCCAACACAGGACCTCTCCAGTGCCTGCTGTGTCGTGGTATCGTCCGCAGACAACGACTTTTCGTCCATTACTCCAGAGGACCCGTAAAGAGAGAGAGGCATAACATATGTTCACATCTAGAGCGTCGGCTGCTCTAGAAGTGACGTCTAGAACGTTGGCTGCTCTAGAGAACCCTCGCCGCTGTTACCAGAGCCCCCTAGAAACCATGGAGTAGTGGTGATGGTCGAACTTTAGAGAGCGTTGACACTGTCCCCTACCGTAGAGAACGGTGACCCTTGTGGAAAAGTAGTGAGCAACGTCTTTAGAGAACAGTGATCTTTGTAGAAGACTCCGAGTGACGTCTGTGCTGTAGAGAACAGTGACGCTGGTGTTTAGAGAACACTGATAGTGACTGATTTACTGTCTATAAAAGGTTGGTACGTTTGAGAGAACGCTCAGTGACTGCTTTATTATACAGACCGTTGACGTCAACTTTAAGAGAACAGTACTACTGAAGGTTTTACTGTAGAGAACATTGGTTCTCTAACTTCAGAGAAATACCACTTCAAAGAGCGATATAGCGTCAGTTCCACTGAAGAGAACGGTGACATCTTGAGGAAAGTGATAAAGAATTGGCCTGTAGAAAACTGACACCTGTAGAGAACTTTGATAATCCATGTTGATGTAGAGAACAACAACGGTGACAATTTTTGCTTTAGAAAACGGTTGTCGCGGTCTTTACGAAGACAAATGTAACTCAATTTTTTTGGGGTAGAGAACACTGAGGTACAGTTTTAGAGAACAGTGAGACCTCTGGATAATAGTGGTTGTCACAAGAGAACAAAGGTGTACCTTCCAATTTTAAGGGGACAGAGGAAGAGACATCTTCATTTTAGAGACCAGTTCTTTGTTGCTGTCTGCTCAAGTTAGAGCAGACAACCTTGAAGACCACACTCAGGTTCTCAGAGACAGACATTGAAGACCACACTAAAGGGAGAACCTTGAAGACCATACAAAGATAGCTTGAAGACCCCGAACCCGAAAAGGGCACTAAGAGAGACCTTAAAGACTTCACTGAGACAACTTGAAGACCTCACTAAGTGGACTTGAAGACCACTGAGAGAGAAGTGGAAGACCTCACTGAGACGACCTGAAGACCCTCACCAAGAGGACTTGAAGACCACACTAAGAGAGAACTTGAAGACCACTAAGAGGGAACTGGACGACCTCACTTGAGACAACCTGAAGACCTCACCAAGACAGAACGTGAAGACCAAGGCTAGAAAACCACAATAAGACAGAACCCGAAGACCTCACTTAAGAACAACGTCGCCTCTCTGGAACTCTCTCAAAGTGAAGGGCGAAGTTGGATCAACATTGCTCGAGGGGTTAGGGGCCACCCCCTGTGGAACGCCAGAACTGCGCCCGTCTTCTGGAAGGCACTGAGCCTCAAGGCAGCTGATCTGTTTGAGGGTCTGGAAGCTCTCAAGCGCTCAGTGCAACTGATCTGGTTGGAGGGTCTGGAAATACTCGAGTGCATAACAGGAGTTCAAGATACGTGAAGATTGAGAATCCCCAACAGGACTTCTGAAGTGTCTTCTCAAAGTACTGGAAATACGAGTTCTCTTGACTTCGTCACCCGTTCAGAAGCCCAGACAGTCAGTGTTTGGACTGGAGGAGTTCCATTTCGGTAAACCTGGAAGGAGACTGGAGTATTCCAGAGATTGGAACCAGTTATCCGGTAACGGAGAAGATTGGAGCCAAATTTCCAGTGACGGTGGAGATTGGTGAGCCACTTGTCCAGTAGTGAAGGTTGAAACCATACATCTGGTAACGGAGGAGATTAGAACCAGTTTTCCAGTAACGGAGTTGACTGGAACCAGCTAACCAGTAACGAAGGAGATTAGAACCAATTTGCCATTAACGGAGTTGACTGGAACCACCAAACTAGTAACGGAGGAGACTGGAACCATTCACACAGTAACGAAGGAGATCGGAACTAGTTATCTAGTAAGGAAGAAAAATCACTTATCGATGTTCCAGATTCGTTGATGAGACAGAGACATATATTATGAAACTGTGAACTCAGTAACGCTTAGTTTTTTTTTTTTTTCAAGACAACGCAGACATGGAAGCTACAGCTACTACAGTGGTAAGTACCGTCACGTATTTAAACCCCCCCCCTGAACACGACACCTTATGGTTCTTAAGATACGATGTCCAGTTCGGGTCAGAGGCTAGGCACATCACCCCCTAAGGATCGTGCCGTCGTGCTCAGGGGGTCGTACCGTCGTCCTTAAAGGGTCGTGTAGGTGTCCCCCCCCCCCAAGGATGTCTAAACAGACTCCCCCCCCTTTTTTTTTTTTTTTTTTTTTTTTTTTTTTTTTTGGCGTATTGTGGGAGATTCCAGGAAGCGTCGGCTGTGAGGTGAATATGACTTAACAGATGATCGTGGTAAGTTTGCCTGAGGCTTTGAGTGACTTCTGGGAATATTTCAGTCCCCCCCAGCATCCACTGTGTGCTACTGGGATTGACCGGAAGCCTCAGGGGGGGGTTAGCTGGGGCGGGAGGGAGGGAATACCAACACTTTTCCTGTTTGACAGATGGTTTATCAAGCTTGACCCTCGCTCATCCACTGCCAGATCCAAAGAGGAGAGGATGGTTCGTGTGTGTGTGTGTTTTCTTTTTGGGCGTCACTGTGAGGGCAATAATATACTATCACCCTACTGCCGTGGTCACTAACTAGTACTATTATTAGTGATATTATTGCTACTCGTGTGATCGTAGGTGGTAGTGGAAATAACATACGAGGAAATGGGTGAATGATTTCTTTCTCTCTCTCTCTCTCCTCTCGTGTCTTGACTCCACCGTGACCTTGTAGGGAGCAGCGCTGGTCACGCTAAGTGATGCCTCAGATTGTCTGGTGGTATCAAGGTTGGCCACGGGCTGTCTGTGTCTGGTATCAGGGGCTGGATGTTGACTGTCTGTGTCTGGTATCAGGGGTGGCTGTTAGCTGTCTGTGTCTGCTACCAGGGGTGGCTGTTAGCTGTCTGTTTCTGGTACCAGGGGTGGCTGTTAGCTGTCTGTCTGCTACCAGGGGTGGCTGTTAGCTGTCTGTTTCTGGTAACAGGGGTGGCTGTTAGCTGTCTGTCTGCTACCAGGGGTGGCTGTTAGCTGTCTATGTCTGCTACCAGGGGTGGCTGTTAGCTGTCTGTCTGCTACCAGGGGTGGCTGTTAGCTGTCTGTCTGCTACCAGGGGTGGCTGTTAGCTGTCTATGTCTGGTACCAGGGGTGGCTCTAGGTTGTCTTGTGTCGCCAGAATGGCCTCCCAGCTTTCCAGTGGTACGACAGTACGACCCTTGGAGTGTGATGGCTTGACCTTTGACCTGAGCCTTATCTGACCCCCTTAATATGGGTCAGGTCAAAGGCCAGACTATCATACCCAGCTATTGTACCGTCGAGTTCTAAGGGCGTAGCGTCGTGCTCAGGAATCGTACCATGGTACTCAAGTGTCGTACCGTCGTGGGCAAGGGTCGTACCGTCGTGCTCAAGTGTCGTACCGTCGTGCTCAAGTGTCGTACCGTCGTGCTCAAGGGTCGTACCGTCGTGCTCAAGGGTCGTACCGTCTTGCTCAAGTGTCGTACCGTCGTGCTCAAGTGTCGTACCGTCGTGCTCAAGGGTCGTACCGTCGTGCTCAAGGGTCGTACCGTCGTGCTCAAGGGTCGTACCGTCTTGCTCAAGGGTCGTACCGTCGTGCTCAGGGGTTTCGTACCGTCTCGTTACAATTCTTATATAAACCACAATCAAATGTGGGATCACGATCCAATATGTCCTCCACGGGTCCTGTCGACCCATGTTAACGACCCCACGTTCGAGTGCCATATAAGACCCCTTATATGTCAACCACGAAACTCACCATTCTATATAGGGTACTCTGTGTCATCCACATTTTATATGCTATATAGTACACTATATGTCAACCAGGACACTATATGAACTAGTGTGTCGCTGCGCGTTCGTCTGGATGGCTGTATGTATGTGACACCTAGATAGGTGATGTCGATATATGTGTTATGTTTTGTGGACACGAGAAGGTCGAACGCGTTACAGGGCGGCACACCGTAGCCAGCGGTAGTGTTACAGGACTTTGCAGTGTAGCAAGTCGTCACAGACCTAGCGAGCAGCACCTGTGAGTGTGGAGGGAAAAAAACACATATTTGTGGTTTCCTTTCGAGAGCTGAGTCAGGTCTGGACTCCATCATATACTTTTATATATATATATATATATATATATATATATATATATATATATATATATATATATATATATATATATATATATTCCAGTGAGTCCACAGGTAAATGAAATATGATAAGTTCCCAAGTGCACTTTCGTGTAATAATCACATCATGATACAAGATATATATATATATATATATATATATATATATATATATATATATATATGGTGTTTATTCAAGAGAGTATACTAGTGTTTATTCAGTGCATGATAAAGGGAGCATTGCAATGTCGCGAATATTAACCTGTGATCGTAGGAGTGGGGTGGGTGGGTGCGTTGAGTGCGTTTAAGGGCGCGTGGAGTGCGTGTAAGGGTGCGTGGAGTGCGGTGGTGAGGCATGAAGAGGAATGTGGGAGGCTGTCTGGTGGTCGGAAGGGAGGGGCGAGGGGGGGGGGGTGAAGTATTACGTCATCGTCCACTGGTGACCGAGAATTCTCCCCCTCCCACAACACCCCCCACACCCCTTTAGCCCCACTCCCGCGCCACCTCCCTCTCCAATGCCACTCCCCAAACTACTCTGATACCCGCTCCTGCCACACACCCTCCGCCCCCACAGTATCCCTCACCATAACCCCCCATTCCCCTTTTCGGTTCCCCCTCCCCTGCGTCACCATCCCCCTTCTCCCTTCCCCTATACTTATTTTGAACGAACCCGCGGGTGTGGTGAGAGCCAATACAGGTGTTGTGGTGAGAGGGTAAGACAGGTGTAGTGAGAGTTAACGTGAGTGTGGTGAGAGCCAACACAGGTGTTGTGGTGAGAGGGTAAGACAGGTGTAGTGAGAGTTAACGTGAGTGTGGTGAGAGTCAACACAGGTGTTGTGGTGAGAGGGTAAGACAGGTGTAGTGAGAGTTAACGTGAGTGTGGTGAGAGTCAACACAGGTGTTGTGGTGAGAGGGTAAGACAGGTGTAGTGAGAGTTAACGTGAGTGTGGTGAGAGCCAACACAGGTGTTGTGGTGAGAGGGTAAGACAGGTGTAGTGAGAGTTAACGTGAGTGTGGTGAGAGTCAACACAGGTGTTGTGGTGAGAGGGTAAGACAGGTGTGGTGAGAGTTAACGTGAGTGTGGTGAGAGTCAGCGGGGTTTGGTGAGAGCGAGGCTGGTGTAGTGAGTGCGCTGCGGGTGCAGTGAGAGTAACGGAGATGCAGTGAGGGTGACAGAGTGAGAGTAACATAGGCGTAGTGAGGATAAGGTCGGCGTTGTGAGAGCACAAAGGCCAGTTTCTGCTCCATACATGGTACACTGTACTGTACCATGCGTGGTACACTGTACCTTACCATGCGTGGTACATTGTACTGTACCATGCGTGGTACACTGTACTGTACCATACATGGTACACTGTACTGTACCATACATGGTAAATTGTACTGCACCATACATGGTACACTGTACTGTACCACGCGTGGTACACTGTACTGTACCGTACGTGGTAAACTGTACTGTACCATACATGATACACTGTATTGTACCATACGTTTAACACTGCATTGTAGAGCCAGTTAACAATCGTCACTAGAATGATCGACACGGTACGTTCCTGTGTGATCTTGAACGCACCCTGGCTAAAGTGCGTTCGACTCACGCACTTGTGTGTGTTGACGCACCTGTGGCTTCCTGGGATTCCTCTGTGGCTCAGTGGAGGAGGAGTCACGGGCTCGGGATGTCTAGTGGTGTGGGACACTCCCTGGCCGAGTATATATTTACCCATGTAATGGGTGAGTCGATGCACCTCTCTCTCTCTCTCTCTCTCTCTCTCTCTCTCTCTCTCTCTCTCTCTCTCTCTCTCTCTCTCTCTCTCTCTCTCTCTCTCTCTTCTCTCTCTCAAACGGCAGTAGCAGAAGCAATACCCGTACAATAGAGAGAGAGAGGCAGAGATTATGTTGGATGGGAGATGGATGGTTTAGCAGAGGTGATTCGGTTGTATGATCCAGGGACTTGTTCGATTCAGCTTTTCCCTCGCTGGGTGTGTCCGTACGTTCACCGAGTGTATTTGTTCGTATATTAAGTTTACTGAGTGTATTTGTCGATTGCTCAATGCCTTTGCTCGTTCACTGAGTGGAATGGTCTCACAGTGTGCTCGCTGATTAAGTTTACTCGCTGGTTCATCCTACTAAGTGATCCAGCATGCTCGCTTAATCTCCCTGCTGGCTGATTCAACATGAATCATTTCTTTAGTCAGAGGTAAAATGAGCTCAGAGAAACTGGAAGTAAACAAAGAGCTGGAACAGTGTACACATTGCTGGAAACAGTAAACGATTGGTGGAATAATGATGTAGGAGTTATACACACATTGCTGGAGAGAGTATATAGTTGCTGGAAGAGTAATAATGAAGAACTCAGCAAGGCCTTGCTGGAATGGGAATGTTGAGAATATCACTTTCCTGGAAAGTACACGCTTGATGGAAAGAGGGTTTTGAGACCCACTTCTGTGGAAACGACATGATTGCTGGAACGGAGGTGTAAAACATGTACATTTAGCTGCAATGGGACTCCATAACACATCTATTTTGCTGGAAAGTATAAGGATGCTTGAATAATGTTACTGAGGAAGACCATTTTGCTGGAAGGAGCACACTCCACCCTTACTGGAAAGTGCACGGGTGCTGAAAGAGTGATGGAGAGGATCTCTCACTTGGCTGGAAAGAACAAGACGGGTCCTGGAATAGTGGCGTTGGAGAAATCATTTGTACTGGAGAGTACAGAGGTGCTGGAGGAGTGATTGTGCTGGCTTGGTCGTCCACCAGAGCCCCTTCGCCTGTGTGCAAGTCCCCGAACCTGCTGGGGGGGAGGTAGCGAGATGCACGCCAACTGGCGCTCAACTTCCAGTCTGGGAATTCCTGGAATCTGTTGATGACGAAGGTCGAGGAGGCCACATGTCCTCCTGGCTCCCAAAAGGGAGACTTTTTACAGCCTCGTTGCTGGTGTCCGTGTATTGATGTGTGTTAGCCAGAGGGGGAGGCTATGCCAGTCGTGGAAATGACTTGCCAATGTTATGTTGTTCTGTGGGAGTTTTGTGTCCTGTGTTGATTTGCAAATAAGAGTCGCATCTTCTCGTGGCTTTGAAAGACGAGGGTTTGGAGGAGGAAAAGACTTTATTTAAGCTCTCTGTTTGCTGGAAGCCGCCCCACCGAGCCGTTTTTTCACCGGAAGTCCTTCGCTTTTTTTTTCCCTCGATTGCCTTTTTTTTTTTTTTTTTTTATTACCATAATAAACCCTTTAGGTTTTTGTTGACCGTGGCTAAGAAATATGACGCAACCGACATATCTCTTGAAGTCTTAAGGAGAGGATGACCTTTCGTCTCAAGAAATGAAAGTAATGATCAAAAGACTGTAATTATGATCAAAAGACGGTAATTATGATCAAAAGACGGTAATTATGATCAAAAGACGGTAATTATGATCAAAAGACGGTAAAATAATGATCAAAAGACGGTAATTATGATCAAAAGACGGTAATTATGATCAAAAGACGGTAATTTGAACGATCCGTGAATAATGTGGAGCGAAAGATGACGATCCCCAAATCCCAAAATTCCAGAGGTAAGGAGGTGGTGGAGGCGGTAGGGTGTGGAGTGGGTGAGTTGGATGAAGGATGGGGTGGGATAGGATATTGGAGAGGCAGAGGAGCGCGGCAGTATTGTGATGGAAATGTGAAATGTCTGGATTCCAATAATCTCCGAGAGGGGGGGGGGGTCGGTACCCCCCCTCCGCCCTCGCCCCCAGCCCTCCAAACCCATCAACCCAGACCACGACCCCCCCCCCCCCCCCGTGTCCCTGCCCTTGGGGGGGAGTGCCTTTCACTGAAGATTCAGAGGTTTAGTGAAATATTCTCAAGTGGATATATTCCTCTTGAAGGCGAATGGAAAATATTCGCTCGTATGGGGGAATATTCACAAATTGGATAGATTCGCAGTGTGGACGGAGTATTTCTGTAGGATCTTGCTCGTATGAGACTCTTGAATATTGCTTATGTACGAAAGAAATTCAGTCTTTGAATATTCCTGTGCTTCGCCCTTGTGAATATTGCTCTGATGCCGGTATTTCTTGCCTGTGGATATTCTCCCTGGAGATAAGTATTCTCACGCGAATACTCATCATGCACAAATACTGTCGTTTCCAAATATTGATATCCTGAAAACATCGCAACTGTTGCTATCGCGCGCCTAAGCTGGCGTAAATATTGTAAATATTGCATCAGCTTTAGCGTAAGCTTTCTCCTGATCCGTAAATACCAAATGTAAAAAAAAAAAAATGCTGTTTCACAAAGTATTTCTCATACTCGTACATCACAGCAAACTCTTTAATCTACACACATTCTCATGCGAATATTGCTCCAGGCGAATATTGCTCCAAGCGAATATTGCTCCAGGCGAATATTGCTCCAGGCGAATATTTCTCCTTTAGATTTTATACTTCCACCCGTGAGTAGTTTAGTCATAGAAATGATATTCTTACCAAAGGAATATATTTTTTTTTCAATATTCTCTGGTTCGTAGAATTGAAATCGTCTTTGTGGAGGTGTTAAGGTTAAGTAGGGAATATCGCTGACTAGTGGGGGGGGCGTGGGATATTTGACGGCTAGCGAATATTTCCCCCGTATTCCTCACATGCCTGTATAGCGGAAGTGGGGTATATAGCAAGATAGAAGACCGTCGGAGGGAGGAATTTTATATATATATATATATATATATATATATATATATATATATTGATTATGGTTTGTCGCTGTCTCCCGCGTTAGCGAGGTAGCGCAAGGAAACAGACGAAAGAATGGCCCAACCCACCCACGTACACACACACACACACACACACACATATATATATATATATATATATATATATATATATATATATATATATATATATATATATATATATATATATATATATATATATAGATTGTTTATGGAGGAATGGGATGCGCAGGGGGAGTATGGCTGACGCCTTCTAGAAGCATCTAGAAGAGTCTTCTGGAAGCATTGACCCCCTCACCCGGGCCAGGCTAGAAGTTGGGTGGAGATGCTGGGCGGGCGGGCGGGCTGAACCCCCGGGAGAACAAGACAGAGGCAAGAAGCAACCAGATTATGTCACTTGTGAGAGAACAACTTCGTACGGATCCGACCTGCATCTCTCTCTCTCTCTCTCTCTCTCTCTCTCTCTCTCTCTCTCTCTGGCTCCATGCTTCTGACAGATAAGCCTTCCGTAAAAAAACACATACGACCCCACCCCTCCCTCCCATTAAGCTTTAACGCGGATGGTAATTACAGAAAGAAGTATGGGGGGGTCTGTCTGGAGTTTGCTGGAAGCGGGCTCACCAGCGGTGCGTTCCAGTATTCCAGGCAAGATAAAGCTGATAAGAAACAAGGGTTTTCATCTTCCTTTTTTTTTCTCCAGTTGTTCTTAGGGGGTATTTGATTTGGGGGGGGGGTGATAGAAAATGCCGAAGGGGTGGTTGGTGTGGTCTTATGGGGGAGTGGAGGGGTAAAGCACCATTTTCCAGCGAGGGGGTGTCATCCATGTGAAGTGGAGAGTCATCCATGTGAAGTGGGGAGTCATCTATGTGAAGTGGAGAGTCGTCCATGTGAACTGGAATCATCCATGTGAACTGGAGGGTCATCCATGTTAAGTGGGGAGTCATCCATGTGAAGTGGAGAGTCATCCGTGTGAACTGGAGGGTCATTTATGTGAACTGGAGGGTCATCCATATGAAGTGGAGAGTCATCCATGTGAACTGGAGAGTCATCCATGTGAACTGGAGAGTCATCCGTGTGAACTGGAGAGTCATCCGTGTGAACTGGAGAGTCATCCATGTGAACTGGAGGGTCATCCATGTGAACTGGAGGGTCATCCATGTGAACTGGAGAGTCATCCATGTGAACTGGAGAGCCATCCATGTGAACTGGAGGGTCATCCATGTGAACTTGAATCATCATTGTGAACTGGAACTAACCAAGTGAACTGGGCGGCCGGCAAGGGACAACTTTCACCCATCTCCGTTTCCCGCCACGCCCGCTGGTAGCGCTGTATCACCACCACCAGCAACACCACCTCCAAAAGAACAACAGTAGTGCTCAACTCTCCGGGTGTTTTCGCTTCGATTCCAGTCCTTATCCGCTTTCCAGAGCCAATCAGCTGAGGAGGGTACGACACGCCTCCGGGTAAGATGACCTGACCTCTTAACTCCTCAGGGGGTCAGGTCAAAAAAAAAGGGCGTGGCTCTGAATGATACCCAAGGGTCGTACCTGATGTATCTTGAGGGAGAGGGGTCGTCCTCTGGCGCTCTCATAGGTCGTCCTGTCCCGCCAAAAGGGGTTTAAATACACCTCCGCCTCCTCCTGGGTTTTAGCGGCGGTGTATGTGTGTGTTTGAGAGAGAGAGAGAGAGAGAGAGAGCCAGCCAGCCAGCCAGCGTAACCAACGCTTGGTAATGTAAGCGACTGTATATGGGTTCAGTATAGTAACGGCCTTTGTGTTCACGTCGCTGGTGCTACATTGGTCCGGCCGACGCATGCGTCAGTCTGTCGTTTTATAAGTAATTATAAGTGTGTGTGTGTGTGTGTTGTTTATCACGTCACGTGCAGGAATGTGAATGGGTGTGTTTTAGACTAGTGTGGCGCTGTCTTTCAACGCGAGGCTTTTTATATGATTGGCAGTACAGTCTCCCTCAGAACAACTCCACCAAACTGCAAAGGCGTTCACATCTCCCCGTTACTGGAAGCAGCGCATCCCTGGGCCGCACGAGGGCCTGGAAGGAACAGCAACAGATGGGGGGGGGTCCCTGAAGGTAAATATAAATAAGTGATGCTCTCTCAGTAAGCGAGTGGATTACCTTGGCCGACATCGCACAGGTGTTGGCTTCTCGCTGGACCCCAGACGCGGTTGATAACGTCTGGTTACTGAAGCTTCTCAAGTGTTAAGACATATGCTTTTGTTTGTGTCGCTCTTGTGTTTCCTGCTTTGGGCGTGGTTTCCTTGTGGTGAGGCGCTGGCGGGTAATCCAGGCGTAATCCATCTGTCGTGTACAGCAGAGGTGCGTCTCGACACACGTAGCTCCCGCTGCGTATATTTCTGTCGTGGAGGGTGGGGTGTCCTTGAACGCCCCCACCTGAATTACTGAAGCTGATGAACTTTTTGTGATTTACATGAAAGGCGTGTGTCTGGCATTAGACTCCGTCATCCAGGCCAGGCTCTTAACGAATCGTAAGGTAATTACACACACACACACACACACCACACCACACCACACCACACCACACCATGTTTCTTGACCCGTGGACACGACCGGTCGACGTGGCTGACTTCCTGGGAGCGGTGCAGCTTTGCTTATAGAAGTGGGCGAGGGGGGAAGGTCCTTGGGCAGGAAAGCAATGTATAGATTAAGGGGAAACTAAAGTGGGGAGAAAGTAAGATTAGAAAAATAAGGGAAACTATAAGGTTTTGCAGGTGGAAAACGAGTCTTTTCGTGGAGAGAGAGTCAGGTGATGGATGCTGGGAAAGACATGAAGGGCATGGTCAGGCTTTGGCGAAGTGGGGGACAGAGACAGACGTCACCTTGATTGCCTGTGCTGTAACGCGCAGCTTATCACTCCTGCAGTAGCAATGGAAAGGCCTTTCCTCCTCTTTGCTTAGATCATATCAGGCGCAGTATATATATATATATATATATATATATATATATATATATATATATATATATATATATGTGTGTGTGTGTGTGTGTGTGTGTGTGTGTGTGTGTATACGGTTCGTCAACCACACGATTTGTTATTTTGTTCCTGCGCACGTGAGTTTGTGACTGTGCGTGCCATGTTTAGATCAACAGCCCACCTCCCTCGTTGGAGTTCAGGGTCTCTTACACACACACACACACACACACACACACACACACACACACACACACACACACACACTCTGCTAATCTGACTTCATCTAGTGTTTTGAAACCTGCTCCTTGTTGTTCAGTTCTGACCTCAGACTCGATCAGTGGTTGTCAGCGATAGGCGGGAGTGGCTCGCTCCACCTGCGCAGCCCAGATGGACTGGAGGTCAACTGGTTATGGGAAATACGTCCTTCGGAAAGCTGTTGTAGTTTGGTGGGTAAGGGAACAAAGGCGGGTTGTTTGATTGTGGAAAGGTGCTGCGGCACAATGGCACGGCCCTGGGGCACAACAGCAGAACGACTCTAGGGTACGACCTCCATGCCAATGCACCTCGCCACAGCACCTCACCCTCGCCACTGCACCTCACCCTCGCCACTGCGCCTCACCCTCGCCACTGCGCCTCACCCTCGCCACTGCGCCTCACCCCCGCCACTGCGCCTCACCCTCGCCACTGCACCTCACCCCCGCCACTGCGCCTCACCCTCGCCACTGCACCTCACCCTCGCCACAGCACCTCACCCTCGCCACTGCATCTCATCCTCGCGTTCCCAGGGTTGACGAAGACGAACACCTTCGTACGTCTCCCATTAGGAAACTAATCGTAGTTGAAATCCCTTCCCCCTTTATTTTTTTTTAGCGCAATGGGTTGTAGGTCGGCGTTAGAATGAAAGAGGTGGACGTGAGCATTAAATGCCCCCCTCCCCCTTTTCTTTTCTTGCATGAACCGGCCCTTTGTCGTGGTAGACACACGACTGTTATACACACGATGTTCAGAGCAAAGCCTCTTGGGCCTCCCGTCACACAGACGTCACCCGCCGTGATGGGTAACGTCACAGTAAGCTTCTTTGGGGATTTGGATGTGACGGGGCGATCTTTTGTTGGTGCGTCTGTCTATGTGTGTGTGTGTGTGTGTGTGTGTGTGTGTGTCGGGGCGAGGAAGAACAGCATTAGCAGGAGAAGCAGTTGGAGTGTGTGTGTGTGTTTGTGTGTGTGTGTGTGTGTGAGTGTGTGTGTGTGATGTGTACTGGATAAAAGCAGCTGTTGCTGTGCGTGTGCAGCGGGTGATGGATATGGAACAGCAGAGTTGCAGGAGTGTGTGTAGACCTTTGCAGCAGCCGCTGCAGACGCAACAGTTTGCAGTGTTGACTTCCTTGAGCACGACGTCGCAATCCTTGAGTTTGAAAGTTACGGTCCTTGAGCACCAAGGGTGGCGGATCCGAGATTTCAGGCTGTGAGAGTTGGAAACTGTAGCTTGTAATTCAAGCGAACCCAGTAGCATTTAGAGGTGATGGAAAGGGTGCGTCTGGTGTGTGGGTGTGTGTGGGTGGGGGAGAGAGAGAGAGAGAGAGAGAGAGAGAGAGAGAGAGAGAGAGAGAGAGGCCTCCCAGCTAACCTTCACTTCCATATGGATTGACTTTGATGGACGTTTCTTGACCTCTGACATATTCTCTCTCTCTCTCTCTCTCTCTCTCTCTCTCTCTCTCTCTCTCTCTCTCTCTCTCTCTCTCTCTCTCTCTCTCTCCCCCGTCCATAACAAATGGAGGTCTGCAGTTATTTTTCACTCTCTGAGGTATTTGTTTACCAGAACTCTTTCATATGTTGTACACACGAGTTTGGGTCGTATGGAATTCTGATGTGTTTCGTGTGTTCTTCAGTCTTACACACACACACACACACACACACACACACACACACACACACACACACACACACGACGTTTGCAGCTCTGTAGGATTTAAGGGGCTCAGTGTTCGACGTGTTTTGGGAAGATAGAGGCTGGATCTGTGGCCCGGATGTACGATCAGGCAACGGTAGGCAGGACGGAAACGGGTTTTTTTTTATGAAGGTGATATGTATATTCCGAGCGAAAGGAATATACGAAGGTCACCGTCGGGTGGAGATGTGTGCCGGGAATCACTTGAAGACGAGAAGGGGTCGTCATTGAGATCGATGGCGCGAGACGATGGTCGTAATTGGTTAACGAATGTAGTTTGGCATTTACACACCTCCCGACCACGAAGGATTCAAGACGTGAAGGTGGTGTAAGGATGCCATTATTGAAAGGGACTTTTGACGGAATAACAGTGACGTTGAAGAAGGGGATGTGAAAGGCGCGGGCGTGTGAAGTGTGGGTCTATACGGGCACGGATCATGGGGCTGTGGGGAAAGAAGACATCGACCGGGAAGAACCATTTATTGAGATGTGGTGTGAGACATGGAAGCTGAGGTGGGAGGGGAGGCCAGGGAAGAAAAAGGGATGTGGAAGCCGTTAGTGAACTTGGAAGAAAGAATGATGGAGGCAAAGCATTGAGGAGGAGAATTGGATCGGGTGGGTTCAATGAGATGGATTCCCCGAAGTAAGTGATGGAAGGAACACATTCCGTAGGGAGACCAAGAACCATTGCCCCCTTCTGAGTTGAAAGAAATGATCATTCGGGAAGATGAAGTGGAGAACGGAGAGGAGGAAGTGGAAGCCTTCCCTTCCCCTGTATGTGGGTGAATTATAGACATGTCGTTGTGATATATATGACAGTCGTTAATGTTACATAGCCTGCCAGATAATGTGGAGGAACTGATCAACAGGAGGAGGATCTCATCCCTTTGAAAAGAAGAAAATTCCCCTCAGACCAGGACTCGTGGCTCACCAGCGCTTCGAATTCTAACACGACCACGGACCTCGCAGACATCACCCTTTTATGAGATACCCCAAAAGCCGTTCAGTGGTCGACATCATGGACCGATTCCGTGATGTGTGACCAGTCTGGAGAGGTTCATTGAGGCAGTGATGCATAATATGGTCGACTCTGACGTTTATGGACCAAGGACAGGTGCGACAAGACACACTAACAACTGTAGTGTATTAAGTACGAACCTTCTCGGGGACGTGTAGGATCGCAAGGGTCGTGTATCATTCAAACCTCCGCTCCCACCTCACTGACTCATCTTCCTTAACCCTCTCAGCGACCATGAAATTAGCTCTTGAAGGACGATGAGATAAACCCCCTCGAGTACGACTTGGAGCCGAACGACTGAACCCCTTTTGCATAGGCGAGTTAACCCCTCGAGTAAGAAGATAGCTTTAGAGCCACGACTTAAGTCATCGTACTGAGTCAAATTATCGTACCGAAGGAGTTGAGTCGTCGCACTCGGGGGGCTGATGCGTCATTGTCTTAGGGTCGTAAGTCATCGTTCTCAAAGGGATAAGGTCTCCTTACTCAAAGGGTTTAATCCTCCTCCGCTGGATCCCGTGTCTTACCCTGGTCAAGGAGATCATCACGTGTGTGTGTCGTGTGGGGTTATGAGGTTGTCTTCCGGGTGGCTGTAGTGGTAAAGTATTGGCCAAGCAATACCCAGCGCCAGTATTGCGACAGCCACACTGGAAATGAGATTCCAGTGCGCGCGAGGAGGTCGAAGGACGGGAAAGGGGTTGGTGAAACCCAAGCCAGTGCCGCACTCCGAACACACTCTTCTGGAATTAGGACAAGTTAGAATTGTGTGCCAGATACTTTTGCTTAAGCGTTATCAGCGGAAGTAAATGTACTTGAAGAACAAGGAAGAATATTTGCATTTGTTACTGCTTGAACTAACCACCAACTCTGTCTTTTGATGGTATATCTTAAACCTGTATAACAGAATGCCTTAATGATTTTTGATTATCAATAAAAAAAGGAAAAAAATAGTATTTTTCCTTCAGTTTTATGTAATCTTATTGAAAAGAAATAGTTCTTGTGGATCTTCCAGTGTTTATGGGACTTATAGAGAAGCAAAAAAGGTCTAGTTCTTCCTCTTGTTTTGGAAAAGTAGTTTGAAGGTTCCAGGTCTACTCCTTGCTCTTCATGTTGAATGGAATTAGTATGTAGAGTGATGGTGATAGGTATGGGGAAGAACTGGTTTTTGGAGAACATTCTTGTGGAGCCCCTGGGGTTTGAGGTGCTGGAAGAGGCAAGCCGTTTGATATGGAAGCTCTGGAATGGGGTTATCCATCGGAAGTTAAAGAGCTGGAAGAGCGGAGCCAATGGAGGTTGAAGTGCTGGAAGACGTGAGCCAATGGAGGTTGAAGTGCTGGAAGAGGGAATCCTTTGGAAGTTGATCGCTGGAAGAGAAAAGCCATTCCAGGCCGTGGTGCTGGAAGAGGAGCCATTCAAGACTTGAGATGCTGGAAGAGGAAAGCTTCTCTTAAGCAGCGGTGCTGGAAGAGGAGAGCCTATTCCAGGCCGAGGTGCTGGAAGAGTTGTCATTCCAGCACGAGGTGATTGCAGGGGACAACCATTCCAGGAAAGCTGTTCCAGACGGTCGCGTTAGGCTAGGTCTTCGTAGTAATAGGCACCATTCCAGATTGAGTGTTAGGAAATTTCCATTCCAATTAGGGTTTCTGGAACAGAGGATGACTCGTACCAATTTAGATTTCCATAACAGCGGCCTCATTTTCAGACTGGAACTGTGAAAGGTGCGTATAGGGTACGATCTATAGCAAGCCAGGCGAAGTGTATAGAATACACATCACTCGAAATTCAGTATATGTAATGGGCAGAAGATCCCTCCGCACGTGTTCATAACAGGTAAATGAATAGCGGGTGATTTCGACGAGGCAATTAATTCCTGGTTTTTACCCAGCCGTGTAGGTCATGAGAGAGCACAGTTGGCTCTTCCGCTATACATGTTAAGGCTTTGTGACTCCGGTAGCTGTCTGTAGTTCACAGCTTCGTGTGGCCGTCATCAATAGTCTTGCTGGAATTAGGAGGCGAGTTGATCCAATTATTGTTATTATTATTATTATTGTTATTATTATTATTATTATGATTATTATTGTTATTATTATTATTATTTTGGTTGTGGGGATGGGTTTATTGTGTGTTTGTCATTTGTTGAGATGTAGAAATATAGTCGCGATGCTCCATCAGTACCCCAGTACGACCACCCAGTACCACTACGATTTTTTCCCCTAGTATAGAAATTCCTCTCTTAATCTATCTTGAACTATCGTCTCTTTATATATATATATATATATATATATATATATATATATATATATATATATATATATATATATATATATATATTGATTTATTTCCCGTAAGCCATGTAGGTTTTCCTTCCCCTCGGAGCCTCATTAGATTTTAGTGTAGGTGCTGCAATATACCCGAGTTATCGCTGACGTTGTTGGCATTTCCCATTTTCTTTGAGTGTCGGCGGCGGCCGTTCTCTCTAACATAACGGCCGGAGCCTCTAGTAATGGCCTCCACTCCCGGTTCTCCTATTTCCTTATATAAGAATATTCATCCATGTAGTTGTGTATTGAAGAGTCTGTGTTTATTATTATTATTATTATTATTATAATTATTATTATTATTATTATTATTATTATTATTATTATTAATTATTCATAGAGAACTGATCTGGTGTTGGCTCAGGTATTGTTATTGTTTACTTAGTTATGTTCATTGTCGTACGACTGACGTATTTAGAGAGAGAGGGAGAGAGAGAGAGAGAGAGAGAGAGAGAGAGAGAGAGAGAGAGAGAGAGAGAGAGAGAGAGAGAGAGAGAGAGAGATGCATAGCGATACATAGATACGCAGACCAGACAGAGCCCAAGGTCCATTCGAGAGGTGGAGCTGGCGAGAGAGAGAGAGAGAGAGAGAGAGAGAGAGAGAGAGAGAGAGAGAGAGAGAGAGAGAGAGAGAGGTAGGTCACATATCCCCCACACCCCCCACCTCCGGTCGTCTGCATCGTCCCTCCCACCTCTCGAGGCCCGGCGTCTCAGACACCGGGGTTCGAACCCACCCCCGAGGATCCATCCCCTCGTCTCTCTCTCTCTCTCTCTCTTTCTCTCTCTCGCCTGGGCCGGGTAATGGGAAGCCCAGAGCACAGACCATGGTGGAGTTGGCTGGTGATTTAAGGCTGCTTGTGCCTCTCGTGTCCGTGCGCTACTTTGTCTTAGAAAATGGCCAAGAAAAATGGCCTTCACTTTCCCCTTGGATAAAGGCATAAAGTCTTCTTGAAGCCTTTTATTTTTCGTTATGCTGCGTTTGCCTTTGTTTTCAGTGATGCCTCTTATCTTCTGTTAAATGTCTTTCTTTAATGTTCTTTTTCCTTATCTCATAATGGTTTCCCTTGACTTAAAAAGCCTTTTATTGTGTCTTTAGTTGGTATTTCTCGTCTTGAAGACTTATTTTTAAAGCCTTTTATATCTTCCATCAAGTTGGTTTTCCTTGGCCTTCAACCCTTCTGCATTTGTGTGTGTATATATATATATATATATATATATATATATATATATATATATATATATATATATATATTATCCCTGGGGATAGGGGATTAAGAATACTTCCCACGTATTCCCTGCGTGTCGTAGAAGGCGACTAAAAGGGGAGGGAGCGGGGGGCTGGAAATCCTCCCCTCTCTTTTTTTTTTTTTTTTTTTTGTTTTTTAATTTTCCAAAAGAAGGAACAGAGGGGGCCAGGTGAGGATATTCCAAAAAAGGCCCAATCCTCTGTTCTTAACGCTACCTCGCTATCGCGGGAAACGGTGAATAGTATAAAAAAAAAAAAAAAAAAAAATATATATATATATATATATATATATATATATATATATATATATATATATATATATATATATATTCCTATGAATGTCCACGGGGGAAATGAATCACGACCAGTTCCCAAGTGCACTTTCGTGTAATAATCACATCATCAAGGGGAGATACAAGAGAGAAATATTATAGTCTGTTGATATATGTATATAAAGGTGAAATTGCACTTAAGAAGGAGCACGGCTTACCTCCTGTATTAACGCTTTACGGTACACAACACACAACATGCCTGGTGGAGACCGACCCGCCTCATCAGGTGTAAACAACTCTTAAAAGCTTCGAATCCCCAACACGAACACCGAAGGCTTGTGTGTGTGTGTGTATCGCATTACAGCCATGCCAAGAGTAGACTCGTCCGCTGCCTGGCGTAAAGAGGCTTTGCAGCGAGCCTTTGTGCTGGCGTTTGGGATTGGAAGCCTTTTAAGAATTGTTTACACCTGATGAGGAGGATTGCCTCCACCAGACCTGTTGTGTGTTGTGTACCTTAAGGTGTCAATACAAGAGGTTGTCTGAATTTCTTGTGAAGTGCGATTTCACCTTTATTATCATCATCACGGGACTAGTGTGATATATATATATATATATATATATATATATATATATATATATATATATATATATATATATATATATATATATATGATTATATACATATACTAGATCACGCGCAACACTGTAACCTCTTGCAACACACAGTCGTGTGTGTGTGTGTGTATATATATATATATATATATATATATATATATATATATATATATATATATATATATATCTGGGAGTGGATCTGTCAGCGGATGGAACCATGGAAGCGGAAGTGGATCATAGGGTGGGGGAGGGGGCGAAAATTTTGGGAGCCTTGAAAAATGTGTGGAAGTCGAGAACATTATCTCGGAAAGCAAAAATGGGTATGTTTGAAGGAATAGTGGTTCCAACAATGTTGTATGGTTGCGAGGCGTGGGCTATGGATAGAGTTGTGCGCAGGAGGATGGATGTGCTGGAAATGAGATGTTTGAGGACAATGTGTGGTGTGAGGTGGTTTGATCGAGTAAGTAACGTAAGGGTAAGAGAGATGTGTGGAAATAAAAAGAGCGTGGTTGAGAGAGCAGAAGAGGGTGTTTTGAAATGGTTTGGGCACATGGAGAGAATGAGTGAGGAAAGATTGACCAAGAGGATATATGTGTCGGAGGTGGAGGGAACGAGGAGAAGAGGGAGACCAAATTGGAGGTGGAAAGATGGAGTGAAAAAGATTTTGTGTGATCGGGGCCTGAACATGCAGGAGGGTGTAAGGAGGGCAAGGAATAGAGTGAATTGGAGCGATGTGGTATACAGGGGTTGACGTGCTGTCAGTGGAGTGAATCAAGGCATGTGAGGCGTCTGGGGTGGACCATGGAAAGCTGTGTAGGTAGGTATACACGTGTGTGGACATGTGTATGTACATGTGTATGGGGGGGGGGGGGTTGGGCCATTTCTTTCGTCTGTTTCCTTGCGCTACCTCGCAGACGCGGGAGACAGCGACAAAGTATAAAAAAAAAAAAAAAAAAAAAAAAAATATATATATATATATATATATATATATATATATATATATATATATATATATATATATATATATACACGTTTGATTATGCAAGAGCAATTTTAGTCTAGATCCGCTAAGCTTTATGAAAAGTAATTTATGTGTATATATATAAAAAAAAATCGTTGGTGAATTTTGGAAGTCTGCGAGAGAGACTTTGGTACAAAAGACTCGCTTTTTTCTATTTTTTTTTTTTTTTTATTTAAAGGCGACTGTTTTTCCCTGATAGCGGTCGAGTGTTGGAGCAGTATTTTCCGAGCTCCCTGAACCCATGCCTCTCTCTCTCTCTCTCTCTCTCTCTCTCTCTCTCTCTCTCTCTCTCTCTCTCTCTCTCTCTGGATATGGAAGTTGTCTTGTGGGGATGAAACGAATCATTGATATGTTTCTGCATTTTTTAACCCCTTGGGCGCGACGGTACGACCCTCGAGCACGACGGTACGTAACCCTCGAGCACGACGGTACGTAACCCTCGAGCACGACGGTACGTAACCCTCGAGCACGACGGTACATAACCCTCGAGCACGACGGTACGACCCCTCGAGCAGGACGGTACGTAACCCTTCAGCACGACGGTACATAACCCTCGAGCACGACGGTACGATCCTCGAGCACGACGGTACGACCCTCGAGCACGACGGTACGTCACCCTTGGGTATGAGGGCATGGATCTTCAACCTGACTCTTTGAAGGGTCGTGGATGCTCCAGGGTCGTACCGATGGTGCTCAGAAGGGTAAGAATTCCCTCCTAGGTACAGGTTCATACTATTCGCCATTTCCCGTGTGAGCGAGGTAGCGTTAAGAACACAGGACTGAGCCTTTGAGGGAGTATCCTCTCCTGGCCCCTTCTCTGTTCCTCCTTTTGGATAATAAAAAGAAAAAGAGGGGAGGGTTTAAACGTTGCGAAATCCACAGAAAATTCACGTCAGCGATATTTTTTTTTTTTTCGTCTTTCGAGTTAGTACAACAGCACTCTGTACTGTGACTGCCGAAATGGCCCTCATTTGGGCAAGATTAACGATCGTTCGTTCAATATGCAACCAGTAGGGAGGGCTGTGAAGATGAGGGGGGAGATTAAGGGGGGCTAAAAACTTAAAACGGAAGAGATCGTAAGGTGAACAGGACCTGTGAATCATATTTAAGTCTTCTACTGGAGCTGATATATATATATATATATATATATATATATATATATATATATATATATATATATATATATGTGTGTGTGTGTGTGTGTGTGTTTTGGACAATCGCATGTTTACCAAATGGCGTCCTAGCTTCGTCTCTTCGATGTATATCAACTGACTGTTATATTTCTCTTTTGTGTCTCCCCTGATGATGTGATTATTACACGAAAGTGCACTTGGGGACTTTTCGTGTTTCAGTTTCCCCGTGGACTCATAGGAATATCTTGATCACGCGCAAAGTTGTGATCCTTTCCAATATATATATATATATATATATATATATATATATATATATATATATATATATATATATATATATATATATGTATGTATTTCTCTCGTGCCTCACGAACGCAACCAACCCGCCGCCATCCGCAATGAAAACCGGGAATTAACTTTGACACGCGCAGGCTGCCAGGGCGAATATTTACGACGTGCCTCTCTCTCTCTCTCTCTCTCTCTCTCTCTCTCTCTCTCTCTCTCTCTCTCTCTCTCTCTCTCTCTCTCTCTCTCCATTTCTCATATCGGGTATGTATGAAAAAAAAAAAAATTGGGCGGGAATTCTCAACTCCCTCCCTCCCCAGGGTTAATTTCACCCCCCTCCCTCCCTCCCCCCCTCCCTCCCTCCCCCGGCCCCCGGAGGGTAAAATGAATATTGGCGGGAACTCGAGCGGCCACGGACGAGTTGGGAACGCGCGCGCAAAAAAAAAAGATTCTCTCTCTCTCTCTCTCTCTCTCTCTCTCTCTCTCTCTCTCTCTCTCTCTCTCTCTCTCTCTCTCTCTCTCTGTGCGCCATTTTTAGATATCCATCATTTATTTTTTGGTCTGGCATTTCTCCGATATCTGTTTTTTTAATTGATCGTTTCTTGTTTTGTTTTTTTTGTCGTCTGTGCATTATAATTTCCTGTCGTGTCGTGGTAGTGATAAGAGAATGCGTCGTTGTGGATCCTTCGTTCCACACACACACACACACACACACACACACACACACACACACACACACACACACGCATACACACACACACACACGCACACACACGGTGTAATAACACAGAAAAGACATTAGAAAGGAAGACGCATTGATGCGTATATTACCAAACTTGGGTTTTCTGCCGTATTTGAGGAAGACGTTGACAAGTAAGCAAGCAATCCAGTCATGGCGGGGGGAGGGGCGCGAATGCCAAGGATTTGTTGGTCAGTTTGTTGTCATAGAAACGGACCGTCGTAGAACCTGGGCCACTGGGACGGGCCAGGGTGACTGACTGGTGAGGAAGGTCGCCTCTCTCTCTCTCTCTCTCTCTCTCTCTCTCTCTCTCTCTCTCTCTCTCTCTCTCTCTCTCTCTCTCTCTCGTCTCGCCCAAAGACGCCCCCCTCAGGGTTCGAGATGCTGGTGGAGGTTTGCGGTTCATGCCCCGCGTACTGGATACGCTGCGTTGGTTTAGGGCCTGAGATTACCAGGGGAGGATAAGGGTTTATATAAAGGAAGATCAGGTATATATACAGGGAGGTGAAATTTATATAGAGGAAGATAACAGGTTTATATACAGGAAGATGAAATTTAAATAGAGGAAGATAAGGTTTATATACAGGAAGATCAGGTTTATGTAGGGGAAGATAAGGTTTATATAGAGGGAGATAAGGTTCATATAGAGGGAGATAAGGTGTATATAGAGGAAGATAATGTTTATATCATGTTACAGCTTGGGTGTGTTGAAGAGAGTGAATGTCTGTTAAAGGTTTATTGCCTATAATTACCGATATGTAGAGAATGGGGAGGGAGTTGTGCACTGTGTGTACGTGTATATGCGTCGGTGCGTGTGCGTGCTGAGCTGTGGTGTCTTGCGTGAGCGGTGGTGGAGGGGGTGGAGGTTCGAGCGTGTGTATCGCGTTATGTGCACACGCACGTGTGTGTGTGTGTGTGTGTGTGTGTGTGTGCGGGTGGTGGCAGTGCGTCAGCCGCGTACAGTTAGTAAGTTACCTGTGGCGCACGAGAGAGCCTCTCTCGCAGCTGACGGCTCCGGACGCCAACACGAACGGTCGCTGTGATAACGTTCGCTGGCTGGGACGGACGGTCGCTACCACCCCGCCTCAGCTTCCCTTCCTTCCGTCGTGTACACATGGCATTGTTTGCCCTTCGTCAGACCCGGTTGAAGAAGGCTGAGCGGTTGTCGTGGCCGACTCTCTCTCTCTCTCTTCACGCTACGTTTTCATCATTACTTTTCCATATTCCTCTGTTCGAAAGATTTTAGTCCAAGGTTGTTATATATATATATATATATATATATATATATATATATATATATATATATATATATATATATATATACCGCTACCTCGCAAACGCGGGAGACAGCGACAAAGTATAAAAAAAGAAAAAAAAAAAAAAAATATATATATATATATATATATATATATATATATATATATATATATATATATATATTATTTTTCTGCTGGGTTTACGGGAGGAAAGGAGTGTGTAGACGGTACAACGAAAGTGTGTGTGTGTGTCTGTGTGTGTGTGTGTGTGTGTGTATGTGTGTGTGTGTTTGTGTGGCTTACGAGGGATGGTTGGTCGACCTTTCTTGTCCATCTGTTGAGGACGAATAGATTTTGTGGTTAACGATTGTCGGGAGTATTTTTGTTTTTATTATTATTATTATTTGGACTGCCAGGGTGAGTTGCTGTTTCTGTTTTCTCTTTGATTTAGTCTTAATTGAGGTGGTCAGTTGTGGGGGTGTGGCATGGGGTCGTAGAACCCGTGAAAGTGAGGTTGGGATCGCATGAGGAGGGGGTTGGAGGTGGGTTATACGTGTTGGGGTTATATACGTTCGTGGTGTTGTACACACACACACACACACACACACACACACACACACACACACACACACACACGAGACCCCTCACCACACACACACACACACACACACACACACACACACACACACACACACACGAGACCCCTCACCACACAAGGTAAACAAGACTTGCGCAACACACAACATATCCTATAGACAAACTTGGAGTTTTTAACACCTTCGCAACACAAGAGATGAAACAGCTACCAACTCATTTGAGCAAGAGACATTAACCCCCAGGCGAACGACACGCATGAAAGGAAAAATCATGAAGTGCGTGGAAAACAAAGGAAACACCAGCAATACAGTGTAGCGCGAGCCATGGGAACTATATGTTATGTTGTTGTTCTCCTGCTTTGGTTGTAATCAAGAAGAACAACAGACCAGCACAACTTTTAAATGGGACTAGATCCTGGTGGCGTAATTAGATATATGCCATTTAACATCGAACCAGTGGTAGTGGTAATGAAGTAAGGCTAATTGCACCATTAGGCAAAATTTAAAAGACGTTAGTCGAAAAAAAAAGATAATTTTCCCGCCAAATTGAATTCTATGTTGTATATCTTGTACTGAATCAGTCATTAATCTACTGATTCATGATTCACGTAAGTTGTAGTTACTGCATCAGTGGTTTAGGTTGACCCCTAGTTCCATGATGTGTTTCTGAGAACACTTGCGAAATAGGAAACTTGTGTATAGTTACGACAACAGGACCCACAAGGCGTAAATCATCCATACCGTATGTTCGTTAAGGGAGAACGTTAATTTGCAAATTGTAAATGGACTTTTGAACGTCATTAAAGTCTGGGATGTAAACCGACAGTAAATTGGACTGTAAAAAGATGGTGGTTATTTACAACCCCCATGAGCGCGACGCCACGACCCTTGAGCACGACAGTACGACCCTTGAGCACGACAGTACGATCCTTGAGCACGACAGTACGACCCTTGAGCACGATGGTACGATCCTTGAGCACGACGGTACGACCCTTGAGCACGACAGTACGACCCTTGAGCACGACGGTACGATCCTTGAGCACGATAGTACGACTCGGGTACGAGGGGCGTGCCTTTTACCTCAGTCTTTAGGGCCGTGCCGTTGTGCTCAAGGGGCCATACCATCGTGCTCAAGGACTGGTACCGTCGTGCTTAAGGGGCCGTACCGTCGTACTCAAAGGACCGTACCGTCGTGCTCAAAGGGCCGTACCGTCGTGTTCGGGGTCCGCAATGCGGGTCTGAAGACCCGGAAACTTATTGTTTACACATTCAACTTTCGCTGCGCGTTATTTTACCGCGCAGGAAATTTACCTCTTTGTTTTCCTGCCCTGTGGCTCTACGTGTTGTGGGAGGGAAGGGGGGAGTGAAATACATTACGTCGGGATTATTTCCCTGGCTGGATTTTCCATACCCCCAGGCTCTGTGATGAGTCTACAGGCCAAGATAATATTCCTTTCCCCCCTATTATATTTTTTTTTTGTTTTTGTTTACACTTGGGGTCTTCAAAGTGGATCTGGTCCGGGGCTTCGATGCTTCTGAAGGCGTGAACGAACCTGCTTCGTTTCCGAGAGTTTTCTCCTTTTCATTCGCGACGTAATGGCACAGGTTGGGCGACATCGTCTTGACAGACGTTTTTCCAGTCCGTAATAGTCGCATGCCTCCAGCGGTGAACGATAGGAGAGTGTTAAGCCAAGGCTCCGTGAGAGAGAGAGAGAGAGAGAGAGAGAGAGAGAGAGAGAGAGAGAGAGAGAGAGAGAGAGAGAGAGAGAGTTTCCCTTCCACCTAAGGGTGTTGTTCCCGCCAATTGAATGTGGCGGTTTGGGCCGTAATGACTCCCACCTCGGCGCTGTGATGGGTGGGGGTATATATATATATATATATATATATATATATATATATATATATATATATAGAGAGAGAGAGAGAGAGAGAGAGAGAGAGAGACAATGATGTTGACCACCACTGTTATTACGGCAGTGTTGGGGGGGGGGGGGGAGGTTTAGGTTGCCAGGGTCACGTGAGTACAAGGGAGAGCCCGAGACCTGGTTGCTCACTTCCCTTCCTCGTGTGGTGTACACACGCCATAGAGCGAGTCGCGAGTTGGCAGCGGAGGTCGAAGAAAACGTATGGCTTTGTGGGGTGGAGGGGGAATGTAGATGTAAGAGAAAACGTGGGGGGGGGGGGGGGGGGGCGGGCGCAGTAGCACGGACCATAAGAAAACGTTTGGCGGGAGTGGTCGCAGAGGTCACAGAAAACGTGCGGTGAGGATAGGAGAGGTCATAGAAAAAAAAAAAAAAAAAAAACGGAGGGCAGGAGTAACAGAGATCATAAAAAACGGGGGAGTGTAAGGGTAGCGGAGGTCATAGGAAACGCGGGGCGGGAGTAGCGGAGGTCATAGAAAACGCGAGGCGGCGGGGGGGAGGTCGGAGCTGGCGTAATGACTTGAGAACGGTCTTGACCTGACCAGAGTCCATGTTTACGCCCCAGGGCGAGGGGGGGGTTCGAGTTACCCCGTCATGTATGTGCCGCTCCCACAGTCAGCCCTTTGTGATATTCTGGGGGAGTGGGGGGTAGGGGAGGGGAAGGGTGGGGGTTCAAGATTTACGTGGGTGTTGACATAGTGGTTCGTGCCCGCTCCCCCCTCCCCCTGGAAGGTGTGGCGGGGAGGAGGTGGAGAAGATGAGATTTCGAAGCCATTCATCTTGGCACACTCGTTAGACCTGGAAACTCTGGAAAGCGAAATGATTATAATGATTAGTGTTTATATCCCTGGTGTAGTGCCAGTGTCCGGTGTATTCGCGAGCTCCCCTGTGTCAATTGCATGCATTTGTCTGATTATTTTTTTTTCCTAGTTGTGATATCGGTATTTGTCTAAGTATACATAGAGAAATATGCGTTTCTGATAGCGTTGGTAGAGGTGCTTGGCTAGGGGGAGGTTTAGGTAGATAGCCTGGGTGGAGGGTGTTTGGCTAGGGGGGTTTAGGTAGATAGCCTGGGTGGAGGGTGCTTGGTTAGGGGGTTTGGTAGATAGCATGGGTGGAGGGTGCTTGGCTAGGGGGGTTAGGTACATAGCCTGGGTAGAGGGTGCTTGGCTAGGGGGTTAGGTGGGTAGTGTGGGTGGAGGGTGCTTGGCTAGGGGGTTAGGTAGATAGGGTGAGTGGAGGGTGCTTGGCTAGGGGGGGTTGGTAGATAGCATGAGTGGAGGGTGCTTGGCTAGGGGGGTTAGGTAGATAGCCTGGGTGGAGGGTGCTTGGCTAGGGGGTTAGGTACATAGCCTGGGTGGAGGGTGCTTGGTTAGGGGGGGTTAGGTAGATAGCGTGGGTGGAGGATGCTTGGCTAGGGGGGTTAGGTAGATAGCGTGAGTGGAGGATGCTTGGCTAGGGGGGGTTAGGTAGATAGCCTGGGTGGAGGGTGCTTGGCTAGGGGGTTAGGTACATAGCCTGGGTGGAGGGTGCTTGGTTAGGGGGGGGTTAGGTAGATAGCGTGGGTGGAGGATGCTTGGCTAGGGGGGTTAGGTAGATAGCGTGAGTGGAGGGTGCTTGGCTAGTGGGGGTTTAGGTAGGTAGCGTGGGTGGAGGGTGCTTGGCTAGGGGGGGGTTAGGTAGATAGCCTGGGTGGAGGGTGCTTGGCTAGGGGGGGTTGGTAGATAGCATGGGTGGAGGGTGCTTGGCTAGGGGGGATAGGTAGATAACGTGGGTGGAGGGTGCTTGGCTAGGGGTGTAGGTAGACGCCAGCGCCGGGCAAAACAAGCAGGCTGTAACATATGGACATAGGAGGGTGACAGGCGGAGCCGTAAGATGCAACAGGTTTTATATTTGTCTCTCCGTACAACCTGCAGGTGACCAGAAATGTCGCAAATGTCTTTACAAACCGCCCGCTTCTCAAGATGGCCTTACCATATTTCCCGGACCTCTTGACATTTTCCCCTCGCTTGCCCTTCACTCTAAACCTTCCATTGTGTAAAGGAAAAGGTGTTTTTTTTTTTTTTCATTTACGTTATGGGCCAGACAGCGAATATGTGGTGTGTGTGTGTGTGTGTGTGTGTGTGTGTGTGTGTGTGTGTGTGTGTAGGGCATGATGTGGTTGGTGGTCACCTCTTCCGTCCGTGTGTGTGTGCGGCCACACACTCTCCTCGTTAGCAGGGCAGCAGCAGCAGCTCAAGAACATTATCAGTGGGAACTCATACGTATCGCTGTAGCCCCTCCTGGAGGAGGAGGAGGAGGAGGAGGAAGTAGTAGTAGCCAGCTGAGTAGATTTGAAGGGAGACGCTGCTGCTTTACGTCTGAATATTGAATAGGAAAAAGAACTGACCTTGTTTTCGAGTGGTGTGACTCGGGGAAGCTGCATGGAATTGGATATTGACTGTATGAATGTTACGTAGAGGCAGATGCCATTGCATGGATATGTCCTGCAAACGAAATGAGGTTTGTCTGAGCCGTGGACCTGACTGACTGGTTGCTGGACGGTATAAGCAACCTATAGACACACCTCACCGTTCCTCACTTTGGCTCCCGACTGAGGACACTGACAGCCCAATGTGGGAGGGTTTTAAACTCCCCTCCCCTCTATCTCTCTTCTCTCCTCCCCCATCGCTCGTCCTCAATCCTGTGGCTTTTGAAAACAAGGAAATGACATATACCCGGTGTGCCTCAGCCATATACGATCCCTGGCGAGAGTTGAACATGTAGGTCAGCGTGTCTACCTCAGTTAAGGACAGGAAACTCTCCACCGCGGTGCTGTGGTGAAAGTAGGAAGGTTCTACGTTACAGGTGGACGTGTGAGCGGGTGACGCACACACGGCAAGATGAGTGAGCCAGCTGTGGGGGGGGGGGTGGAAATGGGTGGATGACCTTGGCGGGCAAGTCCGCCATGGCCGTGTGCGTGCGTCGCACACAGGGCGTGGAGAGGCGGTGTCCCCGAAGGATGGGTTTCTTGTTTCGTGCCAGTTCTCGTGGCCACGGAGTTACATAAACAGCCCACTGGTGGAGGTGGGGTGTGTATCCTTGTAAACTGGGAGGAGGTTTAGGGAGGTTGGAGGTACCCTGAGTTTTGGCGTGGGTTTGGAGGGAGAGAGAGAGAGAAGGATGGGGGAGTAACCTCCTTCTGAGCAAGGACTGGAGGAATGGCGACTGCAGGAGTGGTCAGGACTGACGGCATCCCAGGGCACCAACCACAGCGCAAGCTGAGGGACCAGCAGCAAGGAGCGTCATTGATCGTGACGTCATCACCCACAGCAGCTTTGGCGAGACCCTTCCATCTCCCTCCCACACACACACACACACACACACACACACACACACACACACACACACACACACACCGCCTCCCTTGCCAAGAGACCAGACGCCTTACCCTTCCAGGAGTGAGAGTTTCCTCCTTCGGGCCATTAACGAACGCCTGTCTGTCGAGCCCGTCACTCCAGGAACTCGCCGGGCCCTCGATCCTCCCCCAGGGAACTCCCCGGGCCCTCGATCCTCCCCCCAGGGAACTCCACATTATCTCTCGTAATCCAGGCGCCCCCGAGTGGGAAAGAGTTACAATCAAGCTCTATTTTTTTTTCTAGGCCGGAGAGAGTGAGTAAGCGAGCGTGTGTGTGTGTGTGTGTGTGTGTGTGTGTGTGTGTGTGTGTTTGACATGATGAGAGGGAGGGCGAGGGAGAGGGAGGGGCGGGTATGATGTTCCTTGAGACGACTCTTGAGCCAGTTCGCCCCCCATTGCCATCGGCTCTCCCTCCTCGTTCCCAGGTCATCAGTGAGGGAGGTACGATAATCGTGTTGGGTCTCCCTCCCACTCGACCTTGATGGTGGTTCTGGGTCTTGACTGCCGGCCGATCAGTTAAGTAACACTCCCCCTCTCCGTGGAACTCCCTTGACTTTGCTCCCCTCAGTCAAGTAGCAAGGCGCCACCCCGCGCTCCTCTCCTTTGCAAGTAGCACTGGGTGGTACTGCCCAGTCAAGTAGCACCTTGTGTTACCGCTCAGTCAAGTAGCACTGGATGGTACTGCTCAGTCAAGTCGCACTGGGTGGCACTGCTCAGTCAAGTAGCACCTTGTGTTACCGCTCAGTCAAGTAGCACCGGGTGGTACTGCTCAGTCAAGTAGCACTGGGTGGTACTGCTCAGTCAAGTAGCACTGGGTGGTACTGCTCAGTCAAGTAGCAGTGGGTGGTACTGCTCAGTCAGGTAGCACTGGGTGGTACAGCTCAGTCAAGTAGCACTGGGTGGCACTGCTCAGTTAAGTCGCACTGGGTGGTACTGCTCAGTCAAGTAGCAATGGGTAGTACTTCACAGTCAGGTAGCACCTTGTGTTACCGCTCAGTCAAGTAGCAATGGGTAGTACTTCACAGTCAAGTAGCACCTTTTGTTACCGCTCAGTCAAGTAGCATTTGAGTGATACTGCCCAGTCAAGCAGCTCCTTGTATTACCCCCCCTCAAGTCAAGCAGCACTTGGCGATACTCCTCTCAGTCGAGTAGCACTTTTAAGTGACACTCCAAACTTGACTCTCTCTCTCTCTCTCTCTCTCTCTCTCTCTCTCTCTCTCTCTCTCTCTCTCTCTCTCTCTCTCTCTCTCTCTCTCTCTCGCATTACAGTCTCTCCCCTTTCAACAGCAGACGGGCAGAATATATTTTGTGGGTGTAGTTACCATGTGTGTGTGTGTGGGTGTTGTGGGGGGAGAGTTTTACACCCAGTGTTGCCCCGTCTCTTAACCTTGTGTGTGTATATGTATACCATGTCTTTCCCGCTATGTATACTTGCAGACCCGTAGGCACATACCGGACGAAGCCAGGTGTACATTGAGCGACCAATCCCGAGGAGAGGATGAACAGCTGGGGTTTGGCTGTGGGTCGGCTGTCGCCTCCGGGATTCGAACCCGGGCTGGCCAGTGCTTGAATGATGGTCAGATTCCCTTGTGTGTGTGTGTGTGTGTGTGTGTGTGTGTGTGTGTGTGTGTGTGTTTTAGAAGGCATCCAAAAGCGTCCGGCTCTCCATTTTCTACGATACTGCACCATTCTCTCGTACGCCCGGCAGTACTAGTACTACTCCATCTTACGCCCGGCAGTACCGTTCCATTTTCTTTCGCCAGTTCCAGAGTAGCACAGCGTTCGGCCGTCATCCTGGTGGTGCAGGATGACGGGCTGCTCCTGCGGTTGACCAAACGCGCCCACCAAGGCCAGTGGAGTGTGTGTGTGTGTGTGTGTGTGTGTGTGTGTGTGTGTGTGTGTGTGTGTGTTGCAACCTCTTGTATTGTTGCTGCCGAGCCGAGAGCTGTGGTAGATGTAGGGCGGGTTTCGAAGGGCTTGCTGCTTGCATCCACCGTCTCTCTCTCTCTCTCTCTCTCTCTCTCTCTCTCTCTCTCTCTCTCTCTCTCTCTCTCTCTCTCTTTCTCTCTCTCTCTCTCTCTCGGGTGGTTTAGCGCCGTAATCTGTAGATTCAGGGATGTATTTTTCTCTTTCTTTCTTTCTTTCTCTTTCCCAGGACGCGGTAGAGGGGGCCGGGGGGGGGAGGCCCGCCCGACCTCAATTAGTAACACCTGAGTGTTTCCAGAAAGGGGGGGGAGGGGGAGAAAGGTAATCGACTAATTACCACCAACCACCCACCCACGCCCCCTCCACCCCTTCTCTCTCTCTCTCTCTCTCTCTCTCTCTCTCTCTCTCTCTCTCTCTCTCTCTCTCTCTCCCTCCCGGGTGTCGTCCATTGCTGGAATTTAGGATAGATTTAACGATTCCATGAGCTGGAGTGAGTGGTTCGTGTGTGTGGGGGGGGCGCAAGAGTGTGTGTGTGGGGGGAAAGGGGTGTTTAAGGAGGACGCTTTGAGCCGGGGTGATTTCATGTGTGGATCCACGAGAAGGTAATTGGAATGGCATTTAGATGAGGTGATTTGAAACGAGGAGGTGATTTGAAGTGGAACTTTGGATCTTCAGGATAGAGAGAGACCTTACCTGGCCAGTCCCCCCCGGGGGCCATGCGTCACTGCCAGTTCCCCTGTGGGGGGGCCATGCCTCACTGCCAGTTCCCCCGTGGGGCCAAGCCTCACTGCCAGTTTCCCTGTGGGGGCCAAGCCTCACTGCCAGTTCCCTTGTGGGGGCCAAGCCTCACTGCCAGTTTCCCTGTGGGGGCCATGCCTCACTGCCAGTTTCCCTGTGGGGGGGCCAAGCCTCACTGCCAGTTCCCTTGTGGGGGCCAAGCCTCACTGCCAGTTCCCTTGTGGGGGCCAAGCCTCACTGCCAGTTCCCCTGTGGGGGGGCCAAGCCTCACTGCCAGTTCCCTTGTGGGGGCCAAGCCTCACTGCCAGTTTCCCTGTGGGGGCCATGCCTCACTGCCAGTTCCCCTGTGGGGGGGCCAAGCCTCACTGCCAGTTCCCTTGTGGGGGCCAAGCCTCACTGCCAGTTCCCTTGTGGGGGCCAAGCCTCACTGCCAGTTTCCCTGTGGGGGCCATGCCTCACTGCCAGTTTCCCTGTGGGGGGGCCAAGCCTCACTGCCAGTTTCCCTGTGGGGGCCAAGCCTCACTGCCAGTTCCCCTGTGGGGGCCAAGCCTCACTGCCAGTTTCCCTGTGGGGGGCCAAGCCTCACTGCCAGTTTCCCTGTGGGGGCCAAGCCTCACTGCCAGTTTCCCTGTGGGGGCCATGCCTCACTACCAGTTCCCCTGTGGGGGGCCAAGCCTCACTGCCAGTTCCCTTGTGGGGGCCAAGCCTCACTGCCAGTTTCCCTGTGGGGGCCAAGCCTCACTGCCAGTTCCCCTGTGGGGGCCAAGCCTCACTGCCAGTTCCCCTGTGGGGGCCAAGCCTCACTGCCAGTTTCCCTGTGGGGGCCAAGCCTCACTGCCAGTTGCCCTGTGGGGGCAAGCCTCACTGCCAGTCCCCCGTGGGGCCAAGCCTCACTACCAGTCCCCTGTGGGGGCCAAGCCTCACTGCCAGTTCCCCTGTGCGGGCCAAGCCTCACTGCCAGTTCCCTTGTGGGGGCCAAGCCTCACTGCCAGTCCCCCGGGGGGTCCAAGCCTCACTACCAGTCCCCCGGGGGGGCCAAGCCTCACTGCCAGTTCCCTTGTGGGGGCCAAGCCTCACTGCCAGTTCCCCTGTGGGGCCAAGCCTCACTGCCAGTTCCCCTGTGGGGGCCAAGCCTCACTGCCAGTTTCCCTGTGGGGGCGCCAAGCCTCACTGCCAGTTCCCCTGTGGGGCCAAGCCTCACTGCCAGTTTCCCTGTGGGGGCCCAGCCTCACTGCCAGTTCCCCCGTGGGGCCAAGCCTCACTGCCAGTCCCCCGTGGGGCCAAGCTAATCGTGGACACTGACACGACATTTCTGTCGTGGTGATGAAAGTAGGCTTCACGACGCTGCCGCAACCGCAGCCGCAGCCGCCTCGACGCATGCGGTGATGCTATAAGAGGGGCTGAAGGGAGGGGGGGAGAGTGCGGGGCACCTGCTACACAGGAATGGGGGACTATAGTGTGGTATGAGGTCGCATGCGGCCGCGACGGTGCGTGCCTGCGGTCGCATGCGGTGTTGGCCAGACGACTGACCGGGTAAGTCGAGTGCGTTCGCTTTGACCCCGGTCAGACACGGGTCATGTCAGGTCACCCCGGGCCAGCTGGGCGCCCGATGACCCCCAACCCTTCCCTCCCTGTTCCACATATCCTCACTCCCATTTTCGACATTTCGCTCACCCGGTGTTTGATGTGGTGTATCGTGTACGTATTGACCTGACCCTGGGTGGTGATTGGTGAGAGGCGTTCATTACGGATGTTTGTGTGTGTGTGTGATGGGGCGCGCGCGCGCGCGAGGTTGTCGACGGTGACTGGAAAACATGGCATGAATTTGACGGTAACTCTGGTGCGAGACAGATCTTCTGTCTGCAGATAGACGGTTGAGAGGATGGGCAGATAGATAGTTGAGACGATGGGCGGGTAGATAGTTGAGAGGGTGGGCGGGTAGACAGACGAAAGGATGGATGGAAATGATTTTGTGGATACCGGGAGATATGAGAGATAACATGGAAATGATTTTGTGGATTCTGGGAGATAAGAAAGTCGTGATATCTTGATTCATTTTCCGTCAGGGAGATGGGAAAGGGAGTTGGGTAATTAGTCCTTTAAGTTGGTAATTAGTTGTATTGTGTAATTACCTGTTTGTACTGTACGGGGAGGGAGTTGTACACTCGTGGGGCACCATCTCTTGTACTGTACGGGGAGGGAGTTGTACACTCGTGGGGCCCCCATCTCTTGTACTGTACGGGGAGGGAGGAGCTCAACACTCGTGGGGCCCCATCTCTTGTACTGTACGGGGAGGGAGTTCTACACTCGTGGGGCACCCATCTCTTGAACGCCTTCTACTATCATACTTCTTATATTTATGTGTCTGCAATAACCACATCCTCAATTTCGGGTGCCATGATGATGTATTTCACAAATGGGTGATTGTGAGCGGAGGCGCAGAGATACGGTTCATATCGATTATGTAAACAAGTTTAGTCGCCAGCGTGTTTATACTGTAAACACCCTCTTGGGGGCCTGATTGTCTTTGCGTTATTGGTATTAAGTGATTGGCTTCACCAGTGTCAGTTCGAGTGTTGCCTCTCCCGTTGCCACACTTTTGGAAAGTATGTATATAAATTTATACACGTGTGTGTGTGTGTTGCATGAGGATTGTGTTGCAATGTTGTCTTCAGAGAGGGAGGGAGGTAGGTCATGTTTGTTGTGTGTGTGTGTGGCAGGGAATAAATTTGTGTCGTAATAGTGACTGGTCAGTAGAAGGGAGTTGGGAAACCCCCTCGATGAATGGAGATGGTGATCACAAGAGGCTGTGCTTCTCTTCTTGATCAACTGGCCTGTGCCGTGCGGCGTATGTGTACGTGTGTGGACGGGACTGTACAACACCCTTGCGTGTCGTGGGTACGGGACACAACAGGCTTGCGTGTCGTGGGCATAGGACGCAGCACACCAGGGAGGTTGTGGCTGAGAGAGAGAGAGAGAGAGAGAGAGAGAGAGAGAGAGAGAGAGAGAGAGAGAGAGAGAGAGAGAGCTGTGTTCAGTCCTCGCCGACCGCCCGTCGTAAGTCGCCAACACATCTGGACGACATATCCCTGGCCGGACCGAGGCAGTTATGTGCCTATATATATAATTACGGTAATTAGTCCTCCCTCCGGACCTCAGTTAGACTCAGTTAGACTCCATAATTCCTGATAGACGCCTCGTCAGACCTGGAAGTCATCTAGTCGTGAGGGAACTGGCGATCGAACCCAATTTTACCTCATCTTCCTCGAATGGACTAAACCCTCGGACAGCAGATGCGAGAGAACCACTGGAAGAATCGCCCTAGATCTTAGGCTGAAAAATCACATTACAGTGTATTATAGGCCGAGGTAATGCCAGCAATGTATTACCATATATATATATATATATATATTTTTCTTTCTTTCTTTCAAACTATTCGCCATTTCCCGCATTAGCAAGGTAGCGTTAAGAACAGAGGACTGGGCCTCTGAGGGAATATCCTTACCTGGCCTCGTTCTCTGTTCCTTCTTTTGGAAAATTAAAAAAAAACGAGAGGGGAGGATTTCCAGCCCCCCGCTCCCTCCCTTTTAGTCGCCTTCTACGACACGCAGGGAATACGTGGGAAGTATTCTTTCTCCCCTATTCCCAGGGATAATATATATATATATATATATATATATATATATATATATATATATATATATATATATATGAAATATATAGATGGGGAAGTAGGTTTGGTCCTCTTTATCTTGTGTGTGTGTGTGTGTGTGTGTGTTGGAGCGGGGTAGAGGTAGGGGACTGGTGGCGGTGGCGTGTTGTGTAGTAGGAGGGTTTTGACGTTGAGGTATAGAGACGTGGAGAGAGAGAGAGAGAGAGAGAGAGAGAGAGAGAGTCAGGTTGAGACTGGTTCTCATGGTGGAGAGAGTGGGAGGAGAAGGTACACACACACACACACACACACACACACACACACGTTGGTGGTAATGGTGGTGGCGAGGGGGTTAGAGATGAGAGGAGAGGAAGGATAGGATGTAGGACTGTGGTTGGGAGAGAGAGGGAGTGTGTGTGTGTGTGTGTGTGTGGTAGAAGGTGGTACGTGGCTCTGTGGTGGAGACGAGTCTGTGTGTGTGTGTGTGTGCAAGCTCAGAATTAGAACAAGGAGTGTTGGTCTGGCTGAACATCCTCTCTCTCTCTCTCTCTCTCTCTCTCTCTCTCTCTCTCTCTCTCTCTCTCTCTCTCTCTCTCTCTCTCTCTCTCTCTCGTGCTCTTATGTAATATTTTTTCTTTTTTTTTTTTGCTTTCGGGGTGGGTAAGGTAGGGAGGGACCCCCCCCCGCCCTTGCCTGGTCCACTCACCATTTGGAACGCACGGATGGAGACCTTGAGTTCTCGGGGCTTTGTGATGTGTGTGTGTGTGTGTGTGTGTGTGTGTGTGTGTGTGTGTGTGTGTGTGTGTGTGTGTGTCTTGTGCATTGGTGTGGTGACGACTGGCTTCCCTGCGGATAGGAGGGAGGTAGGTGGGATGGGGCAGGGAGGTAGTTCCGGCTGAAGCTACTGAGCAACGACGGTACGACTCTTGAGCACGACGGTACGATCCTTGAGCACGACGGTACGATCCTTGAGCAAGACGGGACGACCCTTGAGCAACGACGGTACGATCCTTGAGCAACGACGGTACGATCCTTGAGCAACGACGGTACGACCCTTGAGCACGACAGTACGACCCTTGAGCACGACGGTACGATCCTTGAGCACGACAGGACGACCCTTGAGCACGACGGGACGATCCTTGAGCACGACGGTACGATCCTTGAGCACGACGGTACGACCCTTGAGCACGACAGTACGACCCTTGAGCACGACGGTACGATCCTTGAGCACGACAGGACGACCCTTGAACATAACAATACGAGCTGAACCCTTTCAGCTGAACCTTTAGTGGCGACAATGTCTTTCGACCTTTGTTATCAAAAGGTAGACAGGAGACACACACACACACACACACACACACACACACACACACAGTGGGGGGAAGGGAAAGTCGAGGAAATGAATATTCGAATGAAGTTATCTTTTTTTTCTAGTAATTTGTCGAAGGAGAAAGTTGATATTAGAATAGATCCGCTGTCTGTGTTGTGTGTGTGTGTGTGTGTGTGTGTCATGGTTTTACATTCGTCTGTGTCTCTCTTTCCGTCTGTTTGGATCTATTGTGGCGATGTATATATAGTACGTCCTTGTCTGCACAAGCTTAATGAAGGGTTGGTTGGGTGGCTGGCCTTATAGTTAAGTCGAGTACCTGGGTTCGAAAGCATAGTGGCGTTGGCCTCGAACCCTCAGCTAGATTCATAAACCCACGGCCAGCCGGGGTCTCGTGGGAACTGGGGAGTCGAACACTTTCCCTTTGCAGGTGGGGGAATGTGGTTGGGTGGGGAGATGCCTAGATGAATAGCTAATTAGCTTCTTTACAATTATTTGAGTGATTAAGTGCTCGAACGAGAAATTAAGGACTGAGAGACTATGATAGAGGTGTGTATAGAGACATCCGAGACAGAGATCGATTCGAGAGATGGCAGGAGAGAGAGAGAGAGAGAGAGAGAGAGAGAGAGAGAGAGATAAACGTACTGTTTATAGTGGAGAAAATAGATTTCCCTCCGCAGAATCGAAGATGGTGAGGCATCCCTCATATTCAGCATTGTAGAAAGTGAAGGCTGTGTGTGTGTGTGTGTGTGTGTGTGTGTGTGGGAAGGGCGTGGCTGGAAGGGGTGGTGGGCGGGGCTAAGGAGTTTCCCCAGAGCGGGTCGCCCGCTTCCGTAACTCCGGCTTGCGCCGCGCGCGCTCGCAGCCCGGCGCAATGGCATTCGCGTTGGAGCGGTGTGTGTGTGCGCGCGCGTGCGCTCTCCCGATCTCGCTGCCTCCCCCCCTGCTCTTACCTAAGCACACCTGTTGTGCGTGTGTATGCGCGTACTTGTACTTTTTTTGTAAGTGGCCGGGACGCATAAGTAGTGCAAGTATGTGATTCGCATAAGTGACCGTTAAAAGATGCATTGAAAAATGAAATATATTGGATTTTATAAGTGACAGAAGTGTGGTTACGTGCTTTTATAAGTGATGTGGGGTCGTTTGCAGTGACTTATCCTGGAGCATAGTGGTACGACCCTTTGAGGAATGCGGTACGACCTCTGGGTATGATGGCCTGGCCTCTGACACGACCTTAATGGTGTAGATCATTGTTCCCAGTCGTCACTACCCACACGGGTCGTACCATCTTGCTCATGGGTCGGCCTCCGTGCTCAAGGGGTCGTACCTTAGCACTTCAGAGTCGTGCCGCCATGCTCAGTGATTACTTAGAAATACTTATAAATAAGTAGGATTAAATAGGATAGTTTAGTGACCAAAGATCTGATTTTGCCTTGGTGTGCTTAATCTAGACGTGACATGGTCGTCCGAGGGTCGTCCAGATATCTTGGGGTCGTCCGTTGTACGTTAATCTGCTTGGGTCCACCGTCGCTGGAGGTGAGGTCGTACCTTTGTGCTACGTAGGAGCGTCCTGGGTCGTCGCGGCCGTTGCTCTCCACGTCCTGGTCGTACCTGTGTGGTCGTTTAGTTGTTGATCCCGGGTAAACAGTGTCCGTGGTTGATGTGGATGCTGTTCGGTCAGTCACGTGAACCTACGACCCTTCGAGTCGTCTTTCCGGTGTCGTAGACCCTTGAGATGGCTCGTTGCAAGTAGAAATCAAATGACTCTTTAATAACCACAGGATATTGAAACGTATAGCAGCCCCTATGTAGGATGTATAGCAGCCCCTATGTAGGACGTATAGCAGCCCCTATGTAGGACGTATAGCAGCGCCTATGTAGAACGTATAGCAGCCCCTATGTAGGACTTTGGCCTCTTTATGAGCGAGCCAGCCCGATACATCGGTCGCACCCGTTCTTCTGCTGTTGGTGTTCAGGAAAATCGTTCATGCAGAACATTGCACAGTGTTCTACGATGATGATGATGAACACTGTCGGAGAACATTACACAGTGTTCTTAGATGATGATGATGATGATGAACACTGGAGAGATGTTATAGTTCATCTGCATGTTCGTGACAAGGAAGTGTTTTTGGTGTGTTGGAAGAATGTGTGTGTGTGAGGAGGTGGTTGTAACCACGAAGGTAATGGGACTTGCTCCTAACCACTTTATTTAACTGAGGGGTTAGACACATAACTCCTCGGAATACAGTGTTCAGTTCAGTCGTTGCTGTAGTCAATTGCGCCGGCGCAGTCTTGGTAATTGAATACAGTCATCTTCGAGGCTTCCATTACTCAAAGACTAATCGCTGATTACCTGCTCATTGCTCCACTGTTGTCCTAACAACTATTTACAGTAATGACAGGGTTTTTTTCTTTCAGTAGAATGAGGTAGAGAATTTACGTGTTTCAGTACCGCGATGGTCGTGGAAGGGCTAGGTGTGGTCGTCCCCGGTCATATTTCATTGTCGTTCTTGGGTTTTGTTAACTGCAAGTTTACGTTACGAAGGAGTTACTTTGGGGGTTTAGAAAGACTATAATCATATCCGGAAAACAAGATAGCCGTATATATATATATATATATATATATATATATATATATATATATATATATATATATATATATATATATATATATATATATATATTCCCTGCAGTGAATCGCATACACAGTGAAGCGCTGGTGTAAGCAAACTCTCTGGAAAAATAAACACAGAAGCTCCAAGCTTTGGACTGTATTTCAAGCCATGAATTACAGTTAGAGAGAGAGAGAGAGAGAGAGAGAGAGAGAGAGAGAGAGAGAGAGAGAGAGAATAGATATATGCTAGTGCTGTCACTGGACTGAACCAGGGCATGTGCAGCGTCCGGGGTAAACCATGGAAAGGTCTGTATGGGGCCTGGTTGTGGATGATGGGGAGCTGTGGTTTCGGTGCATTACACATGACGGCTAGAGAACGAATGTCAGCGGACGTGGGCTTTCTTAGTCCGTTCCTGGCGCCACCTCGCTAACGAGGGAGACGGCGACCAAGTATGAAAAAAAAAGTAATATACACACAGACACTATCGTATACACATCGAAATGACTTCTCCCGAACAGACGTACATACACCCATCTGAAACTACACTCCCCAGACATGTACGACTTACACTTTCTCGGCTGCGTCCTGCACACCAACCCCATCTCCGCAGCATTACAAGCAGCGACTCAGCATATCACAAGACAGCATTACAAGCAGCGACTCAGCATATCGCAAGACCCCCCCCCCCCCCCCCACCCCCTTCATGCCCAAGTTTTGCACCTTCGGTGCTGAAGACGAGGCCCATTTGCTTCTAAATTGTCAAAAATAGTCGCCACACACACACACACACACACACACACACACACACACACACACACACACACACACACACATGACAATACCACACTCCTTGACCAGTGGTTCTGTCCGGTGGACGTGGCCGGCTTCCTGGGCGCTGCGGTGGGTGGCAGGAGAATGGACGGGCGAGCGTAGGGGATAGAAAGGAGCTCCTGGTGGTGAGGGGTGAGTGGAGGAGGGGCAGGAGGAAGGCAAACAACCCTCCCTCCATGGTAACTCATGAGTTACGGTAAGGGAGGGACTGCCAGGTACCGCCGCCCCTCAACCCCCAAAACCCGCCTCCCATTTTCTTCGCCGGCGCACGCACGCACAGATGACGGGCGGTACGACACAGCTGGCCGGGAGAGAGAGAGAGAGAGAGAGAGAGAGAGAGAGAGAGAGAGAGAGAGAGAGAGAGAGAGAGAATGATTTAAGCTGGCAGTCGACGAAGCTTTGGGCCCAAGCGTGACTCGTAGTTACCTCAAGCTGGGAGACTCGTTTGCCTTGTTATTACCGCTACCTCGCTAACGCGGGAAATGGCGAGTAAATGAATAAATGAATATATATATATATATATATATATATATATATATATATATATATATATATATATATATAAAATTTATTTATTTCATTTAGTTATACTTTTTCGCTGTCTCCTGCGTTAGCGAGGTAGCGCAAGGAAACAGACGAAAGAATCGCCCAACCCACCCACATACATATGTATATACATACACGTCCACACACGCGCATATATATATATATATATATATATATATATATATATATATATATATATATATATATATATATATATATATATATATGTGTGTGTGTGTGTGTGTATGTATGGTGGAAAATAGGTGTAAACCTGGTGAGGAAGCCCATATATTCTTGGGGAGATTAAAACGGTGATGGGAGAAAGTTGGGGAGGATATTGGTCCTGGTGGGGAGGAGTCAGAATTAGGCTTGCCTGTGGCGTGGTGGTCAGTAGGTAGGTTCGACATGATGTGGTGTGGTGTGGGGAGTTGATGTGACCCGGGTGTTGGATGGTCTGTGATGTTGGGAGGCCACAGGATGGTGGATGGTCTGTCTGTGGGTTGTTGATGTGTCGTCGCTGTTATTATAAAGTCCCTTGTGCACGACGGTGCAGCCACAGAGCAAGACGGTACGATCCTAGAGTACGAAGGGTACGACCATAGAGCAACACGGTACGATCCTAGAGTACGAAGGGTACGACCATAGAGCAAGACGGTACGATCCTAGAGTACGAAGGATACGGTCATAGAGCAACACGGTACGATCCTAGAGTACGAAGGGTACGGTCATAGAGCAAGACGGTACGGTCCTAGAGTACGAAGGGTACGGCTATAGAGCTAGACGGTACGATCCTAGAGTACGAAGGGTACGGTCAGAGAGAGCAAGACGGTACGATCTAAGCACGCACGACGGTACAATCAGAGAGCAAGACGGTACGATCCCGGAGGACGAAGGGTACGATCACAGAGCCTGACGGTACGACCCTAGTAGCAGGGCGGTACGGCATTAACCTAAGGGGTCGTACCTTGTAGATCTGGTGGACCTTGTACCGTCGTGCTCAAGGGTCGTACCGTCGTGTTCATGGGCCTTGATGGCATCTGGGTACGTAGGGCAGAGAATCGCCTCGTAATAGATAGACGGTGTAGCGTCGAGGAACCAAGCATCTATCGTCTGTGGGGGGCGCGTACCTAGCGTACGTGTGAGAAAAAAAAGTAAATTTTCAATGCATCTTGGTCACGTCTGAAATGCACCGCGGATTTGACGGTAAGCTACGGATCTGTGTTTATTTATACCGATGAAGGACCACTGTGGTTCGCAGGAGTAGCGAAGAGACAGCAGGGATAATAGCCAAGATTTAGCTTTGTGTCATCAGCGGAATAGCGAAGAGGACTTAACCTCCCCCCATACCCAAGCAATGAGGAATCCGGGACTCCACGCTTACTTCTCGTACCGGTAAGTTACACATGTAGACGGGGGGAAGGTAGAGGTAGCGAGGAGGGAAGATGAAGATAGGTAGAGAGGAGGTATATGGTGATTGCGTGAAAGGTGTTCTGATGTGTTCAGGGGGGAAAGTGGGCGTCACCCAGGGGTTAATGGTACAATATTTGGTCAGGCCTGGCAAGCAAGCAAGCCACCTTATCCCACGTCCTTCATTTGCATACCATTACCACCTGTGTGAATGAGGCTTGATTCTCCTTGAGGCTGGACCTGGTGGCCTGGCCTTGCACACAGACAGACAGACAGATGGCTCGGCGCTGGCCACCACCTGTGTTATCTCAAAGAGTCGTCCATCTGTGGTGGAGAGAGAGAGAGAGAGAGAGAGAGAGAGAGAGAGAGAGAGAGAGAGAGAGAGAGAGAGGGGGAAGATGTCCCCCCCCCCCCTTCTCGCCACAGATGGCTCCCAGCGGGCTATTGATTTTCGAATGACTATGTGTTTGGGCCCCCCCAACCCCCCCATCATCACCCCCCCAAACGCAACCTCCTCCCCATTCTCCCCCACCCTCCTCCCCATTCTCTCCCCCCCCCTCTCCCTCCTTCCCCCAACACGCTACACGCACACCTGCCTCACCGATGATTGAGAACAAGCCCTTTTTATTTTTATTATTATCACTATTATCTCGTGAGTCTTATCTCGTCTGGCCCTGATAACGCTGATAACGTGACGGGCTGGCTGGGTCGTGACCGTGAGCTAAAATCGTCTGGTATGGCTTGTCTCACAGACCGGCGTACGACCCCACCACCACCACGCCCCCACAGGTGACGGACCAGCGTTTTAGGGTGCCACAGGTATTTCAAGTCCCTCCCCCATCCCATCCCTGCACCAGCTGGAATGACTGTAGCCAGCTGAAAAGGGTTCTTTTTTTTTTTTTTACTTTCAGGTTTTTGTCCATGTGAATAGTTTGCGTGTGGGCCATAGTCATCGTCTCCAGGGGGGGGGGGGGGGGGGGGGGGGGACAAGAACACCCCCACCCACCCACACACCCACACACGCACCCACCCCCATCAGGTGGAAAGGGGGTCCCGTCCCATTACCCTGTGGTGCCAGGGGCGGCACGGACAGTCTGGGGGATATGCTGAGCTTTCCCCCTGGGGAAGGGGGTTGTTTTACCCCTGGGGGGGTGTGTGTGGTCCTTCGTGCCTGGTACGAGGGTCCAAAAGAACCCCCCAGCCATCTCCTCCCCTCCCGAACCCCCTTCCCTTCCTCCAACACACACACACACACACACACACACACACACAGGGGAGCCACACATATACACACACACACACACACACACACACACACACACCATCTGTCGGGTGGTACCGTCCGCTGTGCATGTAGGACACGGAAGTAAAGAGGGCGTATGTGCTGGTTCCACCAGACCAACACCTGCAGATGACTACGCCGGCCTCCGTGTCTCTCTCTCTCTCTCTCTCTCTCTCTCTCTCTCTCTCTCTCTCTCTCTCTCTCTCTCTCTCTCTCTCTCTCTCTCTCTCTCATAAAAAGAGTTTTTTAAGGTCACGTGTACGACCAAAAGGAGAGTATTGAAGATCACGTGTACGACCAAAAGGTGTTTTTAAGATCACGCGTACGACTAAAAGGAGTCTATAAGATCACTTGTACGACCAAAAGGAGTTTTTAAGATTACGTGTACGAACAAAAGGAGTTTTTGAGATCACGTGTACGACCAAAAGGAGTATGGAAGATCACGTGTACGACCAAAAGGAGAGTATTGAAGATCACTTGTACGACCAAAAGCCCGCCAACTCTGCCTCTACCAGTGGTCGTACCGTAAGGGAAGACGACCGCATATGGAGGTCGTCCCAACACCCCTCCTCCTTAATACGTGTCCCGGACGTACTCATTGTACTCTGGTCACACTGGCTTTGACAGCACATGGTAATCTCACACGTCGTGGGTTCGAATCCAAAGGGGAAAAAGAAAGTGGGAGGGATTGCGTCGCCTCCAAGGATGACCTGGTGTCACGGAGGTTTTCAGTCAAGCTTTCGCTGAGGCGTGACTTCGAAGCCTGGGTGCTCGAGTTGCCGAGTAGAGTGGTTTTCCAGTGGGCCAAGAGCCGAGAGAGCGGGAAGCTCTGTGGTAGATATCGTAAATCCTAATCAAGACAACGTGATGCTTTTTTTTTTGTGAAGGAGATTCGATCCTTTATTTTATGGGTGTTGAGGCCTCTTGCTACCAGGGGGGTTTGTGAAGGGGATTCGATCCTTTATTTTATGGGTGTTGAGGCCTCTTGCTACCAGGGGGGTTTGTGAAGGGGATGCGATCCTTTATTTTATGGGTGTTGAGGCCTCTTGCTACCAGTGGGGTTTGTGAAGGGGATTCGATCCCACAGTGATCTTGGGTTTGGTTTCACAGTGGAACGCATGTGGTACGAGAAGCGGGAATCTATGATCTTCGCTCGTCTCAGTTCTCCTAACTTTCTCGTTCGCCTCACTCCGAAGAGCCGCCTCCCTCCATCTCCTCCTCCTCCTCCTCCTCCTCCCTCTCCTCCCTCTCCTCCTTCTCCTCCTTCTCCTCCTCCTCCTCCTCCTCCTCCTCCCAAAGCCTCGACCAGCTGCCCCAAAGCCCCATCCCTTCAGTCAGGAGTGGTGGTCGAAGTTCTCCACACACACACACACACACACACACACACACACACACACCTCTCACCGCCGCCACCTGGGAACAGCGAATTGTTTCCCAGTGGCTCCCCTGTGTGTGTGTGTGTGTGTGTGTGTGTGTGTGTGTGTGTGTGATTCCCTCTCCAGAGCGGTGGTCTCGACAGCGTGCTAAGAGCCATGGCTTAGCGTGACGCGACGTGTGATAGCCACGGCCCAGCGTGACGTCCCACAGGCATGGCGTAGCGTGACGCCAGGGGTGTGTATGGTCCCGAAGGTGCGTGTCACGCGCGTGACGCTCTCCGCTGTGGGGGTGGGGTGGAGGGTGTTCGCCCCCCCGATGGCTTGTTTTTTTTTTTTCTTGCGACGCTGACGGTGCCGATGGACGTAACTCGTCAGCTGGTCGCAACGCACTGCCGGTGACGTAACGCGTCAGCTGGTGGTGGATGACCGTGTGTGTGTGTGTGTGTGTGTGTGTGTGTGTCGTCCAGCAGGCCCCCCAGGCGTGGTCTGGTGGTCAGTAATGGTCGGGTTGTGGTCTGCTCCACAGATGTTGTCTCTGGGAATGGTGCCTCTCCTCTCTCTCTCTCTCTCTCTCTCTCTCTCTCTCTCTCTCTCTCTCTCTCTCTCTCTCTCTCTCTCCAGGGCCGTGTGTGTGTGTGTGGCTCGCTGGCTGCGTCTGGCGTCCTTTTTCTCGTGTGCTGACTGCATTTCGATGACTCTGTCCCTGGTTACCCATCGCTCTGTGTACCCATCTCTCGTCGTCCGAATTATACATAGTAATGGGTGTTGTGTGTATAACACATGTCTTATACATAGTAATGGGTGATATGTGTATAACATACGTAGTTTACATAATGATGGGTGTTATGTGTATAACAACATATCTGTCATACATGATAATGGGTGTTGTGTATAACATACGTATTATACATAATGGGTGTTATGTGTATAACATATGTATCATACATAGCAATGGTTGTTGTGTGTATAAATATTCATTTAGCATCCTCCTTCAATCACCCACCTGACCAGTTATGTTCCGCTGCCCTCGGCACTAACTACCGAACGAGGCTGTTACGGTCGGCCGGGTCATGGCCCCCGTGAGGGAAATTGGCCCCGTTTCCTGGGGGGACTTTACGACCCCTGGCGTGTAACGACCGGGCATTTGACATGGCCCTTAAGGGTCGGGTCAAAGGTCAGGCCATCATATCCAAGGGTCGTTACCTCGACCTGAAGGGGGAGGGGGGGTTTAATATCCTCGTGTACGCTCGTAAGGTCGAGTACCCCGTTGTCCAGGGAGTGGGTTCCCACCTTTAGTTACAGGGGGAAAGGCCGCCTCTGGAGGGAATATAAGGCTTAAACTCGGGTAGTGGAAGTAATTTGATTTGGTTGTTGAGAATTAAGGTTTAGGGGTGGATGGGGCGATGGGTTACCCCCAGAGAGCCTGTGGTGTGGGGTGCCCACCAAGATATGCCACAGGAGAGAGAGAGAGAGAGAGAGAGAGAGAGAGAGAGAGAGAGAGAGAGAGAGAGAGAGAGAGAAGGAGAGGGAGAAAATGTGTGTGTGTGTGTGGGTGCGTGTGTGTGTGTGTGTGTGTGTGTGTTCCAGCGTTGCATGAATGTATGATGTATGACGAGTGTGTCCGGAGGAGGTGGAGGGGTGATAGCAGAACTTCACTGGCTACACCAGCCAGCCAGTGAAGTGTGGCTGGCTGTCCTAAGGGTCGTAATGGATCTATTAAGTAGCCTTGAGCCGAGGCTGGGTCGTGGGGACGACCAGCTCGCCCCTGTCGACCAGGGTCGTCCATACTGGACGGCTACGTGGTCATCCGGCCAGTTTTTATCTTAGTGATTGTATAGATAGATAGGTTGGTAGATAGACAGATAGGTAGATTGGTGGGTAGAGAGAGAGATAGGTAGATAGATAGGTAGGTAGGTAGAGAGATAGATAGATAGTGTTTACATAGATACATACATATAGATAATGAGAGAGAGAGAGAGAGAGATGTAGGTAGACAGATACTGTTTATATAGATAGATAGATAAGTAGATAGAGAGATAGATAGGTAGCTAGAAGTGTTGGTTGGTAGAGAGATAGGTAGGTAGATGTGTAGGCAGGTAGATAGATAGCTCAGCCTTTGAATTGAACCTCTCACATCATAACACCCTTGTTCTCTTTCTCCCTCATCATCCTCTGAGTCTAATTATACCCTTATAATCCCCGCCTTGCCAGCAGAATCTAATTATGGGACTAATTTCCCCTCCCTCGAGTTGAAGATGGAGTAAGGGGACGCGCTCCATCTTCCCCCGCTTGCCACGAAAGAAAACGTATTAAGGGTAACTCCCCTAACCAGCCAGGCTTTATAAATCCGTTTTCTTTGGGAATACAGATTTTTTTCTTTCTTTTACCCAATATGGTCATTACGGATCTGAGGATGTTGTAAGGGGATATATTTCTGTTAGCGAAGTTTGGTATTGAGTGATCACCCCTCACAGGTATGGTAAGGTATATATATATATATATATATATATATATATATATATGTATATATATATATATATATATATATATATATATATATATATATATATATATATATATTTATATATGTTTATATTTATATGCCCCCTCACAGACATATACTTATATACACATTCCTATGAGTCCACGGGGACTTCCTTCATCCATTTCCGTCGCCACCCCGCCATTCTTACGTCAGTTTCCTTGCACTACCTCGCTGACGCGGGAGACGGCGACTAAGTGTAATAAGAAATGATATATATATATATATATATATATATATATATATATATATATATATATATATATATATATATATATATATATATATATCTCAGCTGTAGTATATGCTTATGTAGGTTGAGCTGTCTCGCGTTACGGACTGGGATTAATGGGGTCCCGTTGAGCAAGACGGTACGACCCTTGGGCATGACGAGTACGACCTTTTGGTCATGATGTCCCCCCCCCCACCTTGTCTAAGACCAGAACCTTGATTATCAGGATATTATAGCGAAGGGTCGTGCCGTCGTGCAAAAATGACGTACCGTCGTGTTCGATAGTCGTACCATCGTGCTCAAGAGTCGTACCGTTGTACTCAAGGGTCGTACCGTCGTGCTCAAGAGTCGTACCGTTGTACTCAAGGGTCGCACCATCGTGCTCAAGAGTCGTACCGTTGTACTCAAGGGTCGTACCGTCGTGCTCAAGAGTCGTACCGTTGTATTAAAATGTCGTGCCATCGTGCTCAAGAGTCGTACCATTGTCCTCAAGGGTCGTACCATTGTGCTCGAGGGTCGTACCGTCGTGCTCAAGAGTCGTACCGTTGTACTCAAAGGTCGTGCCATCGTGCTCAAGAGTCGTACCATTGTCCTCAAGGGTCGTGCCATCGTGCTTAAGAGTCGTACCATTGTCCTCAAGGGTCGTGCCGTCGTGCTCGAGTCGTACTTTCGTGTTCAAAGGTCGTACCGTTGTCCTCAAGGGGTTTATGTAAATGTAAGGGATCCCAGACATTTACACATTTACAAGTATTGGTTGATCGTTTGTGTTTGGGTTTTTTTTTGAGCTTGTGATGATAATTATAATCCATAATTACCGGTAATTAGTCCAATTGACGTGATAGTCGTTATCAATCGAGGGGCAGGCCTTCGGTGTAATGGCGGCGCCGCTCCAATCAACGGGTCGTTACGGGAAAGCCAGGTACGAACCACCGTACACAGCTCGTTTGACAGCTAGTTTTGCCCCCTCCCTTCTGTGTGGGGGGGATGTGGGGCCCCCCGAACGCCCCCCCCGAGATACCGTGCGCGATAGCAACAGGAGGAGGGTTGCCCGCTTGACGTGCCTCTGGCTAGAACTTGCGGTTCCTGACGGAGGCCAACGCGCGCGCGCCCCCGTCGATAGGGCGCGCCTTGCCAGCTCTCTCGATGACTATAATTCCCCGTCTGTCTCCTCCCTTCCTCTGCTCAATTTTTGGAACGGTGCCTCATAACGTTTTCTTTCATGCACTCTTTAGCGTGCTTTAAAAATAAGGTTCGTCATGAATAACGGATAATTATATATATATATATATATATATATATATATATATATATATATATATATATATATATATATATATATATAATTATATATATATATATATATATATATATATATATATATATATATATATATAATTATATATATATATATATATATATATATATATATATATATATATATATATATATATATATATATATATATATATATATATATATATATATATATATATATATATATTACCATCAGCTGTGGCCTTTTGTGTGCACACCAATAGTATCCTTGATCTTTGCTTTTATATTTAAGGAAAAACAGGAAGACATGTGGTTTCCTGTGAACAAATCCAACATGAACACATGTATCTTATGTGGTTTCCTGTGAACAAATCCAAAGCCATTTTTTATATCTTGCTATTGGCATTTTTTGCCCAAGTCAGTCATCTTCACAAGTGGCATTTTTTTTGGCATTTTTATATATATATATATATATGTATTGTATTAAGATGTATGATGTATGATGAATTATTCTCATGGCATCTCTCGCAGCCCATGGCAACAACCACCACCATGGTGGTAGCCACACCCACCGCCACTGGTATAGAAAACGTGGTGCGGGCGCGCGGGCCCACTCAAGCAAAATACAACATAGGCATTCAGAAAAAAAAAAAAAAATGTATGACGGATAATGTTTGACCATTAAGCAAAGCTGATTAATGACACGTCGCTTTGGCATTACCCGCCGGAATTAAATTAAATTTGGAATTGATTAGGTTGGGCATTTAAAAAAAAAAAAAAAAAAACCAGCGTTTTCATCGGAGTTCATATTATTTTTTTTTTTTAACGGTGAAAAGATATCAGCAGTGATGCGACTTATAATTAGATTTAATCGTTAATTATGTAAATGATTTGTGTATTCATTCACTGGTCGGTAAATGTGTAAAGAGGACGAGGTGAATCATATGCGAATATATCATTGAATTGAATTAGCGGTCGGTATCGACAGGCGGGAAGCGGTATGCACGTTTGCTGTTCGGTCTGCGTTATAGAAAACGGGTGGCGGGAGCACAGCCTTGCATTTCCGATTACGATATTGAACGAATTCGCTTCTTCCCCGAATTGTACAACGTAAAAGTGCGTCACCGGGTTCTCCCCCCTCTCCGTCACCTGGATTTTTTTTTCTCTCTCTTTCGTAATACCGCCGTCACAGTGCGTCACCGGGTTCCTCCCTCCTGTACCGTTACGTGATTCAGCAACGCGTCGCACCAAGACGAACGGAGGGTGGGTGGGTGGAGGGCAGTGGGTGTGGGTGGTTCTTGCGCACGCAACAGGCTCGTACACGTAATAAGCTTGCGTTTCGTAAGGTCTCGGTTTTTGATAATAGGCTTGGAATCTGTTGAAATTCTCTCTCTCTCTCTCTCTCTCTCTCTCTCTCTCTCTCTCTCTCTCTCTCTCTCTCTCTCTCTCTCTCTCTCTCTCTCTCTCTCTCCTCTGCCCGACTGTGCTGTTTGAGGAACGTATTCCACGAGCAGGACGAGCGGTTAGCGCTACGGGCTACTAGGCCCTGTTGCCTTTCTGGCACAGTGCCGAGGTGGGAGGTTCTCGTAGGCAGGCAGATATCCTCTCTCTCTCTCTCTCTCTCTCTCTCTCTCTCTCTCTCTCTCTCTCTCTCTCTCTCTCTCTCTCTCTCTCTCTTCGTGTGTTTACAGCCTCTGTAAAAGGGCCTAGAGAGAATATGTAACCAGAGTCCGTCGAATTACGGACCCGCACTGTGTGTGTGTGTGTGTGTGTGTGTGTCTGTGCTTTTGCTCGCGGGGCGGCGGCTGCCTGGTCTTGTCACACCATGATGAAGATCGAGTCAGTTTGCACAGCCTCTTTAACTGGCTTGCTCACGTACATTGAATCGACGGGCCATGTATATATATATATATATATATATATATATATATATATATATATATATATATATATATATATATATATATATATATGATCTGACTACCTCCTTACATGGATGCACCTTAAAACCTTTAGACTTGCTCCTTCATATCACCACGTATGTGGGGTATATATGAAACAGTCTGAGGTTTTTGATGTTTTATTGTATATACTGAAGGTATGTGGAAAGTAGAATTATTCCACTGTATATAACAACAGTGGAAGGAATGATTACCCTGCGTATACCAGTAGTGGCAGGAAGTATTCCACTGTGTATAGGAACAGTGCCTGGAATCATTCGAGTGTATAGGAACAGTGCCTGGAATAATTCGAGTGTATAGGAACAGTGCCTGGAATGATTCCAGTGTATAGGAACAGTGCCTGGAATCATTCCAGTGTATAGGAACAGTGCCTGGAATAATTCCAGTGTATAGGAACAGTGCCTGGAATTATTCCATTGTATAGGAGCTGCCTGGAATCATTCCAGTGTATAGAAACCGTGCCTGGAATCATTCCAGTGTATAGGAACAGTGCCTGGAATAATTCCAGTGTATAGGAACAGTGCCTGGAATTATTCCAGTGTATAGGAACAGCGCCTGGAATCATTCCAGTGTATAGGAACTGCCTGGAATTATGCCAGTGTATAGGAACTGCCTGGAATTATGCCAGTGTATAGGAAATGCCTGGAATTATGCCAGTGTATAGGAGCTGCCTGGAATTATGCCAGTGTATAGGAACAGCGCCTGGAATCATTCCAGTGTATAGGAGCTGCCTGGAATCATTCCAGTGTATAGAAACAGTGCCTGGAATTATTCCAGTGTATAGGAGCTGCCTGGAATCATTCAGTGTATAGGAACAGTGCCTGGAATTATTCCAGTGTATAGAAACAGTGCCTGGAATTATTCCAGTGTATAGGAACAGTGCCTGGAATTATTCCAGTGTATAGGAACAGTGCCTGGAATTATTCCAGTGTATAGGAACAGTGCCTGGAATAATTCCAGTGTATAGGAACTGCCTGGAATTATGCCAGTGTATAGGAACAGTGCCTGGAATAATTCCAGTGTATAGGAACAGTGCCTGGAATAATTCCAGTGTATAGGAACTGCCTGGAATTATGCCAGTGTATAGGAACAGTGCCTGGAATTATTCCAGTGTATAGGAACAGTGCCTGGAATTATTCCAGTGTATAGGAGCTGCCTGGAATCATTCAGTGTATAGGAACAGTGCCTGGAATTATTCCAGTGTATAGGAACAGTGCCTGGAATCATTCCAGTGTATAGGAACAGTGCCTGGAATAATTCCAGTGTATAGGAACAGTGCCTGGAATTATTCCAGTGTATAGGAGCTGCCTGGAATCATTCCAGTGTATAGAAACAGTGCCTGGAATTATTCCAGTGTATAGGAACAGTGCCTGGAATTATGCCAGTGTATAGGAACAGTGCCTGGAATCATTCAGTGTATAGGAACAGTGCCTGGAATCATTCCAGTGTATAGGAACAGTGCCTGGAATTATTCCAGTGTATAGGAGCTGCCTGGAATCATTCCAGTGTATAGGAGCTGCCTGGAATCATTCCAGTGTATAGGAACTGCCTGGAATTATGCCAGTGTATAGGAACAGTGCCTGGAATCATTCCAGTGTATAGGAGCTGCCTGGAATCATTCAGTGTATAGGAACAGTGCCTGGAATCATTCAGTGTATAGGAACAGTGCCTGGAATTATTCCAGTGTATAGGAGCTGCCTGGAATCATTCCAGTGTATAGAAACTGCCTGGAATTATGCCAGTGTATCGGAACTGCCTGGAATTATGGTAGTGTATAGGAACAGTGCCTGGAATTATTCCAGTGTATAGGAACTGCCTGGAATTATGCCAGTGTATAGGAACTGCCTGGAATTATGCCAGTGTATAGGAACAGTGCCTGGAATAATTCCAGTGTATAGGAGCTGCCTGGAATCATTCCAGTGTATAGGAACTGCCTGGAATTATGCCAGTGTATAGGAACTGCCTGGAATTATGCCAGTGTATAGGAACAGTGCCTGGAATAATTCCAGTGTATAGGAACTGCCTGGAATTATGCCAGTGTATAGGAACAGTGCCTGGAATTATTCCAGTGTATAGGAACAGTGCCTGGAATCATTCCAGTGTATAGGAACTGCCTGGAATTATGGTAGTGTATAGGAAAAAAAAAAAAAAAAAAAAACACCCCCGGAAATATGAAATGGTGGGAGGTTGGGCACCGGAAATGATATGGGGGGGTTTGGCCACGGGTATTTGCGTCAACCCTCCCAAAGATAACGGAAGTTGCGCAAGATCACTCTAGTCGTTTGGTTGGTTGCGTATGCGCACAGTGGCTGAGCCATTAACAAATGGCAGAGATTCACTGTTCCTCGATTTCAGGCATGGACAGTCATCTGCTGCAGGTTCCATAGCGATGCAAAGGGGGTTGACGAGTCATTGATATGCCATGACAGACACCGTCCGTCGTAATATCTGTTGCAAGGCGTGCGACGCGCGGGCACGCGCCGTGTTTACACTGGCGGGCGATGGCGCGTCGAGGAGAGGCAAGGCTGGGCGGGCGGGGCGCAGTTATGGCGGCGACATCTGGGTGTGGCTAGGGTGCCTGCCAGCGCAGTTCATAACCAGTCGTATCTGCTTCTTATGTCTGCACCACAACATTACAGAGGCTGTCGTGGGGTTGAGGGGTTACAAAGAAACGTGGATGTAGACTTGCGCGGATGGTAGTGGATGAGGGAAAGTGTGTGTGTGTGTGTGTGTGTGTGTTGAGGCGCGGGAGAGGCGGTGGGGAAAAGGAGGTTGGGCTGGGGTGGGTGGCCGGGTGTATGCCGCTGGGCGGCGGGAGGGGGAAGGGGGGGGGGGTAGAGAACCGGGTGTCATCAGTGTGAGGAATGCACGGGCCTGGGCCCTGGGCCGGGCCGGGCCGGGCCGGCGGGCCGTTGCAGCTGTCATGAGAGCCAACAGCAGCCAGCCATTGTGCCGATGCTCACACAGTTCGTTAAGTTCGCCGTTATATACCGCAGTGAAGACAGGCGCGGGGGATGGATCTGATCACTACCTATAATGACCGTTCGTTATGTAAGTCAGAGACTATGATATATTCGAAGCTTACTTTTATTTAGATTTCTGACAGATACTTTTAAATGAGAGGGTATTACATCAGCTAGACGGATACTCCTCCCCTTGAACGCGTCTTTGCCTTTTGAGTATGATGGTTCTGATCCAAGCCTCAAGGACCACGTCAGATGAAGAGGCCACCATACCCATGGGATTAATACCGTCGTCTCTCAGGGAGTTAAATCCCACACGGCAGAAAAAAAAAAAGAAAGAAAAAGCATCCACGTCTGTTATTTTTTGCTCCCTGTCTCCCTCCTGCCCCAGTCGCTAAGTGCGGTAATGTCCAAACCAACAGTGGTCTGGAAGCATTACCACACCCCAGGCACATTTTCTAATGTATGTTTTGAATTTTGAATTAGCGTAGGAGCGGGGGCGTAGAGTACGCTATTTGATTTTTGTACTGACGTAAATTCAACTCTTGCCATATGAGGAATTTCAAATTTACAGATTCTGCCGTATTAAATACACGAGTACTTGATACGTAGACAACAGTGTATAATATTGTCTAAAGCCCTTTGATTTAGTGAAGAATACAGCAAATTGTGTCGAACGTGGCAACAGCTGCATAGAAATCCCCCTTCTCTGTAGTCATACGTACGATTGCAATTGCAGGAGAGTGCCAGATGGCATTCTTGCGTTTCCCTCCACCGCATGTGATCACTTAACCCCCGTAACAATAGTCTGCCAGTAATTACAAGTTCCGCACATTGTCTTGAGAACTTCATGCAGTGGTGTACCACTTTGTGACGCGTAGAAATTTTGGTCGTGACAAAATTAAATTATTGCCGCTTTTGCGGAGGTTGGCAACAGCGTAAGACATGCGTGGGGTCACGTGACAATGACGCCCGCGCTCCAAGGATATAATGTAATTACAGTTACCATTGAAGGAGCCGTGGGATCGAGAAAGTAGTAAGAAGACTTGATGCATGTCAGGTTATTACTGTGATTTATTTAATGATTATCGAAGTGTAAGATAGAAAGTGTATCTATATTTTTTCTTTTTTCTTTAAGACGGGGTTGGCCGAGATCGTAATTATACCGTTTTTGCCAAAATGTCTCGTCCCCAAATACTTTTTAAGCAATTGTTCCAAATTAGTGTGTAATGATAGAAATCACGGTAATTGCTTAATTATTTACTGATTTTTTTACTTTTTTTTTTTACAGTCCCGGACATGTACTATTTCTGTATCTTCTATTAATTACAAATTTCTCTGTAAGGAATAAGGGCTTTGCACTCCTTTTGCGAGTTTTATTATTATTATTATTATTATTATTATTATTATTATTATTATAAAAAGATATGTTTTGTAAATTAGGTGTAAATTAAGTGTATGCCATGTGTGTGTACCATAACTTTGCATGTGTGTATACAAGCGTGTTGTATATTTTCATCCCCTTGAGTGTATACTTATGCAGATGTTTGTTGTCAGGTGTCGTGTGTTTGTATATTATTTGTGTATGTTCGAAGGCAGTGTCGTGTGTATGAGTGTATTCAGGTTGTATATTTGTGATTGTTTATGTTTTCAAGTTTAGCAGTTTGTATGTTTTTTTTTACTATGTGTATTGACCACTTGACCACAACGGTACACAACCCTTGAACGCGACGGGACTACACTTAAACACAACGGTACGACCCTTGACTATGACGGTGCGTCCCTTGAGCACGACGGTACGACCCTTGAGCACGACGGTACGACTCTTGGATGTGGTGGCCATGCCACCAGCCTTTGAATCGTACCGCCGTGCTGAAACATCGCACCGTCGTGCTGAGGGATTAGTACCGTCGTACTCAAGGAGTCGATATATATATATATATATATATATATATATATATATATATATATATATATATATATATATATATATATATGCAACCAAATATTCTTCCGTACTGTTGACCCTGATATAAATGTATTGCTTTATATATTTACGTATGTGTTTGTCTGTGTACCTGTATATTAAACTGTGTCGTCCATTCGTTCTGACAGTGTGTCGTCTGTCCCTCTTCTGTCCACAGCGCCCCTAAGAGGGTAGGAGGAACCGCCGTGGCTTCTCAGCTGTACCGCACATCTTCCTTCTCGTCCGGGCGCTCCTCGGCAGCCGACCAGGAAGATATGTACTCAGACGCCTCGCTGGAGGACGATGTGCTCGACCTTAACCACAAGGTTAGGCGACGGACGGGGGTGTGTGTCTGTGTGTGTGGTAGATTTGCTACTGCTGGTGCTGCTGCTGCCGGTGCTCCTTCTTCTTCTTGACGCCTCAGTAGCGGTGTAGTGTTGCTGAAGACCTTTGATTTTTAAAAGGACCTTTTTGAGCAGGCCTTGGCTGGTGATGGTGGTGGTGGACCAGCTTGCATGCTTACTACACCTGCGCAGAACACGTTCCTCTTAGAATACTAGAATCATTTTTTTAACTTTTTGTTTTTCAGATGCACCCCTTCTTAAATGGGCTCTTATGTTAACTTTTCTTCGATAATGCTTCTCGTTCTTTCTTTTTTCTCTCTCTCTTGCAGCGTTTTGGTATTGCTTTTATCCACATTTTTCCTCCCTCCTTCCTGCAATTAATGTTTTTCAGCTTCTTGACGTGGGAGCGGCTTTGAATACCTCTTGTAGTTGTTGTGTAGTTGAGGGTAGAAAACCTATAGTATTAGCACATGATTTTTTTCTGGCACTTACCATGGCGGGTTTTCCTCCTCTTCCTCCTCCTCTTCCTCTTCCTCCTCTTCGGCCACGGCAGGAGGGAGAAGCCGAGGGCCAAGGTGTCCGAGGAAGACCTGCTGTACCTGCACCCAGACCACCTGGACGATGCCGAGTACCTCCATGCGAAGGTAAGTGTGCGAAAGGGCGCGGACGCCCGACCCCTGAAGGACCACGGGAGGTGAGTCGACCAGCCAGCGGTACGATCTACGGGCACGACCTTGGAACCTATAACCTTTAAAAGGGTGGTCAAACCTGAAGCCAGGCCAGCATACACTGAGGGGTCAGTACAGCCAAGATGTATGTATCTCGAGAGTAAATGTACGAGGTGAAGTGGGTGGGTCGAAAAAGGGCTCACGGAGAGGAAAGTTAACAAATGGTTACGAGAGTATACGATGCTGGGAGCCTTCCTGGTGGAGGGATAAGTTATACAGTGGAAGGAGTACTCTTGATACAGGTGTCAGCTTAGCTTATTGTCCAGCTTTGTGGGATGAGTTAGCCTCTCAATCTCACTGGAGGTTAGGTAAGTTTTATTTTTTTTTCTAGTGATTATGTTAAAGAGTCGAAGTGTTGAAGTATTATTCTCACAAAGTTTTAGAACATTTGACATGAGTATTATGTATTATGCAAACAATATGGGTAATGTTTTTAGGGTTTTCCTCAAAAGCTAAGAGGTGACGTTGAAGCCGGGACTGGCTTGGGCTTGTATGCATGATCTTAGTGATCTTAAACAACAGATTAAGGCCTAAAACATGGCAAAAGTAAGGCTTGGACAGTTGGGGGTTGAGAGCGAGATGTGATGTAGTATGTTCGGGCGGGGGTAGGGGGGAGATAAGTGGCATTGGGGGGGATGGGGGAGACTATTGTATTGTCAAGCAACAGGATGGTAGGGGGAGGGGGGGGGCGGCAGAGAGTATCCTACCCCACACAGGATGTGAGGCGGCCGGAGTGGAGGAGGAGGGGAGCCCCAAAGGGAGGGAGATGGATGGTGGGTGGGGAGGAGGCCGCCCGCTCACTTGAGGAAGCAATAAAAGATTCTAAGACACTGGCTTCCAGTATACGTATGTGTAGGTGTCAGGCTGAGGTCGGGTTGGTTGGTCCCCAGGGTCTGAACCCTTAGCTCGTGAAGCAGGTGTCGATTTGATTTCGATTTTAAAAGCGGGCGTCCCGAAAGGAGACATGTACCACCCTCTTTTATTTATCTTCTGTGACTACAGGAGATGGCACTGCTGCGTACGTGTTTGTGTGTGTGTGTTTACGACCTGATCGTTCCTGTCGTTGGCCAGGAAGTAAGCCAGGTCCTCAGGGAATAAGTGTATATGAAATAAAATGCGAGGAGGTATTTCCCGAAGCAGAAAAAGTTATATACATTACACATCCCGTCACATGTGGGAGATGGACGTATGAATATCAGTCTCTTGAACCAAAATTGTTCTGGAAATTTTTGATATTAGAAAAAAAGCAGAAATAGAAAATGCAACATTTTTCCACCGAGAAGACTGTTGCTGCAGAGAACATGGGGATCGATAGTCGGAAATTACCTTTTCTGATTCGTGTGACTGAAAAGATTTTACTTTCGTTGTCGGTGTGTTGGTATATATGGTAGACGTGTCAGGCTGGCGTATGGAATAGCTTTAAATCGCAGTGAATTTGTATCTTAAAGACCTCACCAGAAATTCGAATTTTCAATTGTTTTTATTTTCTTTTGTTTTGTTTTGTTTTACTCCCCTTATGAACTCGAGTCATTCCCATGCTGTTTTGATTGCATGATTAGGATCATGAGTTTCAAGATACGATGGCTCGCACGACGACCGAAACAACACACGTTTATTGAAATTCGGGGTCAAGGGTTCGAGACCTCGACCAGCAGCAGCAGCAGGGCTTCGGTCAGAGAGGTGGTTCGACCCCACCTCCCTCTCAGGTGGGTGAGTTATTGAGTGGGTTTGGAACGACGTTGAGTGGTGGTGGACAGCAGTTGGAACACAGGCTTGATTCTTCCTGACCCAGTGGTACCTGAATGGGATCTGTGTGGTACTCTGCACTTATCAGACTCCTGCATCGCAGTATTTGGTTGGTACGTAAACAATGTTCTGTCTGTCGGTATTAACCTCTCAGACTGGTGCCATATCGTCGTGTACGGCGGTAGGACACAGGCAAGGGCATTTTATATACTTTTATATACCTTGTGAGCATAGTAGGTACGAGGTTTGAGTTTAGACGGTACGACCCTTGGGTACGGCGTTTGAGAATCAGGTCTAAGGGCCAGGCTGCCGTGCCCAGAAGTCGTGCCGTCGTGCTCAAGGGGTCGTGCCGAAGTGGTTGAGGGAAGTAGTGGTTGGTTACGGGTCCGCTAAGGTGCGTACTACGAAATATAGCCTTCGATGATGGTAGTTTGAATCCTGTCAGCAGCCAAGGAATGTTGTCATATATGAAACGCCATCAGAGCTCACGTTACAAACACACACACTCAGAAATGCAAGAATCGAGATCCACCAATCAGAATTTTTGCCTTAAACCCCAGCTTAAAGTGACCGAGACTCAAGATACATTTCCCTTAAGTCGGCGGTATAACTTACCAGTTTAGCTACGCGTCGGAATTATGGACAATTGAACGAATTGGTCCCGCGGTAGTAATTTAGTTATTAAGTGAATTGGTTCCGCGGTAGGAGTGGTGTAGAGAATAGAATAAAAGCTATATGTGATGTGGAGCATCGTCTCATTGTTTTGGTATTGGATGTAAACACGTAGTGGTGAGGGTTATGAGGTAAAGTAAATATAAGGAAATATAAGGTGAATTAATGTAAGAGTGGCTGAAATACATGTAAATAATTCCACAGACCTGAAAGTAAAAAAACCTGACCTAAACTTCCTGTAATAACCCATGTTTTACCAGCATCGAACCTGTCTTGTTGCTGGGGTGGGTGTGGAAGAGCCGCTCTGAAGGGGAGGTTGGGCGTTGGCGCGAACAGCCGCTCGGTGTGTCATCGTCTTGTTTACATTCCGCAGCGGCTGGTGTGATGCGCAATCATGGATGGCATCGGGTGTATTTCAGTGAGAATATTGAAAATTGAAATAAATCTCTGTTGATAGGAAAATTAGGTAAGGTTTTTGTTATTTATGATCTGTTGATCTGTTTTTAAAAGCGTTTCGCGTTAAAAAAAGAAAACCACATTTTCCCAGGGGTTTTCACAACCCTCACCAATAGTGAATTACTTAACACCAATATCGCCATAGTGAATTACTTAACCCTAAAATGCAACGGTCGGTCCAATATCACGTTCCGCAACTTGTTTTCCATCCTCAAGACACCATAGAGAAATTGCTAGGTAGTTTTACGCAATAATCGAAGCAGGTTGCGACGCATGACAAAGCTGGTTGATCACCAAAGCATCCTACACCCTTAAAAGAGTTCAAGTCATCGTACATAAAGGGTTCCAAGCCTCTTCCTCGTTTTCTTTCGTGGAAGGAAATCCTTTGTAGTACCATATATATAATTAGGGGGGTAATTAAGAACGCTGCCAGATTCTCTTTGAGGAAGGATTTCTGCATGGTTTTTCTTTTGTTACTATTTTTTTTGATATCGTGAAGGAAATGTACTTAAGTTCTCCCGAGGTCAGTGCAAGTATGTTGCCCGCGTTGAAAGTTCGAGGAGGTGGGACGGGACGAGGAGATAAGATAAGGTCGGTTAGGCCGATAAGGAAAGTTAAGTGTAAACAACTTGGGTAGTTATGTGTGCAGGAAGGCTGTGGGTCGGCTGCTACCTCCAGTTCTACAAGAACACGACGGTAACGACCCTTGAGCACGACACGCGACGACCCTTGAACACGACGTGCGACGACCCTTGAGCAACGACGTGCGACGATCCTTGAGCACGACGTGCGACGACCTTTGAGCGCGACACCCGACGACCCTTGAGCAACGACTTACAACGACCCTTGAGCAACGACGTGCGACGACCCTTGAGCACGACACACGACTTTTGGATATTGATTCCCTGGGGTCCTTTGACCTGGGCCATTGAGGGTCGAAGTCAGACCTCAAGGGCCATCCGTCAATACCCGAGAGTCTTACAGTCGTGGTCCAGGGGGTTCATTTCGCCTCTTATGCTAAAATCGTGTCTTGGCGCGGATGCCTGGAGGGAGGGAGGAAGGGGAGTATATTTTATATCCCACCGAAACGTCACGTGAGGGAGCGAGGAGCATCTGGGAGAGACAAAGGAAGGAAAGCAATTGTGTGGTGTGTGTGTGGGGGGGAGTTTTGTCTTCACCAGAACACCGACCGCCTGGAGGGTAAGGGTGGAGACTCCCTGCCTCCTAGACTTATGTAGGAGGGGGTTCCTGCCTTGCCTGGCTAGCTGGCTGCTAGCTGGTTGGCTGGCTTGTGGGCCGGGCTTAGTGTGGTTGTACTGCTGCCGGATTTTTGGCGTGGTGGTGGTGGCGGTGTGGTGGTAGCGATGTTTTTTTGATGGTGATACGGTGTGACGGAAGACGGAGTAGCGGTAATGGTGGTGATGAAGTGATGTGTGGAGGGAGGGGGAGAGAGAAAAATAGTGATTGATAGTGATGTACTTAAAGACGCGCTGTTGTGGTGATGTTATAGCGTTGATGGTGTAGGTGTGTATGCATGACTTGTAGATTGCCTTGTACTTACAAGGCCGACTTGTAAGACAAGAAATCTACTGGATGGTGATTTATATACGCTGATGCAAAGCTTGGACTTGCTTGTCTGTGTAGAAATGAGGAGATGTTGAAGGTTTCATTGTCTCAGACCCTTGAGAACGAAGGTACGACCCTGGAGCACGACGGAACGACCCTGGAGCACGAAGGTACGACCCTTGAGCACGACGGCACGACCCTAGAGCACGAAGGTACGACCCTGGAGCACGAAGGTACGACCCTGGAGCACGACGGCACGACCCTAGAGCACGAAGGTACGACCCTGGAGCACGACGATACGACCCTTGGATATGATGCTCCAGGGCTTTTGACCTAACCCCCAGGGGTTAGGTTAAAGGTCACGCCATCGTCATGGGTCGTGCCGTCGTGCTTAAGGCCTTACCGTCGTGTTCAAGGGTCGTACCGTCGTGCCTCGCCGTCGTGTGTGTGTGTGTGTGGGGGGGGGGGAAGTCACTCCGTCACGTGGTCCGACAGGAAATGTAATCAGAACAGCAGCCATGACGTCATCACCCACCTGTTACCTAAGGACATGACGTCATGCGGGAGCTACACTGTACATGTGCACCGTTGGTGTCATGGCGTCGCTGTACGGGGATTGGTGTGTGTGTGTGGGACCAGTTTACGACATCCCCCACAAGATGTCTCCACGTTGAGTATACCCGATCATTTGAATTACTTGGTATACCTCAGATATCTTATTGACCTCATAAGGATCTTTGAATTACTGTAAATTCATTTTGTGTAATGCATGTGATAACTGTGTGGGGGGGAGAGATGGTTTATAGTGTAAATAGCAGGGTATTGTAAACCGCTGACGGAGGTTCTAATGCTGTAAAATTGTAAATCACATACACTGGTTTACCGACTTTGTCCTTGCAAGTCGCAGGTGCGGTGTAAGGCAATAGTATTGGCTCGTAAACCATATTAGGGGAAAGTCGTAGTAAAGATGGTCGCTTCGTGGTACCCCCTGTCGTAAAAAGACCGTCGCTTCGTGGTACACCCTGTCGAAAAAAAGCCGTCGCTTCGTGGTACACCCTGTCGTAAAAAGACCGTCGCTTCGTGGTACCCCCTGTCGTAAAAAAGCCGTCGCTTCGTGGTACGCCCTGTCGTAAAAAGACCGTCGCTTCGTGGTACGCCCTGTCGTAAAAGGCTATATCGCTCGGTAGCGCGCCCGACGCACGGACTGACGCTTTGGTGGGATGGCTGACATGTAAGGGCTCGTAGCTTCGCAGGACACCTGACGTAAGGGCTGTCGTCTCGTAAGACGCCTGACGTAGTGACCGTCGCTTCGTATGACAGGACACCCTCCCTTACCCCCCCACAAGACGTAAAGACCGTCGCTTCTTGGGGGCGCCTGATAAGACGTATCATGTTGTAATTTTTATTTTCTTTATCATCGGCCGATAGCACGTTATCTCTCTCTCTCTCTCTCTCTCTCTCTCTCTCTCTCTCTCTCTCTCTCTCTCTCTCTCTCTCTCTCTCTCTCTCGAAGGCATACTGAGTTTACCTACGTGAGTTCGGCCAGACAAGGAGACCTATTTCAGTGGTTGTGGATGAAAAGAAAAGGAAAAAAAAAAAGTGGGGTGACTATCACGGTTGAATTTATTTCGGTCTTTTTATAATACGATCTGTAGCGAAGGTGGCCGCGTGTGTGTGTGTGTGTTGGCAGTTGTGTTCCGTTGTGTGTCGCGAGAGGATGCCTTTATAAACTCCTATCCCTCCCTCTCTCTCTCTCGCTCTAGAAAACAATCCACCCGCATGTGTTCTAAATTTTGCCCGTGCGACGGTTCTCGCAAGATGGTGGGTCGCGAGTGTGGATGTGCTCATGTGTTATGTGGGTTAGAGTGTTGAAATGGCCGGGGAAGCAAGCGCCTCTTATACGTACGCTGTTACGGAAAAGGAATTGGAGTTTGTGTTCAACGTTTGTCAACACGAGTGTACGAGGTCTTGTGCAACTTGAACAGGTGTTGTTGTGAGTGAAGAACATTGAAATGTTATCTGCTGTGAAGAACATGTAATGTATTTGGTTTGTAGAACATGGAAATGTTATCTGCTATGAAGAGCATGTAATGTATCTGCTTTGTAGAACATGGAAATGTATTTACTTTGTAGGACATAGAAGTGTTTTTGCTGTGTGGAGCAGAAATATGCAACTGCTTTGTAGAACACTGAAATCTTTCTGTCTGTGTAGAACAGAAGTGCGACCGCTTTGAAGAGCATACAAATGTATCTTAGTAGGACAGAGAAACGCAACTGCTTGACAGAACACAGAAATACATGTTTTAAAGAATACACATGCATAGATCTTTTAGAAATCTGTCCAGTGGCATGTGTATATATACGTTGAAACAGTGAGATTAATAAGCTGATGGCCTGCTTTGACGTATATATTAAGAATACATTTGTACGTCCAATCTACTGGTGATTGACAGATATTTGGCCTCACAACAACCCCCTTTCTGTACGACGAATCAAGCCATGTCAGTCGTGGGGTTGAAAGCCCCTGTGTGGTGCCCAGGGGCTAACGTTACAGACCCGAGTTGAGGGCTTGCAGGGGATGGCAGACAGAAGATAACACTGCTGGGTCGCATAGTCGAAGCTGCTTGCAATGGCAAAAGAGATCAGAAACGGGGATTATTACGGAGAAAACGGAAAAGGAAAAAAAACAAAGACTTACGAAGAAATACCTTTAGAGATTAGACCTAATTATTCAAGAGACTACATCAAGGGTCAGACGTGAACTTGAAAAAGAAATATTTGTCTGGTTTTCGACGCGTGTTTGATGGTGTTTCCAACTAGTCTAGTTGGTAAACATTACGTGCACTCATAGTTTGATGTTGCCAAGCTCTTTCTCTGCACCACGAGCCTAGTCACGTCTTAGCTTTGTCTCTTTTTATTTAAATCAGTTCATCATTGCCTCCGGATCATTTTCTGATAGCTCGCCCATTGTATTATTCCCCATTTTCTTGTAGGGGGATGAAAACTGAATGCAGTACTCAAGTTGGAGACGCGTCAGTGAATTTGTGAAAAGTGAGGATTAGTTTTTAACTTTGATTTCGAATGTTTTGATTATGAAGCTAAGAACAGTGTTCTGCTTTGCCGCTTCTCCGTTATGCCTTCTTGGCTTTAGGTCATCAGAGATTACTACACCCCGAAGTCTTACTTTCTCTATTACGTTACGTAGCTCAAGAGACCCACATGCTGCCGCTTGCCTTCTTGTAAACCCAGCGTGTGTTTTATCTGTCGGTTTACAATGGTAGACTCACTTTCTGTCGTGTGGTTTACATGGTTTACGTCCCAGGTGGGTGTCGTGTGTGGCGGGTTTCATATCGTGCAGTGCACAGCCTTATTGGTCCCAAGACCCGTTTCTATGGCACGTAGCTTGTAACACCCAAGCTCGTTCATGTTCGATCATTTATCAAGTTATTTATTTATGGCCACTTCACCAATTCCCCAACCTCGAAAACATGACTTCGTCTTTACCATATGATTACCTTCTGCTGGCGATGGAAGACTTCATTGTCTCGGAAAATCCAATGAATGACTTGGGATAAGTTACCTTAATCATACCCGTTCATCACATAAGAAACATTTTGGTTCGGCGATGACCAGCTGCGTCGCAAGCCACGCTGCAAATCGCGAAATTGAATGTGGCAAAACCATGATGCAAATCGCGAAATTAAATGGAGCAACCAGATCACGAAATTAAGTGTAGCAGACCCATATGATGCAAATCGCGAAATTATTTGACCAAACTACCTACAGTCTTCTCTCGAGTGTTGGTTTCGTACTTAGACGCCAATTTTATTGGTCAGTAATATTAGGGGCAACGACTAGGATTCGGTTTGAACATCCGTCTTGCATTTGCAGACAGACAATAGCTTTCCCTGTAGCAAATGATTCGGTAAAATGAGCATTCGAGGGCTTTTTCTTTTTAAAGGCTTGCTTGTCTTCAGGTATAAAACTTTAAAGGACCAGCTGTGTTATATTTCTTCCTTTGACCCAATATATCGATCGCTTATGTCGGTATTTACGAGTGGAATGCAGCGGTGGTACGAGGCCAGCCAAGCAATGTGGTTCTCGACAACATGGACCAAGGTGGGAAGGGTTGAAGGTGTATTTTAGGAACACACATTGATTTATCGACTTTAACATTGACGAATAGTGAGCCAGTGTTCATTGACTTCACAGTGACGAATAGTGAGCCATTTTGGGATATTCGTATGTAACAGGAGGGTGCTTGAAACGTATATACATATAAGAGGGTGGTGTTGGAAAGGCATGGGAGATCCGAGTCTTACCTAGACCAGCCTGCAGGGTGAAGGAGTGGAAGTTGTGGACGAGATTAAACACTTGGGAGGAGTGTTCATCGCTGAGGTCGGCTGTGGGGGGGAAAAAAAAGGTGAAGTTTGAATTGCCCAGCACTACAGGCGAGGTAAACTGGAGATGCAGCGAACGCTCTGGTGAGCTGGGAGAGCTTTTAATCTTGTGGAGGAAGCTTGAACGGTGGAGTATTTGTACAATCCATCGGTGATGTACAGTTGTGAGACCCAAGCGTGCATGCATGGGTCATGGTAGGTCAGACGTAAGGTTGGTAGAGGAGGGATAACTGGGGGTTGTGTACGTACTTGGAATGAGGAGGATAGATAGGAGTGGAAGACGAAGATGAAGAGAAGAAATTTGAAATGAATATGGATGAAACTGTCGTACGATTGAGGATGTGTGTGTGTGTGTGTGTGTGTGTGTGTGTGTGTGTGTGTGATGGTTGCACATGATGCTGTTCATGAGTCTTAGAGAGATGATGGTACTTATGTAAACACATTCATGAAAATCATGTAATTTCTTTTTCGTAAGAGTACACGCACCCTGGACGTGCGTTGAGCGAGGGGTGTGAGTGGGTGGCTGTAGCTGTCGTCAACATGGGGTGTGGGTGGGTGGGTGGCTGTACCTGTCGTCAACATGGGGTGTGGGTAGGTGGCTGTAACTGTCGTCAACATGGGGTGTGGGTGGGTGGGTGGCTGTACCTGTCCTCAACATGGGGTGTGGGTGGGTGGCTGTACCTGTCGTCAACATGTGGTGTGGGTGGGTGGCTGTACCTGTCGTCAACATGGGGTGTGGGTGGGTGGGTGGCTGTACCTGTCGTCAACATGGGGTGTGGGTGGGTGGGTGGCTGTACCTGTCGTCAACATGGGGTGTGGGTGGGTGGCTGTACCTGTCGTCAACATGGGGTGTGGGTGGGTGGGTGGCTGTACCTGTCGTCAACATGGGGTGTGGGTGGGTGGCTGTGCCTGTCGTCAACATGGGGTGTGGGTGGGTGGCTGTACCTGTCGTCAACATGGGGTGTGGGTGGGTGGCTGTGCCTGTCGTCAACATGGGGTGTGGGTGGGTGGGTGGCTGTACCTGTCGTCAACATGGGGTGTGGGTGGGTGGCTGTACCTGTCGTCAACATGGGGTGTGGGTGGGTGGCTGTACCTGTCGTCAACATGGGGTGTGGGTGGGTGGCTGTACCTGTCGTCAACATGGGGTGTGGGTGGGTGGCTGTACCTGTCGTCAACATGGGGTGTGGGTGGGTGGCTGTACCTGTCGTCAACATGGGGTGTGGGTGGGTGGCTGTACCTGTCGTCAACATGGGGTGTGGGTGGGTGGCTGTACCTGTCGTCAACATCTTTTGTGTTTTGGTGTTTGCTCTGGCCGGAAGCTTGAGGCTTTGGTAGGAACGAACCAGGGTAAACACCTGCGGTGGCGGAGAGAGAGAGAGAGAGAGAGAGAGAGGAACCCCCTCGCATCTTCACAAGGAAGTTTTGTTTATCATCTTCACCATACGCGGAATATTCGATTTAGAATCTCTACTGATATTAAGGTCGATATTCACATAGCGTATCTGATGGGTTTCGCGGAATATTCGATCCATAATCTGTGTTGATATTAAGGTCGATATTTACATGCGTATCTGATGGGTTGAGGTTGTTGTGTGTGTGGGGGGGGAAGATAGTGATTCTTATCACCTCTCCCAGGTGGCCAGACAGGGCTGTATCATAGTGAGCCAACAAGAGATATGTTTCACCTTGGACTACTACAGGTTTTTGAGCTGAGGCGAATGTGGCATGTGATTTAGACGTAAGGTAATTTTGCCGATTTCATTCACACTTTAGAGGACGATACAGAAAGGTAATTACACACACACACACACACACACGTCACTGTATAATGTTCTGTTAAGCCCAAGATCCTTCGAAGGCCCATTTACATTCAGAAATAACATATTCCTCTTTTCTTTTAAGATTCTTGGAACAGAGTTACAGCTAGAGTAGCGAGGCGCGAGTGTGTGTGTGTGTGTGTGTGTGTGTGTGTGTGTGTGTGTGTGTGTGTGTGTGTGTGTGTGTGTGTCTCCTGCTGTTAATACGACTTTGGTTACACCTCCCTCCCTCCCTCCCTCCCTCCCTCATCTCGTGTTGGCCATTTTGTGTTGTCTACGTCGTAGGTCTGAGGTCGGCAAACCACGCAAAGGCCCGGGCACCAGTGTGTAAACCCCCCCACCTCAGCTGGACGCCACAAGACTTGGCCATGTTGCCCCTCGTTTCCCTTCCTCCGTTTTCCTCTGGATTGCTCTTCACAAAGCATGTGATGTGAGGTTTTCTTTGACGTAATGCTAAGAGGTCGGTGTCACACAGAATCACACCGCGCATTGTTTACGCGGACTTCCCGCGCATTGTTTACACCGACTCCCTACCTACTGTTTACACCGACTCCCCGCCCACTGTTTACAGCGTCTCCCCTCCCCGTGTTTACACCGGCACCCCGCCCACTGTTTACACCGACTCCCCGCCCACTGTTTACACCAACCCCCCGCCCACTGTTTACACCAACACCTTGCCCATTGTTTACACCGATCCCCCCCCCCCCTTGTTTACACCAGCTCCCCGCTTGCGTGCCAGTGACGCTCCTTTCATCCCCATTCCATCTTCGAGAACAATCTTTCAAGTCTGGAATAGCCATTTCTTCTACTCTTGTGAACAAACATTTCGGTAAATCGCTATATCATTCATTGCACTGACGGAATCGCCGTCGCGACAGCAGTGATCGTCACGCGCTCAAGTTCACGAAGATACGGGTTCGAGTCTTCGTGTCCGGCCGTGATGAAGGAGGGGATCCTCTTTCCGGTCAGCATAGCCGAGATGCCGCGACTTGCCGCCAGGGGGATGGTGCGCTAGCCCAGCCATGAGACATCTGGCGGGAATTTCTCGAAGACGATCACCAAGATATGGATTTGTACCAAAAGCCGTTGTTGTTGTGCATGGGTTCTTGGGGTATTAATGGAATGTTGTTCTTTAACGAGGTTGTTAAAGTTGTTGGACGGGTTGTACATGGGGTTCTTGGGATATTATTGGGTTGTTCTTTAATGAGGTTGTTAAAGTTGTTGGACAGGTTGTGCATGGGTTCTTGGGGTATTAATGGAATGTTGTTCTTTAACGAGGTTGTTAAAGTTGTTGGACGGGTTGTACATGGGCTCTTGGGGTATTATTGGATTGTTCTTTAATGAGGTTGTTAAAGTTGTTGGACTGGTTGTACGTGGGCTCTTGTGTTATTAATGGAATGTTGTTCTTTAATGAGGTTGTTGGACAGGTTGTACATGGGCTCTTGGGGTATTATTGGAATGTTCTTTAATGAGGTTGTTAAAGTTGTTGGCCTGTTATCAGTGGACGATCCATTATCCCGTCTATACGTAGAGCTAATATCATTTTCCTCCTGGCGTATGTCCTAAAATTGCGCATCCCATCGCATCTGAGTTGACCGGGGCACTACGAGAGTGGAGGCCACACCTTAACGAGGCCATTCGCCACGTCATGGTGACCAGGGGGCATGAGGGATACGAGCCACAGTAGCAGTTGGGGCCCTCGGAAGGGCGTGTCGGGACGTTTACGAGACAGGCGTAACTTTTTACGAACGACGGTGTTCTCAGAGGAGTGAGGGGGGGGTGAGTGTGTGTGTGTGTGCGCGCGCGCGCTTCTTGATCCAGAACGCATTTCCTGACGACCAGAGAAACGCATGGGATGCGCAAGTGGCTCACCATTTGCGTTTCCCACACGACACCATCGTGGTCTTCAACACACACACACACACACACACACACACACACACACACACACACACACACAAACACACGCACACACACACACGCGCGAGCACGCGTTAACAGCTTTGAAAAAAAAAAAGGTTATAATAACGGACTCTCTCTCTCTCTCTCTCTCTCTCTCTCTCTCTCTCTCTCTCTCTCTCTCTCTCTCTCTCTCTCTCTCCACAAGATTGGAACCTACGTCGGCAAATGTCGTGTGGACGGTACGACGCCGTGGTCGTACCAATGGGTCGTGTTCAAGGGTCGTTCGAAGTCGTGCTTAACGGATAGTTGTTGTTGTTGTTTTGTTGTTGATTTACTCAGACCCTCCCAGCTGAAAGAAAAAGTACTTGTGTGGTACACAGAAATGTAGCCATCTCTGTTTACAGGACGCAGGGAATGGAACACAATTTTTTTTTCATGTCGAATTCCTTTGCTTATGAGAGAGTAATGCTACGTGATCTCTCTCTAGTTTTGACGTCCACGGATATCCGAAAGCCCATTTATCCGGTGAGCGCACACGATACGTGACCGGTGGACACTGTATGCCTTTCCTTCCGTCTGTGTGTGTGTGTGTGTGTGTGTGTTTGTGTACGTGTGTGTGTGTGTGTGTGTGTGTGTTTGTGTGTGTTTTAGGATGTCTTGTATAGGTGACATTTGGCTCCTTTCTGTGGGCAGTTAGCGCCTTGTTATGACTTAGCCATGACCAGCTGGTGGTGATGACGTAGCTCAGAGGGTGTCATTACAGTTTTATGTGTGTGTGTGGGGGGGGGTGTCATATAACATCCCCTCCCCTCCCCCCCATTCTCATGAACACGACGGTACGACCTTTTGAGTGTGAGGGGGCTTGCCCATGACCGTAGGTCGCTCCAGTCGTTCTTAAGGATCGTACTGTCGTACTAAAGGGTCGTACCATCGTGTTCAAGGGTCGTACCATCGTGTTCAAGGGTCGTACCATCGTGTTCAAGGGTCGTAGTGTCGTATTCAAGGGTCGTACCATCCTGTTCAAGGGTCGTACGATAGTGCTAAAGGGTCCCACGGTCGTGCTCAAGGATCGTATGGTCGTGCTTAAAGGTCGCACCGTCGTATTCAAGGGTCGTACCGTCGTATTCAAGGGTCGTAACGTTCTCTCTCAAAGGGATTACCCGAGACGTTTGTTTACACGTAGATGCTCTTGTTTTGTTTACACCCTCCAGCCTGGCGGCAATGGCTGTACACAAACTTCTTCCTCAGCTGTGTTTACCTTTGCCTCGTGGGGTTCTTGTGGATATATGCCACCGCGGCTCAGCACTCACTCCGTGTGGGAACAGGCAGAAGAAACACGCGGTAAATTAATGCCATGGAGTTAACAAGACTCGTTTAAGTTAAAAGAAAAAAAAATGGAGCCACGCAAAGCGTAGACCGATTCCCCATTCCTGAAGGAAACTGTAGTTTTAAATAGGTGGTTAAACACGTACGCACCGCCTAGTGGCTCTGTACTGCATATGAGTTGCAACTTTAATCCCTCTCCCTTCCATATTTGAAGGCTCTTCTGCAGCTTACCTTGGATATGCCTCTGGCGAAGGGATAGATGGCTGTGGGGAAGGGGGGAAGTCCCTCTTTATCCCACCCTGGTGATGAGACGAGGGGAAAGTGGAAGTCTAGGGAGTGTTCGTTACATTTAACGGCGTGACTGGTCAACAAGCATCGCCTGGAGGTTGAGAAAGGAACCCTTCCTATGCTAGCGTCCCCTACTGGCTCATCACATAACTTACAACCCTGAAGTTATCCAGACACGCGAAACGGGGTTAGGGAATGTTTGTGGTGAGAGAGGAGGGGAAGTGGGGTGTGGATATGAGGGCCAGTAGGTTAAGTTGAGTTGGTCATGTAGTCTGCCACCCCCCCTGCACTCGAAGCCAAGGTCGAAAGGTTAGTTAGTACGTAGCCTAAGGCAGGGGATTCGTATAGCGTTCGTCAGTACCGTAAATTTACATAGCCGGTCATATGTAAAATACCGTGCATGCTTAAGGGTGGTTACGTCGTACGCTAAAGGACATTCTTTCGTGCTCGAGGGTCGTACGCAAGGTCATTTGGTCGTGCCCAAGGGTCGTACGCAAGGTCAGTTTGTCGTGCAAAGGTCGTTCCGTCTTTCTAAACGCTTGTACACGCCTCTGCTTCTCGAATCACCATCTACGCTGTCAAATTCTTATTATTTCATATAGAATAGTTGCAATATATGTAGAATGCCCTGGCAAAGCTTTTAAAAACAAATCAAGATTCCCAAACGAGAAATGGCCTCTTATTATAACTTGGAACTTAGTAATATTCTCATCATGGCCGGTATTGTGAAGTAGGACCTTCACCAAAATGCTATGCAACATGGACGGTGAGCTACGGTAGAAGGTTTTGCATTGAGGTGGGGGGTGAAGTAACGTCTATTTCTGAGGTTCCTTGCGGGCAAGGATAAGGGCAGTAGGAGGGGGCTGGGCGCTGTAAAATATTATATTACCCCGTGGTCTGTGGTCTGGCGCGGGGTATTACGTCACCAGCAACACCCAGCGCCCTCTGGGAGGTTGGTCTATGGGCGCTGTAGCTCGAGTTTAGTCTTTATCTCCCAGGATGAGGGCGACGCTGTTTTAGGGTGTTTTGTATGTTTCCCCGAATGATCGTAAGCCTCCTTACTTCTCCCATGATGGAGGGCAACGCTAAGGTTGTCTATCTTCCTCATGAGGAGGAAGATCGCTAAGGCTGTCTTTCTCTCCTACGAAGAGGAAGATCGCTAAGGCTGTCTTGTCTTTCCCATGACGAGGAAAATCGCTAAGGCTGTCTTTCTCTCCTACGAAGAGGAAGATCGCTAAGGCTGTCTTGTCTCTCCCAGGATGAGGAAGATCGCTAAGGCTGTCTTGTCTCTCCCAGGATGAGAGGCAAAGGTTTGGTACCATGGAGGCGAGCGATTACCCCTGACCCAAACTTAAGGGAGCTTAATCTAACTTCATTGAATTATATTTGATTATTCCAAGGATGGAAAGTTTAAAGTTTTCCAAAGTGCGCTTCATTCAACATAATTAGGTTAGCGGACGTGACTGCTTTAGCGGGAAGTTAATGTAATTAACATAAAACAAAAATTTTTGCATTACCCGAGTCAATTTGAATGCTTACGAAGGAAAGTTTTGTTTTAATAAGGTTAAACAAATATATGAAACTCTCGGCTCGTACTGTCTTGCGGTATGTGGCAGCTCAGGTTATTGTAAGATACAAAATACAACGTATTTCATAAGAAAAAAAACAAATTAATGCATACGTCACATATAAGCGGGCATGAGAGATGGCAGGCACATGTCTGATTGACATCACGACCGACAGGGACTACAGAAATATTGTGAATTAGTCGATATAGCGGTAATATTACCATCTCCGATCACACTTGCAACGAGAGTGTTGGGAGGGAAAGCCCATACCTCCGCCATGTTGTCGTCCAGCTGTGAGAGTATGGTAAATATGCTTACAACTCTCTCAGTGTCTCTACTACTACCCTAATGTGTTATTACAAAGTCATCAAATTGTCGTGGGTTTTATCGAGGGAGCAAAATACATTGGTGGCGCCATGCGATCCAGTTTTAGAAAAGGCCAAGATGTATCATTATCGCGTTTGTGTGTGTGTGTCTATATATATATATATATATATATATATATATATATATATATATATATATATATATATATATATATATATATATGAATTCTGACACTTGTTCGTGTGTACGTTGATGGAGGCGTAAGGATAACGAGCCAGTGCCTCGTACTCCAAGGGTCGCACCATCGTGCTCAAGCGACGTGCTTATTGCTTGAAGGACGTACCGTCGTGCTCGAGAGCCGTGCAGTCGTGCTCAAGGGCCCAGTCTTCGTTCCCAAGGGCCACATCGCCGTACTTAAGAGCCGTTCTGCCAAGACTCTTATGTCCGTAAGGTCGTGTTCAGGGTTAATGTTTAGAGTGTCGATGCTCGGAGTAGTAGTGGGGGGAAAAAAAGGAGGTAGGGAGTGCCACTAGTGGGGAGGGGAGAAGGGTGTTGGTGTGAGGGTTGGGTACAGTGCCTGGCAAGTTGGCACCCACATCATCCAAGGCCCCGGCCCGGCGTGGCACTCGCGGCCACACTCAGTGTACGCCACCGCCTCGGTGCTTCACCTTGTGGAGATCATACTACCCCTCGCTTGGTCCTCGCTGTGGGGGGCGCCCCCCAAGGGAAACCCGACGCTTATTAGAAGTGGCCCGGATCGTGTGGTGTCCCAGGGAGTGGATACGACCTTCCGTTACGACTGTGGTGGGTGATTATCCAGCGCTGCGTCGTCGCCTTAAAAACCATTTTCTCGAGTGGGATGGTACGACGCTCTGCCTCAAGGACTGACGGGCCTGTGTGAGCACGACGCGTCGGCAACCATGCTTTGAGCACCCGTGTTCCGAGGGAGGGGTGTGGCTTTTTCAGGAAGTGTCAGACGAGGTGCAGGAAAAAGGTTTTTGAAAACGTCCCTCCAGTGTTGAGATGGTGACGGGGTGACATTTTCGAGCCAGTGAAGAAAATGGCTTGCTGGTGTTTTATTATTAGACACTCTCGTCACGACCTCGTCAAACCCCAGAAAGAAACCTTACGTGATCTGCTCAGAAGCAGTGCTCAGTCCTGCATTCCTCACACAAATGTTCTTTTTTTTTTTTGTTTCAGTGTAAAAGTTTATGCTTGCGAAGCCCTTCTGTGGTGTGTGAAGATGTCGATACATCTCGAGGATGTTATTAGATGCGTTATGTTTATGAAAAAAAAAGCAAGATGTTCGTCATAACGTCAGCATCGTCATCTCAGCAAATGGCGGTGAATATACGGAGTGGTTTAGGTTAGCTGGCAGGCTTCTAATGCCACACAAGAGAGGAAAGAGCCGCAAAAAATAGTGTACTGGTGCTTCACTTGCTCATCACCAACATGCACCCTGTCACCTCGACCCTCGCTGTTCTACCTTCAGCAGAAAATAGCTTCGCATGGGCTTAAAAAGTACATGATTTGTGTTTGTGGATATTGTCAGCGGGAGTGTGTGTGGAGGGAGGGAGGGAGAGAGAGGGTGGTTGTGTGCGCTGGTGCCAAATTAAATGACAGGCTTCTCCATGACGTTGCTATCCAAATATCTACTTCATATCCTCTTCATAATGCTCTCTAAATTACTAGTTTCTTATCATTAGACAGGAAGTGTTTCACGTGAGAGTAGTGCGTGGGTTGAAAAGCAATGCTGTGCCATCCCCATCGAGCAGCTAGCCCGGCAAGATGGGGATGGTAATGCGGGCACTTGAAGCAAATTCTCCCGTTGGAGTGGGGGGAGGAGTGTCCTGTTGCAGGCAGACCGCCGAGCCCAGATGCGCTGCCAGTATTTTCATGCCCTCCTTCTGATGCTGAAGCTTTTTTGAGTCTTAACCTCGTATGGTTGAGTTGCGAGAGCTTTGGGTTTTCAAGGCTGTCAAGGGATGCTTCATTTTGCTCACCCCAGGGTAAATAAGCTTCTTTGGATCGTGAATGAACGAGCAATTTCCTTGTTCTCGGTTCGGTTCTGAACGTGAGTCTGAAATGTTTTGTGGGATGAGCATCGTGTTAGTCACGGTATTTGCCAGCCATGGGAAGGGCCCTCAGATTAGCTCCATCCTGCCTGCTCCAGTTGTTTGCACTGCACAGCAACAAGGTTTTAAAAAAAATTGTTCCGAAAACACACACACACGAGTTAACTTTGATTCAGCGCTGAATACGAGGGCACCACATTTCAGTTGGTTTAAACTGGGATGAAAAAAAAAAAAATTCATCCCAATGTGGCGCCAGTGAGCCCCGTTGCAGGATTTGTACATATTTGGTGCCATCAAGGATAATAACAGTGGTCGTTATTTAATCCTTTCTCATCAGCACATTATCCCCTTTTTTTTTTTTTTTTTTAGAAAAGTTCTTGTTTAAAACGACCCCCAAGGCTACCTTAATGGATACAAGGCGAGTTAGAGAGTACGATAACCGAACACAGCAAAGTAGACAAGTTGGACAAACACGTTTGAGTTAGACCTTCACTTGCTGACTCAGAGACAGAAACCCATTCATGGCCACTAACACTGGCGCCGTTGTTGGATTGGAGACATGACACAGTCTTGACTAATGGGAACCACGATGTATGTAGTAGGACTCTGGTTAAGCCACACTGTCATGAGAGGTTGGGGGAAGGCATAGGAGCATCCTCTTGTGAGGTTATGGGAAGGTGGATTGGATGCTGAGGCAAGATAGTGGTATTTGGGTACATCTTGATGACTTTGTTCAGTGATCGATCCAGTTTTGTCGAATGTATTTTTTACATAATCACATTAGATCACCCATTTAAGGGTAAACCAGTACCTTATGAATATGCTTCACCCAAAGACTTTACAGAACCGTTGTTGTTTGAAAGCTCATTGCTAATTCAGATGTTTGGTGTTGTAAGGATGTGAATGTATGATGGATTCAACAGCTGTCTCCTAGAAAAGAGCAGCTAAAGTTCTCACAATGAGTAGTGAGGAAGGGATGAGTAAGGACCCTATGAGGGACTCGCTGATGAGCAGCAGTAGTGATGAGTTTTCCGATGAAGACACAGAGAACAATAACACTCCAGTTCCTGATAGTTTTGCCGAGAACAACATAGATTTAGAGTTTGACATGTGGCAGGGTCAGTTTGAGATTACCAAGCCCGCTCCTAGGTACTACAATGGCCACACCTTCTACAAAGATATTGTCAAAACGGTAGGTATCTTAGCTTGTTTCTCAAGTGTAACTCTAGTTTAAACCTGAGTAAAACATTCCACTACATAGATATATTAGAAATCTACTGGAACCCCTTGTTTTTAACAGAATTGCTTAAGTAGTTTGGTTAGTTAAATTTTGATGGGCTTGACTATATTTTTTCAGCTTCTGCTTAAACATGCATGGTCTGTAAGGACTGAGCACACCTTGCTCTCTCTTTTATTCAGTATTGTACGAGTAATGATTCTAAAGAAATATGAGATTTTAATACAACATACTCTGAATAGATTTTCAAATTTTCATATATTTGATTAAATACACAATTTATATAGTTACTGTAATGTTAATAACTGAGTAGCATAAAATTTCCTAAGGTGAATATAGTATAGATAGAAGAATAACCAGTCAGTGAAAATTTTGATGCTTCATTACCTTTCATTTTCTCACAGGTACAAATGTTGCAGCAGCAAGTTGGAGTTTTAGCCGAGAATCAGGTCAACTCAGATGACAGGTTCTCAAGGGTCAAACAGGACAATGCTGCATATCAAGAGAGGTGGGTTTTTTATGTTTGTATTGGTTGCATAAAGTACAGATGATTACAGGGCTCTTATATTACAACTGTTTGAGACACAGTACTTTTGCTTCTAGGATTTTTTAAAATACAGCACAGTAAAACCCATTTAATATCTTTAAACTTTTCCTGTTTTTTGTAACAAAATGAATTTTTTGTTGAATTTAGAAATTTAGAAACTTGATATAAAGATATATTTACAGGCTGGATTTCTGTTCACATACAGTGCCTCACCAAATTTAAGCCGTGATTTTATTCTTTCATTTTAGTATTGTGATCTTTGCCACATTCAGTGTAGTTAATGCTGAGCACTGCATTTTTCTTTCCCGTAACTGTCAGTCTTTGATTACATATCTTTACAGAATTTTACTGCTTCCATATTACATGTGTCAAGTTTTTAATATGCAGATGGTAAAATAATGGAGATCATGATTCAGATGTTACCTATATGCTCAGTTTTACATATATGCAACATAGTGAGAATAACTTTAATAATAGCTAAACAAAATGTGATTCAGGGAACTTGTAAGTGATACAAGTAACATAATACTTAATCCACTGCAGAGTGGTGATGCTGGAGGAGCAGCTTCGTGAGACAGAGCTGCGACATGAGGAGAGGCATGCAGAGGAGCAACGGAGAAACAGAGAACTTATAACCCGAATTGAAAGAGAAAAGCAACTTACTATAGAAAATTATACAATTAAGTGAGTAACTATATAATTAAAAAAAGTTATTTCACCGGTTGGCTTGTAGAGTATCATTTTGGTGATTCAAAAACAAGATATACCTACAGTACAGTTGAAACTGCTTTTGTGTTTATGCCTTTCCATAAAAAACCATTGGTCTCTCTGGATCTTCTCTTATAGTCATCTTTTAGATGTATTGTATTTAATTTTTTTTTCAACAAGCTTTACTTCATTTGATAAGTTTGCCTTCTAACGCTGTAGAACATGCTTTTACAGAATAAAGTAAATGACTTCCTTGTAAATTAGAAGGGACTTTTCCATAGAATATTTGAATAACTTTAAGAATTCAAGAGTCTACTCTCCGGAAACTTAACATATTTTGCTTGCTTTAGTTGATGTTTATTACAATGAAATATCCAGTGTTCTGTAAGCATTTCTCCTCATTATTTAATACACTCTTATTGGTGTTATAGTACACGCTCTGGTGTGAACTCTATTATGTATTGAACCATGTCTCATTGATTAATATTTAAATGGATTACTTCAGCATGTTTCTTCCTTTTACTATAAGGTTAGAATGCTATTATTAAGAGTACCTCTACATTTTAGGTTATCTAGCTTAGAAAAGGAGAAGAATTCTATAGATGAGGAATGCAAGCGTTCCAAGACACAAGTGGAGAAACTGCAGAAAGAAAAGGAGTCATTAGAGGATCGGGTGTCTGAGGCAGAATTTTCATCTTCTGCTCTGCAGCAAGAGAATGCAAAGTTGGCAGAACTCTCCAGGAGGGAGAAAGAAGAAATAAAAGTAGAACGAGAAAGAAGTGCGCAGGTAAGAATAAAATTTTGGCTTGTCAGCTCTTGAGAGACAAATTTGAAAAAAAGTATTATGCTAGAAAAATATATCAATTTCCACAGTGCTGTTTATAGTTATAGCTTTTCTTGCTGATTGTAGTAAAGGCTAATTATAGTGCATCAGCCAACTAAAACATTGAAATTATAATTTGGACAGTGAGACTGGCAAGGTTGAGGTTATCAGAAGGTATTTATAAAGTTAGGTTTTGGAAATAGGGGAACATGATGAACTGAAGAATTAAGGAAGTTGGTCAAGTAAGGTGATTTTGGAAGCTAAAACTTATGAAATAGTTATAAAGGGCAAAAAGTGTAGAGAAGCTGTGGAAAAGCTGAACATTTGTGCATATTTGTGTGTATATGGAGAGCAAATGAAGATTCTAAGAGAAGAATGAATGAGCATTGAAAGTGTATCCAGCTATTTTGTAAGGAGATAAAGAAATGCATAAGGGAGGTTTGTGCGAGAAGTGAAAGTATGTTATACAGGCCCGGGACACTTTTGTCACAAAGGATACACAGTCATTCCATATAGTGGCCTATATATATTTTTTATTTTTATTTTTTCATACTATTTGCCATATATGTATATATAGGTTCCTCAAAGTGCATATATCCACTTAGGGTGGATCATGTGCATACACAGCAACATTCTCTCTCTCTCTCTCTCTCTCTCTCTCTCTCTCTCTCTCTCTCTCTCTCTCTCTCTCTCTATCTATCTATCTATCTATCTATCTATCTATCTATCTCTCTACACCTCACAATTCTGTAGATGCAGGATCTCCATCCCAGTATACTGGCAGAAAAGTAGAAATGCCCAATTCTGTGGGGTTGACTTGCTACATAATTAACCATTTCCTAGAGTAAAAGCTGGATGTTGGCTGTTCAATTTTTTCAAGCATTCCTCTTCCTGACTGTCACCTCCTTATCAAGCGTCTAAGAATCAACAGCAATATTTGTAAAAGGAAACAATTAACTCACCCAGCCTGCTCTCTCTTTTCATCCAGTTTACACATTCCTATTCCAAGAGTATTACTCCACAATACTTTAGATGTTTTAAAGTAGTTATGAAAGTGTACAGTGAAAGTAGGCAATGCCTTAGCTTTTATAACACCTTACAGGTAATCTGGAAGGTAACTTCATGTTTCTTATGTTATCTGTACAGTAGGGTACCCTTTTATTCACTGAAAGTTTTGTTTTTGTTTCTTGATATAGTAACAGTCTCCTTTTCATATCTCGATACTTCAAAGCTTTATTTTTATCACTTCTATAAGGATGTAAAGAATTTTGGAGCATTCTTTAAGAAGTATAACTACAATTTGACGCAAAAGGCCACTTTTTGTGCTGTTTATAATATCACTGCTTGTAAAGGTGCAAATTAGAGTAATCTTTAAATCATATCCATAACTATTTTTGCCCATCATTGCAGTTATCCGTGTTTTCCCTCATTTATATTGTTCATAATTATTGCATTTGAGTTACCATCAAAGTCTCCATGTAATCTGCTTACTCTTGTGAGTAATAACATTATGAAAAACAGGTAATTGAAGAACTGCGGTGTGAGATAGAGAGACTGCGGACAGCAGAGGAGACTGCTAGGAAACGCTCTCCCAGTGCAGATCCTCAAACTACACAGTCTGCTGAGCTACAAGCCACTATTAGACAACTGAGGGAGGAGAATAAAAGTGAGTTGGATAATCTTGGAAATTTATGATGATGTAAAAAAAAATTCTTTAGATTGGAAATACCATAAATGTCATGAGGAGTGTGAGTTAAATGTTCGATGATTTACAGATCTAGTAGAACAAGTTGAAGACCTTCAAGCACAGTTGCTGACATCACGACTGGAGGAAGGACGCACACTTGTCACAGCAACAAACAACAATTCCTTGGCAGCTGAGTTTGAGGCTATGACTAGTGAAGAGGTGAGTTGCTGAGTGTATATCAGAGTTACTGTTGTTTGTAAGCAATAAAATGCTTATTGCATGCCATGTGTTATGTTTAGAATTGAATTTTGTCGTCTGATAGTATAATGATTAGAAGCTCGATAAAATAGCTTTTGAAAATCCAAAGAATACCTGGGGATATTTTCTTTAGCTATTTATTTTCTGTAGCATATTTGCTGAATGTATTTATCCCAAGCAAAGTGCAAACTTTGTGGAGCAATATTATTTGCTTATGAATGCTTGAATAATTGGAGCTGAATGGAGCCTATTATTTGCTTTCATCAGATGTCTACTTCTTAACTGTATATGACTGACGGTTAATCGTAGGTAAGGCTATATAAAGTAGTTCCCAAGAATTTTAAGGTTAAAGAATTTTAAAGATAAGCACTGCTGAACTGTCAAGATGATAAAGCTCATAAGTTTGTTGATCTCATTTGCTATTTTAAAGTGATATTTCAAACTGATCGTTTTGGTCGCAATTATTTGGTCACTATTATGGTCTGGCCCTTATCTATACCCCGCACAATCCTGCAGAAATAGTTTTCCATCAAATTCTCATATAATGTCACATATATGTTTCTAATAACTCTCCCCCTTCTCTTTTTAACACAGTAGCAATCCTACAACTCATTGTTGGGATATAGATTTGGGAGAATACTGAGAATTCTGGATTATGAAGTAACAGCAGTAAATAATTGCTGCTCAGTAAAGCATTTTCATTAGGAGAAATTTATCCAGTATTCTTTAACAGACGCAACAATAAAGTCCTGTACCAGGCAGGTACATCATTTTGAAGTGTTGAACAAACAGTTGAATGGGATATCTAATCAGATTAAAGTTACCACAAATCAGCCAAACTACTGAAGGCCAGCATTTTACCTGTTTAAGAGCATGAGGCTGTAACATATTGCAGGCCAAACAGATAGCAGGGTGTGATGGCATTTTTCATCTCCACACCTTTCACATGTCTAAATGAAGAAAATAGAAAAGCTTGTACTCTTGAACTTTGGTGATTTATACCAACACAATACGCTAATCAGGCTGCAAGGACTCATCCCCCAAAGGTGCTATACATCTCAGTTCTTAGAGGCAAATTGCATGTTATGGACGTCATTAAAAATTATCTTATTTCTTCCATCAAGAGTACACAGCCTCTTAAAGTAATTACATATTGGTAATTTTGTGGATTGGTTTTTCCAAAATTATTTGGCAGTCCAACAGTTTGAATTGATCAGTTTTACAGGTATAGATTTTCATAACTTGTGTGTTGAAAAACATGGAAAATCCTGGTTAACTAGCCTCCTTGAAGGTAAAATGTCCTGGGCTAAGTTCTGCATAAGTTTCAGTCTATGCTTTCTACCTGTGTCTAGTAACAGTAAATTGGCTCCAGCTCCATGCTTCAGTCACTCTTTGTGAGAAGCAGTTTGTAAAGGATTTTTCTGCTCATCTGCTAGGCAGTGAGTGTACCTCTTTCATCTTTTGTGTTATAGCAAAAGAAAATAAGTAAGTTCTCTGACAAAGGATATATATAAAAGTGGGGCAGGCACTAGTGAAGACAAATTAGAGAAATGGAAGAGGAGATGAGCTTAATAACCATGACATAGGGTTGGCCAAGGCTGAAGAACAAGCTTGGGCGGAGGGGATGTTAATTTTGTGCTGGTCAGGAAAAGGATAAGTTTAGGATGTCAAAAAAAGAATTGTTTTTTAGTTATTGATCATACTCCAGACAAATTTCCTTTACTTATCACAGGCAGTTGCATAATATGACTACAGGATTTTGAATTTTGTTTCCCTGTGTCCGAAATGGAAAATATCGTTGAAGTTTATAAAACAAGGACCCCAGCCAAAGATGCTTTAATTGAACTGTAGTTCAGTAAGGTGAGCTTACTAAACAGAAACTAACTGTGCTGAAAGACTTGAGCACCTCGTTTTAATACCCAAGAAATTAATAATTTTAGAAGGCTTCAGCTACAAATGTCATAATATTTGCATATTACTAACTGACCCTTAAGTGAGTGAATAAACTAACTGTTTGAAGGTAAAGTGAAAGTTTCTTAGCAGCCATGTAGTCAGTCTGTGTTATAGTCTTGCAGGTTGATGTGAGAATTCCAAAAGAAATTGTGGTCTTTTTTGTGGAAAAAATATTCCCCTTCATATAACTTTTAATTTCCAGTAGAATCTACACTGATTTGAGCAATTAACAAATCCCTTTTCAGCAAGGTAGTGTCAAGGAAAGATGACTTAGATGTATACAGAAAAATCTTCACGTTGCTTCTTGCTCTGCTCTTTCTTCTGGAAAGTGTTATAAGGGAGTATTTCCAGCCATTTGCTCCTGCCCTTCTTAGTCGCCTTCTATGACACACAGCAGATATACTCTTGATACCTTCCACAGAGTATCTCCATCAACTCTCTCATATGCCTTCTCCAGATCCATAAATACTACATACAAATCCATCTGTTTTTCTGAGTATTTCTCACATACATGCATCAAAGCAAACACCTGATCCACACATCCTCTACCACTTCTGAAACCACACTGCTCTTCCCCAATCTGATGCTCTGTACATGCCTTGACCCTCTCAATCTATACCCTCCCATATAATTCCCCAGGAATACTCAACAAACTTATACCTCTGTAATTTGAACACTCACCTTTATCCCCTTTGCCTTTGCACAGTGGCATATATTTATTTTGCTTTGTCGCTGTCTCCGTGTTAGTGAGGTAGCGCAAGGAAACAGACGAAAGAATGGCCCAACCCACCCACATACACATGTATATACATACACGTCCACACATGCAAATATACATACCTATACATCTCAACGTATGCGTCTGCCTTTATTGATTCCCATCGCCACCTCGCCACACATGAAATAACAACCCCCTCCCCCTTCATATGCGCGAGGTAGTGCTAGGAAAAGACAACAAAGGCCACGTTCGTTCACACTCAGTCTCTGGCTGTCATGTAATAATGCACCGAAACCACAGCTCCCTTTCTACATCCAGGCCCCACAGAACTTTCCATGGTTTACCCCAGATGCTTCACATGCCCTGGTTCAATCCATTGACAGCACGTCGACCCCAGTATACAACTTCGTTGCAATTCACTCTATTCCTTGCATGCCTTTCACCCTCCTGCATGTTATGGCCCTGATCACTCAAAATCTTTTTCACTCCATCTTTCCACCTCCAATTTGGTCTCGTTCCCTCCACCTCTGACACATATATCCTCTTGGTCAATCTTTCCTCACTCATTCTCTCCATGTGACCAAACCATTTCAAAACACCCTCTTCTGCTCTCTCAACCACACTCTTTTTATTACCACACATCTCTCTTACCCTTACATTACTTACTCGATCAAACCACCTCACACCACATATTGTCCTCAGACATCTCATTTCCAGCACATCCACCCTCATCCACACAGCTCTATCTATAGCCCATTCCTCGCAACCATATAACATTGTTGGAACCCCTATTCCTTCAAACATACCCATTTTTGCTTTCCGAGATAATGTTTTCAACTTCCACACATTCTCCAACGTACCCAGAACTTTCGCCCCTTCCCCCACCCTATGATTCACTTCCGCTTCCATGGTTCCATCTGCTGCCAAATCCACTCCCAGATATCTAAAACACTTCACTTCCTCCAGTTTTTCTCCATTCAAGCTTACCTCCCAGTTGGCTTGTCCCTCAACCCTACTGTACCTAATAACCTTGCTCTTATTCACATTTACTCTCAGCTTTCTTCTTTCACACACTTTACCAAACTCACTCACCAGCTTCTGCAGTTTCTCACCCAAATCAGCCACCAGCGCTGTATCATCAGCGAACATCAACTGACTCACTTCCCAAGCTCTCTTATCCACAACAGAATGCATACTTGCCCCTCTTTCCAAAACTCTTGCATTCACCTCCCTAACAACCCCATTCGCAAGCAAAGTAAACATCCAAGGAGACATCACACACCCCTGCGGCAAACCAACATTCACTGAGAACCAATCACTTTCCTCTCTTCTTACACGTACACATGCTGATGATACAGCGCTGGTGGCTGATTCATGTGAGAAACTGCAGAAGCTGGTGACTGAGTTTGGTAAAGTATGTGAAAGAAGAAAGTTAAGAGCAAATGTGAATAAGAGCAAGGTTATTAGGTACAGTAGGGTTGAGGGTCAAGTCAATTGGAAGGTTAGTTTGAATGGAGAAAAACTGGAGGAAGTAAAGTGTTTTAGATATCTGGGAGTGGATCTGGCAGCGGATGGAATCATGGAAGAGGAAGTGAATCATAGGGTGGGGGAGGGGGCGAAAATTCTGGGAGCCTTGAAGAATGTGTGGAAGTCGAGAACATTATCTCGGAAAGCAAAAATGGGTATGTTTGAAGGAATAGTGGTTCCATCAATGTTGTATGGCTGCGAGGCATGGGCTATGGATAGAGTTGTACACAGGAGAGTGGATGTGCTGGAAATGAGATGTTTGAGGACAATATGTGGTGTGAGGTGGTTTGATCAAGTAAGTGATGTAAGGGTAAGAGAGATGTGTGAAAATAAAAAGAGCGTGGTTGAAAGAGCAGAAAAGGGTGTTTTGAAATGGTTTGGTCATATGGAGAGAATGAGTGAGGAAAGATTGACCAAGAGGATATATGTGTCAGAGGTGGAGGGAACGAGGAGAAGTGGGAGACCAAATTGGAGGTGGAAAGATGGAGTGAAAAAGATTTTGAGTGATCGGGGCCTGAACATGCAGGAGGGTGAAAGGCGTGCAAGGAATAGAGTGAATTGGAACGATGTGGTATACCGGGGTCAACGTGCTGTCAATGGATTGAACCAGGGCATGTGAAGCGTCAGGGGTAAACCATAGAAAGTTCTGTGGGGCCTGGATGTGGAAAGGGAGCTGTGGTTTCGGTGCATTATTACATGACAGCTAGTGACTGAGTGTGAACGAATGGGGCTTTTGTTGTCTGTTCCTATCGCTACCTCGCACACATGAGGGGGAGGGGGTTGTTATTCCATGTGTGGCGAGGTGGCGATGGGAATGAATAAAGGCAGACTATGAATTATGTACATGTGTATATATGTATATGTCTGTGTGTTTATATATATATGTGTACATTGAGATGTATAGGTATGTATATTTGTATGTGTGGAAGTGTATGTATATACATGTGTATATGGGTAGGTTGGGCCATTCTTTTGTCTGTTTCCTTGCGCTACCTCACTAACGCGGGAGACAGCGACAAAGGAAAATAAATAAATATAAGTATATATTTCTTTTCTTTCTTTCAAACTATTCGCCATTTCCCGCATTAGCGAGGTAGCGTTAAGAACAGAGGACTGGGCCTTTGAGGGAATACCCTCACCTGGCCCAATTCTCTGTTCCTTCTTTTGGAAAATTAAAAAAAAACGAGAGGGGAGGATTTCCAGCCTCCCGCTCCCTCCCCTTTTAGTCACCTTCTACGACACGCAGGGAATATGTGGGAAGTATTCTTTCTCCCCTATCCCCAGGGAAAAGTATTGGCTCTGAGGATTGAGCCATTCGGGCCTGTGCAGGAAGTGGGCTTGGGTTCAGGTGCAGGACTGGACGAGGTGAAGGAGGTTGTGGTGGTGGTGTTGGACTTACTTTTGGTGTTGTTGATTTTGTGTCCAAGTCCTTTGCATCATCACAGCAAAGTTCTTCTTCTTCCTCCTCACCCACCACCCATTGTTGGCACATCTCTGTGTTGCCCCTGTACTGTGCTTCTACTACTGCTACTTCTTTTTCTGTGCTGCTGCTGATGCTGTCGTATGACATGCATGCACACGTGCAGGCAGGGCTGTAGTAGTCGTGGACAAGGTGCAGGCAAGCAAGGCAGTAGTAATGTGTCTGCGTCTTTGGTGTGGTTGCCTAAGGTGAAGGAAGGAAGGGTGTGGAATTTTGTGATGCATGGCTTGTCACTGATGATACTGATAGTAATAATAATAATAATAAATATATATATATATATATATATATTATTTTTTTTTTATTATACTTTGTCGCTGTCTCCCGTGTTTGCGAGGTAGCGCAAGGAAACAGACGAAAGAAATGGCCCAACCCCGCCCCATACACATGTATATACATACGTCCACACACGCAAATATACATACCTACACAGCTTTCCATGGTTTACCCCAGACGCTTCACATGCCTTGATTCAATCCACTGACAGCACGTCAACCCCGGTATACCACATCGCTCCAATTCACTCTATTCCTTGCCCTCCTTTCACCCTCCTGCATGTTCAGGCCCCGATCACACAAAATCTTTTGGCAGGTGAAGATTTGTATGGGTTTTCAGAAAAGAAGAGTGAATGTTGGGGTGAAGAGGGTGGTGAGAGTAAGTGAGCTTGGGAAGGAGACCTGTGTGAGGAAGTACCAGGAGAGACTGAGTACAGAATGGAAAAAGGTGAGAACAATGGAAGTAAGGGGAGTGGGGGAGGAATGGGATGTATTTAGGGAATCAGTGATGGATTGCGCAAAAGATGCTTGTGGCATGAGAAGAGTGGGAGGTGGGTTGATTAGAAAGGGTAGTGAGTGGTGGGATGAAGAAGTAAGAGTATTAGTGAAAGAGAAGAGAGAGGCATTTGGACGATTTTTGCAGGGAAAAAACGCAGTTGAGTGGGAGATGTATAAAAGAAAGAGACAGGAGGTCAAGAGAAAGGTGCAAGAGGTGAAAAAAAGGGCAAATGAGAGTTGGGGTGAGAGAGTATCATTAAATTTTAGAGAGAATAAAAAGATGTTCTGGAAGGAGGTAAATAAAGTGCGTAAGACAAGGGAGCAAATGGGAACTTCAGTGAAGGGCGCGAATGGGGAGGTGATAACAAGTAGTGGTAATGTGAGAAGGAGATGGAGTGAGTATTTTGAAGGTTTGTTGAATGTGTTTGATGATAGAGTGGCAGATATAGGGTGTTTTGGTCGAGGTGGTGTGCAAAGTGAGAGGGTTAGGGAAAATGATTTGGTAAACAGAGAAGAGGTAGTGAAAGCTTTGCGGAAGATGAAAGCCGGCAAGGCAGCAGGTTTGGATGGTATTGCAGTGGAATTTATTAAAAAAGGGGGTGACTGTATTGTTGACTGGTTGGTAAGGTTATTTAATATATGTATGACTCATGGTGAGGTGCCTGAGGATTGGCGGAATGCGTGCATAGTGCCATTGTACAAAGGGCAAAGGAGATAAGAGTGAGTGCTCAAATTACAGAGGTATAAGTTTGTTGAGTATTCCTGGTAAATTATATGGGAGGGTATTGATTGAGGGTGAAGGCATGTACAGAGCATCAGATTGGGGAAGAGCAGTGTGGTTTCAGATGTGGTAGAGGATGTGTGGATCAGGTGTTTGCTTTGAAGAATGTATGTGAGAAATACTTAGAAAAGCAAATGGATTTGTATGTAGCATTTATGGATCTGGAGAAGGCATATGATAGAGTTGATAGAGATGCTCTGTGGAAGGTATTAAGAATATATGGTGTGGGAGGAAAGTTGTTAGAAGCAGTGAAAAGTTTTTATCGAGGATGTAAGGCATGTGTACGTGTAGGAAGAGAGGAAAGTGATTGGTTCTCAGTGAATGTAGGTTTGCGGCAGGGGTGTGTGATGTCTCCATGGTTGTTTAATTTGTTTATGGATGGGGTTATTAGGGAGGTGAATGCAAGAGTTTTGGAAAGAGGGGCAAGTATGAAGTCTGTTGGGGATGAGAGAGCTTGGGAAGTGAGTCAGTTGTTGTTCGCTGATGATACAGCACTGGTGGCTGATTCATGTGAGAAACTGTAGAAGCTGGTGACTGAGTTTGGTAAGGTGTGTGGAAGAAGAAAGTTAAGAGTAAATGTGAATAAGAGCAAGGTTATTAGGTACAGTAGGGTTGAGGGTCAAGTCAATTTGGAGGTGAGTTTGAATGGAGAAAAACTGGAGGAAGTGAAGTGTTTTAGATATCTGGGAGTGGATCTGGCAGCGGATGGAACCATGGAAGCGGAAGTGGATCATAGGGTGGGGGAGGGGGCGAAAATTCTGGGGGCCTTGAAGAATGTGTGGAAGTCGAGAACATTATCTCGGAAAGCAAAAATGGGTATGTTTGAAGGAATAGTGGTTCCAACAATGTTGTATGGTTGCGAGGCGTGGGCTATGGATAGAGTTGTGCGCAGGAGGATGGATGTGCTGGAAATGAGATGTTTGAGGACAATGTGTGGTGTGAGGTGGTTTGATCGAGTGAGTAACGTAAGGGTAAGAGAGATGTGTGGAAATAAAAAGAGCGTGGTTGAGAGAGCAGAAGAGGGTGTTTTGAAGTGGTTTGGGCACATGGAGAGAATGAGTGAGGAAAGATTGACCAAGAGGATATATGTGTCGGAGGTGGAGGGAACGAGGAGAAGAGGGAGACCAAATTGGAGGTGGAAAGATGGAGTGAAAAAGATTTTGTGTGATCGGGGCCTGAACATGCAGGAGGGTGAAAGGAGGGCAAGGAATAGAGTGAATTGGAGCGATGTGGTATACCGGGGTTGATGTGCTGTCAGTGGATTGAATCAGGGCATGTGAAGCATCTGGGGTAAACCATGGAAAGCTGTGTAGGTATGTATATTTGTGTGTGTGGACGTTTATGTATATACACGTGTATGGGGGTGGGTTGGGCCATTTCTTTCGTCTGTTTCCTTGCGCTACCTCACAAACGCAGGAGACAGCGACAAAGCAAAAAAAAAGAAAAAAAAATGTATATATATATATATATATATATATACACATAAACACACGTGCATTTACATATCAACATATGCACATATACATACACAGGCATACATATATACACATGTACATATTCATACTTGCTTGCCTTCATCCATTCCTGGAAAAGTAAAAACTGGAGGGGAGGATATCCAGCCCCCCGCTTCCTCCCCTTTTAGTCGCCTCCTATACACACAGAGAATATGTGGAAAGTATTCTTTCTCTCCTATCACTCTGCTTTCTTACAAAGTCGTTCCTTACATGATCAACCTGTGATGCTGACCTTCCTTCTATGCATTCCTCAGTTACTCAAGGTACTTTACCCCCTGTCCCATCCTGGGACTCACTTCAGCTTCCTTTGTACCATCTGTTACCATGTTATCTCCCAGGTAGAGTACATTTATGAAGATTCTCTTCCTCCAGGCCCTCCCCATTCAGACTTACATAACTATCTCTCATTTAATATTAATCTTACTTTATAAATAGCCTGCATTATAAACCATTTCTTATAAGCAAAAGCATTATTGTAAACTTTCTCATAAAAAGCTATTGCATTAAAATTAAAGTTTTGATAAACTTTTCCTTATAGATAATACCCTCTCATGATGACAGTAATTAGTTTTAAGACTTTAGTCGATTAGCATAGAAACAGCAATTAGAGGGGAGGTTTAAGTATCAAAAGCATGGACAGAGTATGAGTTGAATGGTTTAGGGATCATAGGACCAGCTGTTGTAGCTGTCATACATTGTCTATGATAAAATAATGAGCCTTAACTGCAAATCACTTTATTTGGGTATGTTCCTCCTCATTCTTGAGAGAAAATTTGTAAGAGGGAGTATTATTACTTAAAAGTAGCCATGCAGTGCCATAGAGCATATTTCCAGTGTCGATTTGTTTTTGTTAAACTTAATGGCTTGCTCCCGAGGCAAACTTACCGTGATTCATGGCTTGTGGTGTACTTTTTCAAAGACCCAGTATGTTCTCACCTTTACTGCGTGAGGTGGTCATCGTAAAGTCTAGTTAACTGGAATGTATTCTTAAGGTCTAGGTATGAACCCAGAACCTTTTGACATATAAAGCCACACTTAACTTGCTGGCCATGGCATCCATCAAATGAAATTATCTTTTTTTACCAAATTATGACCACAGATGGCTAACTGCCATGATATGTATACTATGTGGTGAAGTTTAACTCAACCCAGATGTGTAGTAACTCCTTTCATGATGAATGCTTCTGAACATTCAAGAGTTTTTACTGTTCTATTGATGAAGCCTTTTTCCCTTTACATAAACCTGCACGTGATTACTTCATTGTTTTTCACGGTCCCAGTGTTGTACAGAATTTACATGTGCCAACCTGTTTCATTTGTTATCAGATTAGTGGTTATATTTTCAAAGATTTGGGACAAGGTGGCAAGCAGAGTAAGTTGTCAAGAATGGAGTAGTCAAAATCAGAGGTAGAGAGCGCCATAATGAAATGTGGGAAAGCATCAGGAGTGGATGAGATTGCAGTTGTTTCACATGAAGGGGGTTGATAGTGTGTTTGACTGGTTAATTAGACCTTTCAGAATATGTTTATTGAAAGCTAAGGTGTCTTAGGACTATCAGAGTGCATTTATATATGGAGACATCACACACCCCTGCCGCAAACCTACATTCACTAAGAACCAGTCACTTTCCTCTCTTCCTACACGTACACATGCCTTACATCCTCGATAAAAACTTTTCACTGCTTCTAACAACTTGCCTCCCACACCATATATTCTTAATACCTTCCACAGAGCATCTCTATCATTTCTATCATATGCCTTCTCCAGATCCATAAATGCTACATACAAATCCATTTGCTTTTCTAAGTATTTCTCACATACATTCTTCAAAGCAAACACCTGATCCACACATCCTCTACCACTTCCGAAACCACACTGCTCTTCCCCAATCTGATGCTCTGTACATGCCTTCACCCTCTCAATCAATACCCTCCCATATAATTTACCAGGAATACTCAACAAACTTATACCTCTGTAATTTGAGCACTCACTCTTATCCCCCTTGCCTCTGTACAATGGCACTATGCATGCATTCCGCCAATCCTCAGGCACCTCACCATGAGTCATACATACATTAAATAACCTTACCAACCAGTCAATAATACAGTCACCCCCTTTTTTAATAAATTCCACTGCAATACCATCCAAACCTGCTGCCTTGCCGGCTTTCATCTTCCGCAAAGCTTTTACTACCTCTTCCCTGTTTACCAAATCATTTTCCCTAACCCTCTCACTTTGCACACCACCTCGACCAAAACACCCTATATCTGCCACTCTATCATCAAACACATTCAACAAACCTTTGGAAAGAGGGGCAAGTATGAAGTCTGTTGGGGATGAGACAGCTTGGGAAGTGAGTCAGTTGTTGTTCGCTGATGATACAGCGCTGGTGGCTGATTCATGTGAGAAACTGCAGAAGCTGGTGACTGAGTTTGGTAAAGTGTGTGAAAGAAGAAAGTTAAGAGTAAATGTGAATAAGAGCAAGGTTATTAGGTACAGTAGGGTTGAGGGTCAAGTCAATTGGGAGGTAAGTTTGAATGGAGAAAAACTGGAGGAAGTAAAGTGTTTTAGATATCTGGGAGTGGTTCTGGCAGCGGATGGAACCATGGAAGCGGAAGTGGATCATAGGGTGGGGGAGGGGGCGAAAATTCTGTGAGCCTTGAAGAATGTGTGGAAGTCGAGAATATTATCTCGGAAAGCAAAAATGCGTATGTTTGAAGGAATAGTGGTTCCAACAATGTTGTATGGTTGCGAGGCGTGGGCTATGGATAGAGTTGTGCGCAGGAGGATGGATGTGCTGGAAATGAGATGTTTGAGGACAATGTGTGGTGTGAGGTGGTTTGATCGAGTAAGTAACGTAAGGGTAAGAGAGATGTGTGGAAATAAAAAGAGCGTGGTTGAGAGAGCAGAAGAGGGTGTTTTGAAATGGTTTGGGCACATGGAGAGAATGAGTGAGGAAAGATTGACCAAGAGGATATATGTGTCGGAGGTGGAGGGAACGAGGAGAAGTGGGAGACCAAATTGGAGGTGGAAAGATGGAGTGAAAAAGATTTTGTGTGATCGGGGCCTGAACATGCAGGAGGGTGAAAGGAGGGCAAGGAATAGAGTGAATTGGATCGATGTGGTATACCGGGGTTGATGTGCTGTCAGTGGATTGAATCAGGGCATGTGAAGCGTCTAGGGTAAACCATGGAAAGTTGTGTAGGTATGTATATTTGCGTGTGTGGACGTATGTATATACTTGTGTATGGGGGTGGGTTGGGCCATTTCTTTCGTCTGTTTCCTTGTGCTACCTCGCAAACACGGGAGACAGCGACAAAGCAAAAAAAAATATATATATATATTTTTATTTATTTATTTATTTATTTATTTTGCTTTGTCGCTGTCTCCCACGTTAGCAAGGTAGCGCAAGGAAACAGACGAAAGAATGGCCCAACCCACCCACATACACGTCCACACATGCAAATATACATACCTATACATCTCAACGTATACATATATATACACACACAGACATATATATACACATGTACATAATTCATATTGTCTGCCTTTATTCATTCCCATCGCCACCCCACCACACATGTAATAACAACCCCCTCCCCCCTCATTTGTGTGAGGTAGCGCTAGGAAGACAACAAAGGCCCCATTCCTTTACACTCAGTCTTTAGCTGTCATGTAATAATGCACCGAAACCACAGCTCCCTTTCCACATCCAGGCCCCACAGAACTTTCCATGGTTTACCCCAGACGCTTCACATGCCCTGGTTCAATCCATTGACAGCACGTTGACCCCGGTATACCACATCGTTTCAGTTCACTCTATTCCTTGCACGCCTTTCACCCTCCTGCATGTTCAGGCCCCGATCACTCAAAATCTTTTTCACTCCATCTTTCCACCTCCAATTAGGTCTCCCACTTCTCCTCGTTCCCTCTGCCTCTGACACATATATCCTCTTGGTCAATCTTTCCTCACTCATTCTCTCCATATGACCAAAGCATTTCAAAACACCCTCTTCTGCTCTCTCAACCACACTCTTTTTATTACCACACATCTCTCTTACCCTATTATTACTTACTCGATCAAACCACCTCACACCACATATTGTCCTCAAACATCTCATTTCCAGCACATCCACCCTCCTGCGCACAACTCTATCCATAGCCCACGACTCGCAACCATACAACATTGTTGGAACCACTATTCCTTCAGACATACCCATTTTTGCTTTCCGAGATAATGTTCTCGACTTCCACACATTCTTCAAGGCTCCCAGAATTTTCGCCCCCTCCCCCATCCTATGATTCACTTCCGCTTCCATGGTTCCATCCACTGCCAAATCCACTCCCAGATATCTAAAACACTTTACTTCCTCCAGTTTTTCTCCATTCAAACTCACCTCCCAATTTACTTGACCCTCAACCCTACTGTACCTTATAACCTTACTCTTATATACTTCTTTTTCTTTCAAACTATTCGCCATTTCCCGCATTAGCGAGGTGGCGTTAAGAACAGAGGACTGGGCCTTTGAGGGAATATCCTCACCTGGCCCCCTTCTCTGTTCCTTCTTTTGGAAAATTTAAAAAATAATGTATAGGCAAGAATGACTATTCAAATTGTAGAAGTATATACATCTATTATATAGACAAGATAGGTGCATGTGAGAGTAGTGGTTAAGAGAATCACATCAAACACAGAACAGGTGATTAAAGAGGAGCATTGTGTATAGCTTGCTAGAAAAGTTAAGCATGTATGTGTGTGAGTTGGAATAGGGGAGTTAGGTCTGCATCAAAGATGTATAATGTCATCATGGTTGTTCAAGCTGTTAATGGATGGGGCTGATGAGGGAGGTAATTGCAGATGTTATGCTGGGTTGGAGGAGGTAACCCAGTTGCTCTTTGCAGGTATTATGATTTCTGGTGGCAAACTAAATCGAAACTCTAGAAACGGGTGAGAGATTAATAACATACTGTGTGCAATGAGAAGTGTGTGGTAGGAAGTCAATTGTCTGTAAGGGTACATTTGGGTATGATTGGAGATACAAATATCTCAATTGTGTTCTCTAAATGAAAGTTCTGCAGCATAGATAAAAAGAGCAGGATAGTAGGTGTGCTGGAATTGAATTGCGTTAGGAGGAAATGTGGTGTAGTGGCAAGTTGAACATTTAAGAAATAATAATATCAGAGAGAGGCATGGTAGTTGTTGTAGTTGATCGAGAGGACCAACAGGGTCTGCTGAAATGGTTCAAACATAAGGAGAGAGAATAAGTGAAGAAGAGACTGACAAAGGGATCAGAAGTGGTGTGGTGCAAGGAGAAGAGAGAAAGAAACTATGGAGGAGATGGAAGGCTAGCATGAAGAAGGCTTAGGGTTATGAGTGCATGAACATTCAGGAAGGTGAAATGAGTTTGGGCAGTGTCCCATATGAGGCAACATGTTGTCAGTGGGCTGAACCAGCACTTGAGAAGCACTCACAATAAATCATGATGTAGTCTACAGTGTTTAGTTGTAGATGGTTGTCTGTGCTTGTTACAGTATACTTTATATTGGTTGTGTTCAAATGAGGCCAATTTTTGTTTGTTCCTCATGCTACCTCACTGAAGAAGGAAAAGCAGTTCAGTATAAGAAAAAAAACTCCAGGGGTTATTAAATGGGGGAGGGTCATTAATTACATAATTTATCTACTGGGGGTAGATGTTGCTAGCACATGTTGTAGTCTTATAACATTTGTCCGTTTATTAATCAGACCTTCATCCAAATCCTATTAAATAAAAATATAACTTGTTCATACCATACTTCCTGCAGACATCCACTTTACCTCGTTTCTGTAACTTCATCATTAATGTGGAAAATGAAGGTATTTGATGTGTGTATGAAGTAGCAAACCATTCATATAATGCTTTTAGAATTTCTTTGTCTTCACTAGACTACTGTACCCTTTACAAAAGGAAGGTCAAGTGTGCTAAGTAATTGATTTGGAAATATTCTGCTTGTCAACTACCTTTACATTTGATTGTGGAAAAAGGTATATCCAATATAAATGAATGGATAGAATGAGATAATTCCTATTTTTTCTTAATAAATTAAGAATCTTTTCAAGTTCTTCAAACTTGATTTTGTGCTGGAAAAGTTCTTATAGTCTACTTTGGTATTTATTTTAATGTTACACTTATCTCAATACTAGGCATGATTCTTCATCCATTACTCTTAACTGTATGAAGCCAGCTAATCATTACTTGAATATTACTGATTACCTCTTAAAGTAGAGTCTTTTGCAGCACACTGATTTGAAGCACATTTCTATTTTTTCTCTTAGGGTGCACTCTATGGCAGTGACACAGTCGAAAAGGTATTGTAATGATTGTGGTGGACACTAGCATGCCTAGCTAGCAAAGTTTAAGATGGTCTGGTAAAGGATGCAAATCAAAGTATTTCAGTATTGTTTCACTTGATTGTGATTCTTATTGTATAATTCTGGACTTCTTTACCATACATTCAACTCACCAATAATTGCATCCTTTGCAAACTAATTGTGTAGGACTGTCTTGTGAAAGCTTCTTTTAACCTGCATGTTGTTCATGACTAACATTATTTTTGGTTTGTAATTACTAAAATAGTCTTAAATATTTAGTTATGCCCCTTTTGCTTTTCTTGAGACAAAAAAAAAAACCTTGTGTGTAATAAGTTTATCCCTCCTGTGAAAGATGAAGTTTGATGTGCAGTGTCAGTGCATGTACTATTGTTAGATTAACGTGCATGATGTATTGGCTTATAATTTTGAGCTCTGCTTTACATCGACACTCCCTCCCACCCGGACAGTTGAACACAGCACCCAACCCAGGTACACCATTAGAGAACTGTTCCTGATTGTTCACTGTTTTCCTTGATTATACATGTTTAACAGAGAAGTATCACATACATTTTCCTGTGCTCTTACTAAACCTGCCTTTATCATGCCCCCTCTCTAGCTGCTTATTACCATAAGAGTGGGATAAAATAGTTGTAATCAGGTTTAATATCTTTGATGATATGTAAATGGAACATGCCGTTTGCAGTTTATTTAGATAATTGTAAACCAGTTGTTATCCCATCTGATTCCCTCGCTGCCAGTTTGAAAGGGACTGGATTAAAGTAACTTCATTCTATGAAGAAAAAAAAAAAGGGTTTTCATGCATTATGTTTTAATTGCATAACATATCCTACTACTCATGTGTGATGGGGATATTGTATATCTCAGAGCATGGTGCAGTCTTATCACATCAGTTACCCCATGTTATTGAGTGTGGAGGGATGCAACTTTTGCTCACTGTCCTAATGATGTGTGATGTTTTTCTTTCTTCACTAACCATGGGTCCTAAGTAGCTGTCTCAGGAAGAAAAGGCTCATATTCTTGCTTGGAAGCAAGAAAATTTGTGCAAATTAGATTTCAAGGTGTACTGGCAGAGCCTGTTCACCCTCTAGACACTTTTTTATGCTTCCTTTTACCATCATCCCTCTCCAAAAAAGTTGGATCTAGTCAACTTAGGAAGACCATTAAGGCATCTACCTACCTGATGATGCATGGGTTGTTGAAAAATCCATTCTTATCAGGTTATCAGACCCCTTGGTCTTCATAGTTTGACCAGACCCAGCTTTTCTGAGTGGGATGACATTAGGAGGAAGCCAAAAAAAAAAAAAAAACTGACCAGGTGTACTTGGCCCTGCAATGTATTTTGATATCTCGGCACAATTTCTTGCAAGAATATGGTTAGTGATGGGTAGAGGAAAAATATCATAAAGAACAGAAATGGCGAATGTATTGATAATCATTAGGACAGGGAGCAAATGTTGCAACCCTCCACTTGTAACACCAAAAGATAACTGTGGAGGCAAATCAGGACATCTAAGATTATGCAGTGCTGCTTGACAAAAACTATTTCCAACGTGAGAAATTCTATTTGTTTCACAAATAAGTCCTGTCACTTTTTTTTTTTTTTTAATACTAATAGTTGAGGCCCCCCCCCCCCAAAAAAAAAAAAAAGTTACGTAGTATCATCCTAGGTTTCAGTTCGTTGCGTACTTTTTCTGTGCATCTTTTGAAGAGAATTGACCTATGAATGACTCGGACTAATGTTAGAATATGATCTCTTGGTTTATTTTAAAGTGAAACTTGGTAAATTCTAAGCTTGATCTATATGAGATTTTCTTAGGGGTGACTGGTTATACTTTATCTCAGTAAGGTTGAAAATGCTCACATGGGACTATTTAAGGATTTCATCTGTATGCTTTACTGAACTTACTTAAGACTGAATTTAGAATTAAGATTTGGCACCTTATGACAGTCTTGTCAAAAAACAAAAAAAAAAGAATATTGTTTTTGCATGTCAGAAACTAAACCATTGCATGAAAAGTAAAGAACTGTAACCCATGTTCACTTTGATATTTTGATGTGTATATTTAAGTTTGTAAGGAATGAATTTTCTTCATCAACCCTTATTTATCCGAAGAGACATCTTTGAGGGAAAACTGCAGAAATCCAAATATCTTAAATATGGGAGTGTAGGATATAGTGCCCGCTAGAGTAATAATGGATAACATTACAAAACTTCACACAAATTCTCATTTGTACAGTACATTGTATTTTGACCAGTATAGTTGCAGTCCTGTACTTCATGTTTGACTTTTGAATAACTTCATTTATTAGATTAGAGGCCTAACAGGTCTTTTACTTTGTCTCCAGAATTAATTTCATGTTGCTTGGCAAACTATAACTTAGGCTACTGATGTTTTAAACCAACAGCTTTTCACTAATAGCTGGGATTAATTTGATTTGATATGAATCCATTTGAAATGAATTATGTTTGAAGTGAGAATTGAATTCACAATTGTTTAGAAATGACATAAAAGGTGAAGTCAGCCAATACCGCTGTTGCTTGTATTGAGACATCTTACATGGTTGACTTTAAATATTTTAAAACCTTACTGTCTTACCTACGGTGGTAATATAGAGCTCGTAAATATTAATGGTTACTGATACCTGAGAAAATTATGCTGAAAATTCTATTCAGTTTTTCTACTGTCTTTTTGGGGTATTTAAGAAAAAAGTATATACATTATAAATCATGCCTCAATGTATTGTCATAATGATTAGGGAATGTGATAAAGTGGTTGACAACAAGTATTGTTGAATTCTAAATGAACTTTGATGATGATGTCCTTCTAAACTTGACATTGCAGGTTCTTGTAAAAGTTAGAGTAGAGCTAGCAGTATGTTACGTATTGTAATGTTACAAAAGTTTTATCAGTTCAGAGCAAATTAATATTGTAACAGGTGATACATAAGCAATTCATTGTGAAAGTCACTGGATTGGTGAAGAATAAGTAGCCAGTTAGGTTTCAGTATTTTTTGCACAGAAAAAGGGGGTTAATGTAATGTTAAAAAGGTAGAAATGGATGTGCCAAGTTTTCAAGTAGACTAATTTTAGTGCATGTTTTTCATTGCAACTTCTTTGACAGTTTATTTCATTACACACACTTTATTAGTGTGTGGTAAGGTTAGAATATAAATCCTAAAATTATCCTGTTTCCTTTTTCAATTGGTTTGTCATTACTAACAAAGCTTTTGTCATCTGCAGCTCAAGAAATCTCTGAAGGATGCACAGGAAGCCAATCAACATCTGCGGGCTTACATAGATGGCATACTTCTCAACATTGTGGAGAATTACCCACAATTGCTTGAGGTTAAGCAGAAGTAATACAAACCAAAGGCTTTATATTTTGTAACTTTTTTGAAAAGGGTGTCTCAAATAGAATATAATGCTTAAACCAACCTATCATGTTTCAAGACAGTAGTTACATTTCAAGCAGTCTTCTCAAAATGAGAATTACCTGCAACTGCTTAGGAGTGAAGCAGAAATTTTAAAACCAAAGTATTTATATTTTGTAACTTCTGGAAATGGTGTCTCAAATGAATATTATGATGTCCAGATTTGATAGTTATAGCTTACTTGCTTAAACCAACCATATACCTTGTCGTGATTGCAGTAAATATAGCCAAGTTTTGCAATGTTTCTTGTGCGTACAGTAGTTATATTTGTAAATCTTGAGATGCTCCATTGTATGTAAATTATCTTAAATGGAATATTCATATGGTCATCAGCTTTATGCAACAACAAAAAAAAATCATAAAATGGGAGGTTGTGAAATAAGTTTCACAGTCTTTAAATGGGCCAAATGTTTAATGTTAGTACTGCAGTTCCACTCTAGTACAATCCAAGATTTTGACAAGGTATTGTTATGAAGTAACGTGTTTCAGGTGATTGATAACTAAAAAAAGGGAAAACCCTTTTAACGTAAGTGAAAATGTTTGGAAGTGAATCATGTGTGATATGGACATTTTAAATGTTTTTATGAATTTATATTTTCGTTTTATGACAAATGGGTTGAGATTTAATGCTGACAATATTTTAGATGCTTTAAGAAAGTGTTTGAAAGCTAGGGATATTCTAAACAAATCTGTATGTTGGACAAGTATGGATGTCTGAAAATTGTTACATGCCATTCATGGATAACTAATATCCAAACAGTTTTGTATGTATATATATATATATATATATATATATATATACATATTCCCTCTAAGGCCCAGTCCTCTGTTCTTAACGCTACCTTGCTAATGCGGGAAATGGCGAATAGTATAAAAGAAAAAGAAAGAAATATATATATATATATATATATATATATATATATGAAACACAGGAATCATCAATTTATACATAGGTTTTACATTCCTGGAATACAGCATGTAAATGAAATTTGAGAATAGTATTAATTGCTTGTAGGAAAAATACGAATCCATTCCTAGACCTATTGCTTTTCCATAAAGCTGCAACTTTATTCTTCCTTGCCACCTGCCTCACACCAACCAACATTGCATGTAACCTCACTCCTCCCATCGAATTTTGAGTTTACATTACCATGGGATGAGAATGGTCTCTAGTTGTGATTAAAGTTCTTTTAGATAAAAAAAAACCAAGATCAATGACACATTGATCTTGGGTTTTGCAGTGCAGTTTAACTAGAAGTACCAAAAGTACTGTCAGTTGTAATGGAGGTCCTTCTAGAAGCAGTGGTGGCAAAAGCAGGAGTAAGAGTCTAAAGCAACTATTGTTTGTTGAAGGTTTCACCTTTCTCAATTTCTCTTGTAGCATTTCTTTATAGACATGCACTGCTTAATTAATGAAATTGACCATGTTCACATATTGGAAGTTCTTTTATGTTGTTGTTTGTTTTAGGATGTTAACTGATTCACAACACTTTTTGTTGTCTACCACTGTTTGCAAGCAGTTTTTATGTTTAGACTGTGTGCTGTATTGTGTAATTCCACCAAAATTCCTTGTGTTGCAATGGTTTCACTGTTACAGTTGTCTGATATCCATGGAGAACTCTCAATTTTGTACTCGCATACATGCACTAAAATCTGCTACAATGATGTCCACATCACTGGTTGCAGAATAGTGGTGGTGTCAGTTAGCATGAACATGGTCTTAACACATTAGGACAGTTGTCTACAAAGCACACCAAGTTTGTTCAAGAAAAAGGGCTTGTAACAGGTTGTTATACAGTAATTCTTTACCTCATTGCAAAAATGGTTAAAACAACCAACCAATAAGCCCAAGGCTTCCCAATTGCTTAAGTTGTGATCTTTCAGTGTACAATTAGTAAGTTTAAAGTCCTCCATAGCAATGCCCATAAAAAAAATGAGGTAAGGTAATTAGCAGCTTGAAGTCTTGGTGTGTATCTTTTTTTTCAACTCTTGCCTGATGTGTTATGCTTGGAGATTATACTTGTGTCTCTCATTTGCTTAACCTATGCCAAGAATGTCATAGCCAACACAATGTGCACACTTGCATATGTAATTTTTCATATCTTGATAGTTGTTGAGAAACTTGAGAGCACTTGCCTCTGCTGAAGGCTTGATCAAGAGTTGCAAGACTACCTTTCCGGTATGAATTGCACTCGTACAGCTATAGAACCTTATTCTGGATGATTGGACAGACCATCATAATAGCATTCTTTATCTTGTAGTCAGGCTTGTAAAGTTTCAGTGCCAGTGAATTTCATAATTTGTGGTTCACTGTGTTGTCAAAGATTTTGATATTTTCACCCACAGTAAGCAGACCTTTTGTTCCACTGCTACTACCTTGAGGTTTTTGGGATGAAACCATTCATCACAAAGTTTTCGGAAAGTGAATTTACCAATATGCTAAGGTTATGGAACTGAGGTAGTTGGGTCAAGAGCATGGATGTAGGATAGCTCATATGTGATTTTTGGCTAAAGGGTAAATTAATGGGTTAATGCATAGATGTAAAAAAATTTTATTTTTTTAGACAAGGCACATTGTAATGAAGCACAGACTAAAAAGTACACATAAACTAGTGTGAAAATCAAGGGTTGGTTTTCACCAACATTATCATACATCCCATGACTCATTTTCTGGGGCCCCTACTGCTTCAAGGCTGTACCCCATACATATGGTGCCTAAGGAAATGAGCATAGTAGGGCAAGTCCAGTAGCGCACACATTAAAAAATTCGAGCAATTAATGTGATCATCCCTTTTAATAAGTTAACTGCAATATATTTGCAAGTAATCATGCCATGAACAAGAAGTCACCTTGCTTTAATATACCTGCTTCTGTTCAGTGCTGCCTTAAAGCTGCAAAAGCTCTACAAAGAACAGTGGAAGAGGTTGTATAGTATACTGTAAATCTGTGCATGTTTGTATATATTTTTCATTTTATACATCGGTAAGTATTATCTACATCTGGATTCCAGCATTTCATTTTCAGAGTACTTAAGTTACATATGTTGTTGAACACAATTTCATTGCATTCATTTTATATTGGCATGTATCAATGATTCAGATACTTGAATGCTTAGTACAAGCTGGTAGTGGCTAGGAAGTCTTTTGAAGAGATTTGTATGTTATGGATTTTACCTATTTATTGTATAGCTGAAGCAATTATGCATGAAAGTGGATTAGCAACTTTAATTCAAGATCTTTTTGACAATGCTGTATTAATCGTAGATAATATATTTTTGACAATTATACCATTTGAGCAATGTAAAATTAACTTGGAATATCTACTCTTGGTAAACTTAATTTTACTTGGACAGCAACATTTGAAAATGAAAATTTTAAAGCTACAACACATGTTGCTTTGCTGTGATATGTAGCATTAATTTCATTATTGATGAGGACTTATCTTCCTTGGTTCATTTGATTCATATATACTTTAGAATTTCACTTTATTCTTTACAATAATATGCAAGATATCCCCTCATAATTGTTTGATTTCTAAGATGTACAGATTCACCAAATTTTGTTGGAATTGAAGGCATAATTTCATATTTAACCGACATGTAATCTTTAAACTTGCAATTTCTTTTTGACTGCAAGCATTAACTATTGCTGTATCCTTCATGCCAGCAACTCATTTTAATGTTTTATGATCTGTGATAGCAAATACTTCTTGCACAAATCATTTAAATGACCACCTGTGCTTGAAGTTTTTACCCTTGTTATTGGGTATATTTTAAGATTCCTGCTTCGTATGTAACAAATGACCCCTTCTTTTCCACAAGACACTTTCAGTTAACCTGAATACTGTAATATATTACCAGTTCCTTTATTTTCAAGTATGAAAGTTTTGAATTTCATGCAGTATGTTAAATTTGTTATATGTTGATTACATTTTAGGTGGAACCGTCCAATTTTATTTCATATTTACCCCCGTTTTGTTTTAGTATCTCGAGATGGAGCAGGTAGTCATGTGTAGGGAAGACACTGAAATCTTCCTGTCTAATTATCTTGTATATACTGTAAATAGTTACCGTGTTGACTTGTATTCCCCAAAAAGATTCATATGTGAAGTGTAATAATCTTGTATTTGTCGTCTCAAGTTTGTATGAAAGGAACAATCGCATAATACATTTATTTTGTTGAAATCATGTTCCTTTGTATTTTCCTTTATGGTAAATTGAATTTTTAGTGAAATTCAGTGTGATAACACCATATATGTGTATATGTTTGCCAATTTCCCACATCAGTGAGGTAGCTTTAAGAACAGAGGACTAAGTCTACTTATCCCCCTTCTCTGTTCCTTCCTTTGAATAAATTAAAACTGTAGGGGAGGATTTCCAGTTCCCCTACTCTCTCCTTCCCCTTTTAGTCACCTTTAACAACATGCAGGGAATACATGGAATACTTTCCACATATTCCCTGTGTCATAGAAGGCGACGAAAAGGGGAGGGAGCTGGAAATATACATATTCGCCGTTCCCCAGATTAGTGAACTAGCATCAAGGATGAGCCTGAGGAAAAATCCTCACTTGGCTCCCTTCTCTGTTACTAAGGCAGTGCATTTGGACAGTATTGCAATGGAATTCATTAAACAGGGGGAGGGAATATGTTGTTCACTGGCTTGTGAAGATATTCAATGTATGTATGGATCATTGTGAAGTGCCTGAGGACTGGTGGAATGTATGCATAGTAGTGCCATTGTACAAAGGCAAAGGAGATAAAGGTGAGTGTTCAAACTACAGAGGCATAAGTTTGTTGAGTATTCCTGGAAAATTATATGTGAGGGTATTGATTGTGAAGGTGAAGCAAGTACAGAGCATCAAACTGGGGAAGAGCAGTGTAGTTTCAGAAGTGGTAGAGGATGTGTGGATCAGGTGTTTGCTTTGAAGAATGTAAGAAATACTTAGAAAAACAGATGGATTTGTTTGGCATTTATGGATCTGAAGAAGGTATATGATAGGATTAATAGAGATGCTTTGTGGAGGGTTTTAAGAGTATATGGTGTGGGAGGTAATATGCTAGAAGCAGTGAAAAGATTTAACCAACGATGTAAAGCATGTGTATGAGAAGGAAGAGAAGAGAAAGATTGATTCCCAGCAAATGTTGGTTTGCAGCAAGGGGTGCATGATGTCTCCATGGATTTTTAATTTGTTTATGGATGGGTGGTTTGGGAGGTGAATACAAGAGGTTTTGGAGAGAGGGGCGAGTATGCAGTCTTTTGTGGAAGAGAGGGGTCTGGGAAGCAAATCAGTTGTTATTCGCCGATGATACAGCTCTAGTGGCTGATTCGGGTGAGAAACTGCAGAGATTGGTGACTAAGTTTGGAAAAGCGTGTGGAAGGAGAAAGTTGAGAGTAAATGTGAATAAGAGCAAGGTTATTAGGTTTAGTAGAGTTGAGGGACAAGTTAATTGTGATGTATAGAGAAAAACTGGAGGAAGTGAAGGGTTTTAGATATCTGGGAGTGGAATAAGCAGTGGATGGAACCATAGAAGCAGAAATGAGTCACAGGGTGGGGGAGGGGGCGAAGGTTCTGGGAGATTGAAGAATGTATGAAAGACGAGAGCATTATCTTGGAGAGCAAAAATGGGTATGGTTGATGGAATAGAGGTTCCAACAATGTTATGTGGTTGCGAGGCATGGGTTATAGATAGGGTCATGCGGAGAGGGTGGATGTATTGGAAATGAAATGTTTGAGGAAAATATGTCATGTGAGATGGTGTGATCAAGTAAGTAATAAAAGGGTAAGAGAGATGTGTGCTAATAGAAAGAGTGTGGTTGAGAGATCAGAAGAGGGTGTGTTGAAATGGTTTGGACACATGGAGAGAATGAGTGAGGAAAGATTAACAAAGAGGATATATGTGTCAGAGGTGGAGGGAAGAAGGAGAAGTGGGAGACCAAATTGGAGGTGGAGGGATGGAGTTTAAAGAAGATTCTGAATGATCGGGGCCTGAGCATACAGGAGGGTGAAAAGCATGCAAGGAATAGGGTGGACGTGCTGTCAATGGATTGAACCTGGGCATGTGAAGCGTCTGGGGTAAAAGATGGAAAGGTCTATGGGGCCCGGGTGTGGAAACAGAGCTTTGGTTTCAGTGCATTACACATGACAGCTAGACAAAAAGGCCACATTCGTTCACCCTCAGTCTCTAGCTGTCACGTGTAATGCACCGAAACCACAGCTCCCTTTCCACTTCCAGGACCTACACACCCTCCCAAGGTTTACCCCAGATGCTTGACCGGCCCTGGTTCAATCCATTGACAGCACGTCATTCCAATTCTCTCTGTTACTTACATGCCTTTCACCCTCCTGTATGTTCAGGCACAAATCACTCAAAATCTTTTTTCCTCACCTCCAATATGATCTGCTTCTCCTTCTCCTTCCCTCCACCTCTGACACATATATCATCTTTGTCAATCTTTCCTAACTCATTCCCTTCAAGTGTCCAAACCATTTCAACACACCTCCTTCTGCTCTCTTAACCACACTCTATTACTACATCTCTCTCTTACCCTTTCATTACTTACATGATCAAATCATCTCACACTACATACTGTCCTCAAACATTTTATTTCCAACACATCCACCCTCTTCCACACAACCTTATCTACAGAACATGCCTCGCAACCATATAACTTTGTCGGAACCACAATTCCTTCAAACATACCCATTTTTGCTCTGCGAGATAAAGTTCTCACTTTCCACACATTCTTCAACGCTCCCAGAACCTTCGTTTCCTCCCCCAGCCTGTGACTCACTTCCACTTCCATAGTTCCATCCACTACTAAGTCCAGTCCCAGTCGTCTAAAACACTTCACTTCCTCCAGTTTTTCTCCATTCAAACTTACCTCCCAATTGACTTGTCCCTCAACCCTACTGAACCTAATAACCTTGCTCTTATTCACATTTACTCTCAACTTTCTTCTTTCACACACTTTACCAAACTTCATCACCAACCTCTGCAGTTTCTCACCAGAATCAGCCAACAGCGCTGCATCATCAGTGAACAAGAACTTACTTACTTCCCAAGCCCTCTCATCCACAACAGACTGCATATATATATATATATATATATATATATATATATATGCTTTGAAGAATGTATGTGAAATACTTAGAAAACAGATGGATTTGTATGTAGCACTTATGGAATGGAGAAGGCATATGATACGAGTTAATAGAAATGCTCTGTGAAGCAGTGAAAAGCTTTTACCAAAGATGTAAGGCATGTGTACTTGTAGGAAGAGAGGAAAGTGACTGGTTCACAGTGAATGTTGGTTTGCGGCAGGGGTGTGTGATGTCTCCATGGTTGTTAACTTATTTATGGGTGGGGTTGTTAGGGAGGTGAATGTGAGAATTTTGGAGAGAGGGGCAAGTATGCAGTCTATTGTGGATGAGAAGGCTTAAGAAGCGAGTCAGTTGTTGTTCGCTGATGATACAGCACTGGTGGCTGGTTCAAGTGAGAAACTGCAAAGGTTGGTGACTGAGTTTGGTAAAGTGTGTGAAAGAAGAAAGCTGAGAGTAAATGTGAATAAGAGCAAGGTTATTGGGTTCAGTAAGGTTGAAGGACAAGTAAAGTGGAGGTAAGTTTGAATGGAGAAAAACTGGAGGAATTGAAGTGTTTTAGATACCTGGGAGTGGATTTTGCAGCAGATGGAACCATGGAATTGGAAGTGAGTCACAAGGTGGGGGAGGAGGCAAAGGTTCTGAGAGCGTTGAAGAATGTGTAGAAGGTGAGAACGTTATCCCAGAGAGCAAAAATGGGTATGTTTGAAGGAATAGTAGTTCCAACAATGTTATAAGGCTGTGAGGCAGGCTATAGATAGGGTTGTGTGGAGGAGGGTGGATATGTTGGAAATTAAATGTTTGAGAATAATATGTGGTGTGAGGCAGTTTGATCAAGTAAGTAATGAAAGGGTAAGAAAGATGTGTGGTAATAAAAAGTGAGATTGAGAGCAGAAGAGGGTGTTTTGAAATGTTTGGTCACATGGAGGGAATGAGTGAGGAAAGATTGACAAAGAGGACATACGCGTCAGAGGTGGAGGGAACGAGGAGAAGTGGGAAACCAAATTGGAGTTGGAAGGATGGAGTGAAAAAGATTTTGAGTGATCGGGGCCTGAACATACAGGAGGGTGAAAGGTGTGCAAGGAATAGAGTGAATTGGAACGATGTGGTGTAACAGGGTCGACGTGCTGCCAATGGATTGAACCAGGACATGTGAAACGTCTGGGGTAAAAAAATGGAAAGTTTTGTGGGGCCTAGATGTGGAAAGGGAGCTGTGGTTTTGGTGCATTACACATGACAGCTAGAGACTGAATGAGAATGAATGGGGCCTTTGTTGCCTTTCCCTCACCTGTGCGGGGGAAGGGGGTACCATTTCATGTGTGAAGGGGTGGCGACAGGAATGGATGAAGGCAGCAAGTATGAATACGTACATGTGTATATATGTATGTCTGTGTATGTATATGTATGTATACGCTGAAATGTATAGGTATGTACATGTGCGTGTGTGGGCATTTATGTATATACATGTGCATGTGGGTGGGTTGGGCCATTCTTTCGTCTGTTTCCTTGTACTGCCTCGCTAATGCGGGAGACAGTGACTAAGTGTAATAATATAAATAGATAAATATGAAATATTATAATATATTATACTTAGTCACTGTCTCCCGCATTAGTGAGGTAGTGCAAGGAAACAGACTAAAGAATGGCCCAACCCACCCACATACACATGTACATACATAAACACCTACACACGCTCATATACATACCTATACATTTCAACGTATACATATATATACATACAGACATACAAATATATATATACATGTACATATTCATACTTGCTGCCCTCATCCATTCCCACTACCACCCCACCACACATGAAATGGCACCCCCTTCCCTCCGCATGTGCAAAGTAGCGCTAGGAAAAGACAACAAAGGCCACATTCATTCACACTCCGTCTCTAGCTGTCGTGTCAAATGCACTGAAACCACAGCTCCCTTTCCACATCCAGGCCCCACAAAACTTTCCATGGTTTACCCCAGATGCTTCACATGTCCTGGTTCAATCCATTGACAGAATGTCGACTCTGGTATACCACATCATTCCAATTAACTATATTCCTTGCACGCCATTCCCCCTCCTGTATGTTCAGGCCCCAATCGCTCAAAATCTTTTTCACTCCATCCTTCCACCTCCAATTTGGTCTCCCACTTTTTGTTCCCTCCACCTCTGACACATATATCCTTTTTGTCAATCTTTCCTCAATCATTCTCTCCATGTGACCAAACCATTTCAATACATCCTCTTCTGCTCTCTCAACCACACTCTTTTTATTATCACACATCTCTCTTACCCTTTCATTACTTACTCGATCACACCACCTCACACCACATATCGCCCTCAAACATTTCATTTCCAACACATCCACCCTCCTCTGCACAACCCTATCTTTAGGCCATGCCTTGCGACCATATAACATTGTTGGAATCACTATTCCTTCAAACATACCCGTTTTTGCTCTACGAGATAAAATTCTTGCCTTCCACACACTCTTCAACGCTCCCACAACCTTCGCCCCTACCCCACCCTGTGACTCACTTCCACTTCCACAGTTCCATCTGCTGCTAAACCCACTCACAGATTTCTAAAACATATATTATTTTTATCGATTTATTATACTTAGTCGGTCTCCCACGTTAATGAGGTAGCACAAGGAAACAGATGAAAGAATGGCCTAACCCACCCACATACACATGTATATACATAAACGACCGCATACGCACATTTACATACCTATACATTTCAACGTATACATATATATACATACAGGTATATATATATATATATATATATATATATATATATATATATATATAGATATCCATATTTGCTGCCTCCATCCATTCCCATTGCCACCCTGCTATACATGAAATGGTACCCCCCTCTCCTCGTGCACACATGAGGTAGCACTAGGAAAAGACAACAAAGGCCACATTTGTTGACACACAGTTTCTAGCTGTCATGTCTAATGCACTGAAACCACAGCTCCCTTTCCACGTCCAGGACCCACAAAACTTTCCATGGTTAACCCAGACGCTCCACATTCCCTGATTCAATCCATTGACAGCACGCCCACCCTGGTATACCACATCGTTCCAATTCACTCTATTCCTTGCACACCTTTCACCCTACTGTATGTTCAGGCCCCAGCTGCTCAAAATCTTTTTCATTCTATCCTTCCACCTCCAATTTGGTCTCCAACTTCTCATTCACTCCACTTTTGACACATGTGTCCTCTGTGTCAATCTTTCCTCACTCATTCTCTCCATGTGACCAAACCATTTCAATATATCCTCTTTTGCTCTCTTGACTACACTCTTTATGTTACCACACATCTCTCTTACCCTTTCATTATTTACTCGATGAAACCACCTCGCACCACATATTGTCCTCAAACAATATGTGGTTTGATCGAGTAAGTAAAGAAAGGGTAAGAGATGTGTGGTAATAAAGAGAGAGTGGTTGAGAGAGCAGAAGAGGGTGTTTTGAAATGGTTTGGTCACATGGAGAGAATGAGTGAGGAAATATTGACAAAAAGGTTATACATGTCAGAGGTGGAGGGAACAAGAAGTGGGAGACCAAATTGGAGGTGGAAAGATGGAGTGAAAAAGACATTGAGTGATTGGGGCCTGAACACGCGGGAGGGTGAAAGGCATGCAAGGAATAGAGTAAATTGGAACGATGTGGTATACCGAGGTCGACGTGCTGTCAATGGATTGAAACAATCATGTGAAGCATCGGGGTAAACCATGGAAAGGTTCGTGGGGCCTGAATGTGGAAAGGGAGCTGTGGTTTCGGGGCATTATACATGACAGCTAGAGACTGAGTGGCCTTTGTTGTCTTTTCCTAGCACTACCTCGCGTGGGGAAGGGGCTTGTCATTTCATGTGTGGCAGGGTGTCGATGGGAATGAATAAAAGCAGCAAGTATGAATTATATACATGCATATATATGTATATGTCTGCGTATGCATATATATGTATACATTTAAATGTATATGTATGTATATGGGCATGTGTGGACATGTATGTATATACATGTGTATATGGGTGGGTTGGGCCATTTTTTCGTCTGTTTCCTTGTGCTACCTCGCTAACGTAGGAGACAGTTGACAGTTAGAGAAGAAAGCTGAGAATAATTGTGAATAAGAGCAAGGTTATTAGGTACAGTAGGGTTGAGGGACAAGTCAATTGGGAGGTAAGTTTGAATGGAGAAAAACTGGAGGAAGTGAAGTGTTTTAGATATCTGGGAGTGGATTTGGCAGCGGATAGAACCATGGAAGCAGAAGTGAATCATAGGGTGGGGAAGAGGGCGAAAGTTCTGGGAGCATTGAAGAATGTGTGGTCGAAAACATTATCTCGGAAAGCAAAAATGGGTATGTTTGAAGGAATAGTGGTTCCAACAATGTTATATGGTTGCGAGGCGTGGGCTATAGATAGAGTTGTGCAGAGGAGGGTGGATGTGCTGGAAATGAGGACAATATGTGGTGTGAGGTGGTTTGATCAAGTAAGCAATGAAAGGGTAAGGGAGATGTGTGGTAATAAAAAGAGTGTGGTGGAGAGAGCAGAAGAGGGTGTTTTGAAATGGTTTGGTCACATGGAGAGAATGAGTGAGGAAAGACTGACAAAGAGGATATGTGTCAGGGGTGGAGGGAACGAGGAGAAATGGTAGACCAAATTGGAGGTGGAAAGAGAGTAAAAAAGATTTTGAAAGATAGGGGCCTGAACATGCAGGAGGGTGAAAGACGTGCAAGGAATAGAGTGAATTGGAACAATGTGGTATACTGGGGGTGACATGCTGTCAATGGATTGAACCAGAGCATGTGAAGTGTCTGGGGAAAACCATAGAAAGTTTTGTGGGGCCTGGAGGTGGAAAGGGAGCTGTTGTTTTGGTGCATTATACATAACAGCTAGAGACTGAGTGTGAACGAATGTGGTCTTTGTTGTCTTTTCCTAGCGCTACCTAATGCACATGCGGGGGGAGGGGGTTTTCATTTCCTGTGTGGCGGGGTGGCGACGGGAATGAGTAAGGGCAGACAGTATGAATTATGTAAATGTGTATATTTGTATATGTCGGTGTGTGTATATATATGTATACGTTGAGATGTAGAAGTATGTATATATGCGTATGTGGACGTGTATCCATATACATGTGCATATGGGTGGGTTGGGCCATTCTTTCATCTGTTTCCTTGCGCTACTTCACTAACACGGGAGATAGCAACAAAGTATAATAAAATAGATATAAAAAATATATAGTGCCATTGTACAAAGACAAAGGGGATAAAGGTGAGTGTTCAGATTACAAAAGCATAAGTTTGTTGAGTATTCCTGGGAAATTATATGGGAGGGTATTGATTGAGAGGGTAAAAGTATGTACAGAGCATCAGATTGGGGATGAGCAGTGTAGTTTCAGAAGTGGTAGAAAATGTGTCAATCAGGTGTTTGCTTTGAAGAATGTATGAGAGAAATACTTAGAAAAATAGATGGATTTGTATGTAGCATCTATGGATCTGGAGAAGGCATATGATAGGGTGGATAGAGATCCTTTGTGGAAGGTTTTAAGAGTATATGGTGTTGGGGATAAGTTGCTAGAAGCAGTGAAAAGTTTTTACCAAGGATGTAAGGCATGTGTACGAGTAGGAAGAGAGGAGAGTGATTGATTCTCAGTGAATGTCATTTGCGGCAGGAGTGTGTGATGTCTCCATGGTTGTTTAATTTGTTTATAGATGGGATGGTTAGGGACGTGAATGCAAGTTTTGGAGAGAGGTGCAAGTATGCAGTCTGTTGTGGATGAGAGGGCTTGTGAAGCGAGTCAGTCATTCACTGATGATACAGTGCTGTTGGCTGATTCTGGAGAGAAACTACAGAAGTTGGTTACAGAGTTTGGTAAAGTGTGTGAATGAAGAAAGTTGAAAGAATATGGTTATTAGGTTCAGTAGGGTTGAAGGACAAGTTAACTGGAAGGTAAGTTTAAATGGAGAAAAAAATGGAGGAAGTGAAGTGTCTTAGATATCTGGGAGTGGACTTAGCAGCAGATGGAACCATAGAAGCGGAAGCGAGTCACAGGGTGGGGGAGGAAGCGAAGGTTCTGAGGCATTGAAGAATGTGTGGAAGACGAGAATGTTATCTTGCAGAGCAAAAATGGGTATCTTTGAAGGAATAGTGGTTCCAACAATGTTATATGGTTGCAAGGTATGGGCTACAAGATAGGGTTGTGTAGAGAAGGGTGGATGTTTTGGAAATGAAATGTTTGAGGACAATATGTGGTGTGAGGTGGTTTGATTGAGTAAAAAATGAAAGGGTAAGAGGGTTGTGTGGTAATAAAAAGTGTGGTTGAGAGAGCAGAAGAGGGTGTGTTGAAATGGTTTGGACACATGGAGAGAATTAGTGAGGAAAGATTGATGAAGAGGATATATGTGTCAAAGGTGGTGGGAAGGAGAAACGGGAAACTGAATTGGAGATGGAAGGATGGAGAGAAAAAGATTTTGAGCGACTAGGGCCTGAACATACAGGAGGGTGAAAGGCGTGCAAGGAATAGAGTGAATTGGAACGATGTGGTATATCAGGGTCAACGTGCTGTCAATGGATTGAACCAGGGTATGTGAAGCGTCTAGGGTGAACCATGGAAAAGTCTGTGGGGCATGGATGTGGAAAGGGAGCTGTGGTTTCAGTGCATTACATATGACAGCTACAGAGACTGAGTGTGAACGAATGTGTCCTTTTTGTCTTTTCCTAGTGCTACCTCTCCGGGTGTGTGTTTGTGTGTGTGTGTGTGTGTGTGTGTGTGTGTGTGTGTGTGTGTGTGTGTGATAATGCTATTTTGCGTGTGGCAGGGTGGGAATGGAAATGGATGAAGGCAGCAAGTATGGATATGTGCATGTGCATATATGTTTATGTCTGTGTATGTGTATGTTGAAATGTATACTCTTAAAACCTTCCACAAAGCATTTCCATCATCCCTATTATATGCTTTCTCCAGATACATAAATGCTACATACAAATCCATTTGTTTTTCTTGGTATTTCTCACATACTTTCCTCAAAGCAAACACTTGATCCACACATCCTCTACCACCTTGGAAACAATACTGCTCTTCCCCAATCTGATGCTCTGTACACGCTTCACCCTCTCAATCAATACCCTCCTAAATAATTTCCCAGGAATACTCAACAAACTTATGCCTCTGTAGTTTGAACACTCACCTTTATCCCCTTTGCCTTTGTACAATGGCACTATGCATGCATTCACAAATCCTCAGGCACTTCACCATGGTCCATACATACAATGAATATCCTTACCAACCAATCAACAACACAGTCATCCCTTTTTTAATAAATTCCACTGCCTAAGTTAGATACCCATTTATTGACCCTCCCCAAGGGGATGATGAGCTAAATACCACACCCAGGATTCTAACCCATGCAAGCCTGACCCAAGGCTCACCCATGCTGACTCATGGTCAGCAATGCTAATGGCTACACCAAGGTGGTGCGTGTGTGTAATTAAACAAGTAAAGAACACTTTATTGAATACAGGCAACCATTCAGTTGAAAATATACAACTGAGGACTTACACAACTAGGGGTAATAACAGTTACTGGTTCAATGATCACATATGCACATAGAATTTAGTATGACAGCATATTTAGTTACTAATCTTCTATTTTATGTTCTCTAATTTCCTTATTATTCTACCATTAAGTGCATCCTCAAACACCAGTTGTCCGAAATTAACCATTTCATTTCTGGGCATCTTCAGGGAAGATATGACCTGGTGTTAGTATACATTATTCAGAAGGATGTCTGATGTTCTCTCCACTGGTATATCTGTGGAGAGAGACTCCACATTCAAGGTAGCTGTGATGCCATGTGATTCTTTGTTTCTGAAGATGCCAATAACTTTTCCTGTCATCAATTACTCTTGTTGGGCAACACCAAAAACTTGTTAGCCAACATGTACTCTAGTCACTGGACACATTACCATGCTAGCTAACAAATATCTAATCATCTAAGTGATCATATCACCTTGCTAGTCATCATATAATCTTATTAATGATTATACAGCCTCCCTTCAGGGAAATAATTATACTTCGTCACACTCTTACACACACATCCTTGTCAACAATGACCTAATGAACATCCCTGCTTCTAAAAAGATAGCCTTACCAACAACTTTTAGCCCAACGATATGAAACTACAGAGCACCCTTATCAGCCTCCACAAGTGGACAAACACCAAAAAATGTCACCATCACCCAAACCTAGACCAAAGTGATGCACAACATCCTTGCTTCCAACCCTGTTCCCGCCCCTACTGTCTCAAGTACCAGTCTCCTCCAGGTTGTTCAGTCCACCCAGCTTCCAAACCTGTCCCACTCCCTACTGTCTCACTAGGCCCCAGTTCCCTCCAGGTTGTCCAGTCCACCAAGCTTCTCGGTGTCACTCTGGACGACAAACTAAGCTGGAAGGACCACGTCAGCACCATCATCAAATCCTCCAGCTATCATCATCTCTACATTCTCTGTAAACTCAAGACACTTGGACTCCCCACACCTGAGCTCAAGAACATCAACACAACTTTCACTCTCCCCAAACTTCCTTATGCCTCTCCTCCCCAGCCTGGTTCTCCTCCCTACCCATCACACAACAGGGGTGACTGGCAAAGGCCATGCAAGATCACCCTGGGTCTCTCATACACCATCTACCAAGAGGTGCTCAACACACTGCGAGTCCTCCCAACTCTCTCCAACCATCACCTGTACCTCATCCAACTGTACAGGAAGTGATTATAACACCATTACATGCAGGAGGAGAAATGGTTTAACGAAAGAAAGGGGTGTGAAAAAACCAAGGAAAGTAGGGATTAAACGGAATAGGATGCAATAAACTAGAGTAAGGGTTTAACTGCGATAAATCATGGGAGAAAGGAGTTTATCTGGAGGGCATCATAAACCATGGATTGAGGACTGACCTGAAGAGGACCTATTAAACCAGGGTAGCTAAAGAAGAGAGAGTTAAACCAGAGAAACTGGTTTGAGTGACAGAGCATGATAAACTGAAGGAACAAAGGTTAAAACGAAGAAGACAGCTTATATGAATCAAGGAGAGCATGGTTTCAACAACAGCCAGCTTGGCAAAGCCTTGGCACTAATGGTCTGGTCTAAGGTCGTCAGCATGATAAACCAGCATGTCCTGTGAGCAGTGGCACAGAAGGATTACAGATGTCATGAGGGGTCTTCCTCAAACACTATTACATAAATGATTACAAAGTGGGTTTGTTACATAAGCTTACATTCTGTTAAACTATAAGTCTAGCCACCATAAATGCAGGAAGTGGATACAATAAGCTTACAGTCTGTCAAACTGTGAGTCTACCCACTACATGCAGGAAGTGGATACAATAAGCTTACAGTCTGTCAAACTGTGAGTCTACCCCACTAAATGCAGGAAGTGGATAAAATAATTAATTTAAATTGTTCCCATAAAAAATAAATAAGTTAGTCTAACACCCACTAAATGCAGGAAGTGGATACAATAAGCTTACAGTCTGGCAAATTGTAAGTCTACCCCACTAAATGCAGAAAGTGGATACAATAAGCTTACAGTCTGGCAAATTGTAAGTTTACCCCATTAAATGCAGGAGGTGGATACAATAAGCTTACAGTCCGGTAAATTGTAAGTCTACCCCACTAAATGCAGGAAGTAGAGACAATAAGCTTACAGTCTAGCAAATTGTGTCTACCCCACTAAATGCAGGAAGTGAGTACAATATGCTTACAGTCTGTCAAACTGTAAGTCTACTACCCACTACATGCAGGAAGTGGATACAAATCCTGGAATATTAGGTTCCCTATGAACATAGTGTTCTGCCACTACCCGGACACTAAATAACTATTTGTCATAGCCTAAGACACAGTATTCGTTCCCTATGAACATAGTGTTCTGCCACTATCCGGACACTAAATAACTATTTGTCATAGCCTAAGACACAGTATTCTAGTTAGTGTCCAAAATCTCTGCGGCCACAAACTTTACAATTCATGCAACTTACATCTCCAGATAGGCCAAAGCGTCAATAGCACACATAAGAGTGGCATTTAGCCTAGATCTACACCGTCTCGTAATCTACATATTCTAGTCCTTTCTTCATATACGTGCTTCACTTTACACATTTCACTGTGGTGGAAAATATTTCTGCTTGTGTCCATCTGTACTCGTCTGTCTGCTTCAAAGAAATCTGTCCACTCCCTCCTCAAATCAGTTTTCAGTTCAGGCTTCCGACCAACTTCACCACGTGCAGGTCTTGACAAATACACAATTCTCCCTAGGGACCTGAATGAGATGAAATCCTTTATTACTTGATGTGAATACATCCAGATGGTAACAGATTAGAGAAAAAAAATGATAAAATCATCCTAAGAATATGTGATGGACCTTGATGGCAAAGGGCTTAAATGAGGGAAACAGCCTAGCCAAAAGCCATCCCCATACAACCCCCATTTTCAAGTTCTCTGAACTGATGAAATTATTCAAACTTTGCCCAGATATAAATTACTGATTAAATCTGGGTTAAGGGTTAACTAACCAACTTGCTCAGCACTGGAGATAAACGTGGAGGTTTAAACAGAGCCACAAGTTGTGGGGCAGACCTGGGGGGGAGGAGGGAGGAAACAGGGGCGTGTCAAACTGGGGGGAGGAAAAACTAGTTTGAAATGGGGCCAGAGACGTTAGATCATCCCTTGTGAAAGGAATGATCAAAGTGAGGTATATGAGAGAGAGAGAGAGAGAGAGAGAGAGAGAGAGAGAGAGAGAGAGAGAGAGAGAGAGAGAGAGAGAGAGAGAGAACACCTCTGCTTACCTACTTAAGATGACTTAGGATGTGATCTTAGTCATGAGAAAGAGGATAATTTTAAGTAGCCCTTACAGCATTTCAAGTAGACCTTAACAGCATTTTCACGTCGACCTTACAGCATTTCTACGTCGACCTTAAAGCCTAGTAATATAACACCTTCATTTCACACGTTATATCATCGTCCCTTGACTCAGCAATATCCCCCACTTTCAGCAACCTTACAATCAACATTCAGTCATACACATCCCCCTCCCCCACTTCAACTATATATATATATATATATATATATATATATATATATATATATATATATATATATATATAATGTGGCAGTTGAGGGAATAATTGGTATACATGGGGTGTTCAGTGTTGTAAATGGAAATGGTGAAGAGCTTGTAGATTTATGTGCTGAAAAAGGACTGATGATTGGGAATACCTGGTTTAAAAAGCGAGATATACATAAGTATACTTATGTAAGTAGGAGAGATGGCCAGAGAGCGTTATTGGATTATGTGTTAATTGACAGGCAAGCAAAAGAGAGACTTTTGGATGTTAATGTGCTGAGAGGTGCAACTGGAGGGATGTCTGATCATTATCTTGTGGAGGCTAAGGTGAAGATTTGTATGGGTTTTCAGAAAAGAAGAGTGAATGTTGGGGTGAAGAGGGTGGTGAGAGTAAGTGAGCTTGGGAAGGAGACTTGTGTGAGGAAGTACCAGGAGAGACTGAGTACAGAATGGAAAAAGGTGAGAACAATGGAAGTAAGGGGAGTGGGGGAGGAATGGGATGTATTTAGGGAATCAGTGATGGATTGCGCAAAAGATGCTTGTGGCATGAGAAGAGTGGGAGGTGGGTTGATTAGAAAGGGTAGTGAGTGGTGGGATGAAGAAGTAAGAGTATTAGTGAAAGAGAAGAGAGAGGCATTTGGACGATTTTTGCAGGGAAAAAATGCAATTGAGTGGGAGATGTATAAAAGAAAGAGACAGGAGGTCAAGAGAAAGGTGCAAGAGGTGAAAAAAAGGGCAAATGAGAGTCGGGGTGAGAGAGTATCATTCAATTTTAGGGAGAATAAAAAGATGATCTGGAAGGAGGTAAATAAAGTGCGTAAGACAAGGGAGCAAATGGGAACTTCAGTGAAGGGCGCAAATGGGGAGGTGATAACAAGTAGTGGTGATGTGAGAAGGAGATGGAGTGAGTATTTTGAAGGTTTGTTGAATGTGTTTGATGATAGAGTGGCAGATATAGGGTGTTTTGGTCGAGGTGGTGTGCAAAGTGAGAGGGTTAGGGAAGATGATTTGGTAAACAGAGAAGAGGTAGTAAAAGCTTTGCGGAAGATGGAAGCCGGCAAGGCAGCAGGTTTGGATGGTATTGCAGTGGAATTTATTAAAAAAGGGGGTGACTGTATTGTTGACTGGTTGGTAAGGTTATTTAATGTATGTATGACTCATGGTGAGGTGCCTGAGGATTGGCGGAATGCGTGCATAGTGCCATTGTACAAAGGCAAAGGGGATAAGAGTGAGTGCTCAAATTACAGAGGTATAAGTTTGTTGAGTATTCCTGGTAAATTATATGGGAGGATATTGATTGAGAGGGTGAAGGCATGTACAGAGCATCAGATTGGGGAAGAGCAGTGTGGTTTCAGAAGTGGTAGAGGATGTGTGGATCAGGTGTTTGCTTTGAAGAATGTATGTGAGAAATACTTAGAAAAGCAAATGGATTTGTATGTAGCATTTATGGATCTGGAGAAGGCATATGATAGAGTTGATAGAGATGCTATGTGGAAGGTATTAAGAATATATGGTGTGGGAGGCAAGTTGTTAGAAGCAGTGAAAAGTTTTTATCGAGGATGTAAGGCATGTGTACGTGTAGGAAGAGAGGAAAGTGATTGGTTCTCAGTGAATGTAGGTTTGCGGCAGGGGTGTGTGATGTCTCCATGGTTGTTTAATTTGTTTATGGATGGGGTTGTTAGGGAGGTGAATGCAAGAGTTTTGGAAAGAGGGGCAAGTATGAAGTCTGTTGGGGATGAGAGAGCTTGGGAAGTGAGTCAGTTGTTGTTCGCTGATGATACAGCGCTGGTGGCTGATTCATGTGAGAAACTGCAGAAGCTGGTGACTGAGTTTGGTAAAGTGTGTGAAAGAAGAAAGTTAAGAGTAAATGTGAATAAGAGCAAGGTTATTAGGTACAGTAGGGTTGAGGGTCAATTCAATTGGGAGGTGAGTTTGAATGGAGAAAAACTGGAGGAAATGAAGTGTTTTAGATATCTGGGAGTGGATCTGGCAGTGGATGGAACCATGGAAGCGGAAGTGGATCATAGGGTGGGGGAGGGGGCGAAAATTCTGGGAGCCTTGAAGAATGTGTGGAAGTCGAGAACATTATCTCGGAAAGCATAAATGGGTATGTTTGAAGGAATAGTGGTTCCAACAATGTTGTATGGTTGCGAGGCGTGGGCTATGGATAGAGTGGTGCGCAGGAGGATGGATGTCCTGGAAATGAGATGTTTGAGGACAATGTGTGGTGTGAGGTGGTTTGATCGAGTAAGTAACGTAAGGGTAAGAGAGATGTGTGGAAATAAAAAGAGCATGGTTGAGAGAGCAGAAGAGGGTGTTTTGAAATGGTTCGGGCACATGGAGAGAATGAGTGAGGAAAGATTGACCAAGAGAATACATGTGTCGGAGGTGGAGGGAACGAGAAGAGGGAGACCAAATTGGAGGTGGAAAGATGGAGTGAAAAAGATTTTGTGTGATCGGGGCCTGAACATGCAGGAGGGTGAAAGGAGGGCAAGGAATAGAGTGAATTGGAGCGATGTGGTATACCGGGGTTGACGTGCTGTCAGTGGATTGAATCAAGGCATGTGAGGCGTCTGGGGTAAACCATGGAAAGCTGTGTAGGTATGTATATTTGCGTGTGTGGACGTATGTATATACATGTGTATGGGGGTGGGTTGGGCCATTTCTTTCGTCTGTTTCCTTGCGCTACCTCGCAAACGCGGGAGACAGCGACAAAGCAAAAAAAAAAAAAAAAAAAAAAAAAATATATATATATATATATATATATATATATATATATATATATATATATATATATATATTATACATATATATGGTGTGGGAGGCAAGTTGTTAGAAGCAGTGAAAAGTTTTTATCGAGGATGTAAGGCATGTGTACGTGTAGGAAGAGATGAAAGTGATTGGTTCTCAGTGAATGTAGGTTTGCGGCAGGGGTGTGTGATGTCTCCATGGTTGTTTAATTTGTTTATGGATGGGGTTGTTAGGGAGGTGAATGCAAGAGTTTTGGAAAGAGGGGCAAGTATGAAGTCTGTTGGGGATGAGAGAGCTTGGGAAGTGAGTCAGTTGTTGTTCGCTGATGATACAGCGCTGGTGGCTGATTCATGTGAGAAACTGCAGAAGCTGGTGACTGAGTTTGGTAAAGTGTGTGAAAGAAGAAAGTTAAGAGTAAATGTGAATAAGAGCAAGGTTATTAGGTACAGTAGGGTTAAGGGTCAAGTCAACTGGGAGGTGAGTTTGAATGGAGAAAAACTGGAGGAAGTGAAGTGTTTTAGATATCTGGGAGTGGATCTGGCAGCGGATGGAACCATGGAAGCGGAAGTGGATCATAGGGTGGGGGAGGGGGCGAAAATTCTGGGAGCCTTGAAGAATGTGTGGAAGTCGAGAACATTATCTCGGAAAGCAAAAATGGGTATGTTTGAAGGAATAGTGGTTCCAACAATGTTGTACGGTTGCGAGGCGTGGGCTATGGATAGAGTGGTGCGCAGGAGGATGGATGTCCTGGAAATGAGATGTTTGAGGACAATGTGTGGTGTGAGGTGGTTTGATCGAGTAAGTAACGTAAGGGTAAGAGAGATGTGTGGAAATAAAAAGAGCGTGGTTGAGAGAGCAGAAGAGGGTGTTTTGAAATGGTTTGGGCACATGGAGAGAATGAGTGAGGAAAGATTGACCAAAAGGATATATGTGTCGGAGGTGGAGGGAACGAGGAGAAGAGGGAGACCAAATTGGAGGTGGAAAGATGGAGTGAAGAAGATTTTGTGTGATCGGGGCCTGAACATGCAGGAGGGTGAAAGGAGGGCAAGGAATAGAGTGAATTGGAGCGATGTGGTATACCGGGGTTGACGTGTTGTCAGTGGATTGAATCAGGGCATGTGAAGCGTCTGGGGTAAACCATGGAAAGCTGTGTAGGTATGTATATTTGCGTGTGTGGACGTATGTATATACATGTGTATGGGGGTGGGTTGGGCCATTTCTTTCGTCTGTTTCCTTGCGCTACCTCGCAAACGCGGGAGACAGCGACAAAGCAAAAAAAAAAAAAAAAATTATATATATATATATATATTACCAACACTACATCAATCATACCAGTGATAATTCGTGGTCTATAGTACCCCCCTATTTCGTTAAGTATATTTTCCTCCAACATCTCATAAAATCAATACGAGTAGCCACACACACACACACACATATAAATTACATTTTTCCTTTCACCCGAGATGGCCTATTATTTGTGCCATGGTTTTTGTCCATGCCACGCCAGAGTCATTTCTGCGTTTCATAAGTCTTGTACTTTTACACTGTAAGCTGGTGAACACTACGCTACTTCAAACCAAACCAGCTTCTCAGTGATAACATAAGCACGTCGTAATCTAAAATTGGTAACGGAAAGGAAAACCAATTTATTTTTTTTTTTTTACCAATTTCTTAACTAGTTGTTTTGTTTATGAGATGAGAACGTGTCTCAGTCTTCCCCTTAATAAATCACGAAGACTAAAAGTCTTATTAGTGAGTTAGTCCCACGTAAGACAGTATCTGTAAGAACACAACCTTTATCTCCCACCCACACCCCCGTACACCTCTGGGACGCCCTTTCCCATCACAAAAGTGCCTTGGGGAGAAGGAATCCATACATACATACATACATACATACATACATAAACATACATACATACATACATTCCTTTGAGTCCACGGGGAAAATGAAACACGATAAGTTCCCAAGTGCACTTTCGTGTAATAATGACATCATCAGGGGAGAGACAAAAGAGAAATATAAGTCAGTTGATATACAACGAAGAGACGTAGTTAGGACGCCATTTGGTAAAGATGCGATTGTCCAAGACACGTTTACCAAATGGCGTCCTAGCGACGTCTCTTCGTTGCACATCAACTGACTGATATATTTCTCTCTTGTGTCTCCCCAGATGCTGTGATTATTACACGAAAGTGCACCTGGGAACTTATCGTGTTTCATTTTCCCCGTGGACTCGTAGGAATATCTTGATCACGCGCAAAATTGTGATCTTCCAACATATATATATATATATATACATACATACGAAGTCCTTCCCCTTACGTACTCCCTCCCTCCCACAGCGTCACCCAACACACGTGACGCGGCGTCACGTGTCTCCGACGCGCGTTTTCTCCCGCTTTATAGCAAACCTTTCTAAGCCTCTCCCTACAAACAGAAGAGGCAGACCCAAAACTTTAATGCACAAAGTTACTTTTAAGAGCCTCATTACAGGTTATTTCGTACTTCCTTAATGACGCATCAGCGTCAAACATCGTTTCATCCTCTCGCGCGCTTACCAGTGGCAAACCACTCAGTCCATGTAGACTTTACAGAATGGAGAAAAGAATTGAGCAAAATGCATACGTCGTCTCTTTCGTTATGTTCTTAAACTGCAGCCTCGAACCATGTCATTTCATACACGCTGACCATTTATATGATATGACACACACACACACACACACACACACACACACACACACACACACACACATATATATATATATATATATATATATATATATATATATATATATATATATATATATATATATATATATATATATATGAGTCCACGGGGAAAATGAAACACGATAAGTTCCCAAGTGCACTTTCGTGTAATAATCACATCATCTGGGGAGACACAAGAGAGAAATATATCAGTCAGTTGATGTGCAACGAAGAGACGAAGCTAGGACGCCATTTGGTAAACATGTGATTGTCCAAAACATATATATATATATATATATATCGTCCAATGAATTGACGTGCATGCCAAAAATTGTACTATCAACGGCATCTGCGAATTAATTATTAATTGCCAGGATCATTAACCCCGTCAACCACTTGTCAACCAACAACCGAGAACATTTTGAACACCTTCAGGCGTTCGAGATGTAATTCGAAGTAATCCAATCCTTGAGTGCGCGTTACACTGCCCGTGCTGTGTTATCTTGTGTTTGTTGTTGTGTGTCTGTATGTTGGATTTTAATGGCCAGTAACTGATGTGGTCATTAGGTCTTACAGCCTCTCATTATCTGACCTTAATGACCATTAACCTATCATAAGTGGTACACGTACGGCTCGGCGAAATATATGAATATCTTTGTGTTGTTTACATGGATGGGAAGCAATAAAAAAAAAGGTAAAAAATACTATCAAAAATAACTGAATCGGTAAAACATAATCATACTGATTCACTTTTATTCAGTATTTTTTTTTTTCTTTTGTAATGGTGTATTGATGACATGGCACTCACACGTTCTGGTTTAATTAATAAAAAAAAAAATGGATATAGGCGTCAAAACATTGGACTTGGCAGTTCTATTCCCTTTAACGCATGCGCACTGCGGCACGACCCCGAGGACCAGCGACACGACCTTCCAACACGACAGTACGACCCGCAAGCACGACGGTACGACCCTCAACCATGACGGTACGACCCTTGGCGACGAAGATACACATTAAGCACGCCGGTACGACCCCACCACGCCTCGTAATTACATAGTCCCTGTGGCATTACCATACACACACACACATCACTTCTCACTCCCTTACCCTATGGCTCACGTCAGCTGCCACAGTTTCAAGCCGCTGCCACGCCCCACTTCCCTTGTACCTGAATACGTTGCACTTCACCCAGGTTCTCCCTTGTCAAACTCACACTTGAACCAACAACCACTCCCTCTCACCCACCCTGCCTGACCTCGTAGCCTCACTTTTATCATCATTAGCCTCTCAAACTTCCTCCTTTCACACACTCCCAAAGTCGAAGACATTATTAGCTTGTGCTGCTGTCAATGGACTGAACCAGGGCATGGTGAAGCGTCTGGGGTAAACCATGGAAAGGTCTGTGTGGGGGCCTGGATGTGGATGGGGAGCTGTGGTTTCGGTGCATTACACATGACAGCTAGAGAATGTGTGTGAACGATTGTGGCCTTTTTTGTCTGCTTTCCTGGTGCTATCTGGGTGAAGCAGGGGGTGGCAATGCTCTTTCCTGTAGGGCGGGGTAGCGGCGTGAATGGATGAAGACACGCAAGAATGAATATGTACATGTGTATATATGTACATGCATGTGTATGTATATGTTGATATGTATATGTATGTATGCGTATATGGCCGTTTATGCAGTATATATACGTATATATGAGCGGCTGGGCCTCTCCGTCTGTTTCCCGGCGCTACCTCGTTGACGCAGGAAACAGTGATTATGTATAATAAATATTATATATATATATATATATATATATATATATATATATATATATATATATATATATAAACAGAAATATGACAATAAATTGTATTCTTATTGTGTAATCGACAGAGATATATATAGATACAAACAGAATGAATGAACGAGTAGATGAAGGAGGCATGAACGAGTGGGTAGATGAGGCTGATAAGACATGAGGAAAAGATTATTCACCCATCTACCCACGAGCCCTCACAATGAGAACCTGTACTGAAAGGGAGAGGGAGGGAGAAGGAGAGAGAGAGAGAGAGAGAAACAGGAAGTATGTGGAAGGAGAGGTGAGGGAACACACCTGTGAGTCGGAGGCAGCGAACAGTACTGCCAGCTGCTGACGTCATGCGGCCACTGTTGCCATCCGTGCTTGGGGTGGGAGGTGGAGTAACGATCTATCGTGTGTGGTTATCTCACTCGAAGCAGCACACACTTAACTACCCCGTGCCGCCGCCAGCCACCCCCAAGTGCTCTCGCTCGCCCACCCGAACACACACACACACACACACACACACACACACACACACACATATATATATATATATATATATATATATATATATATATATATATATATATATATATATATATATCCATCCATCTCTGATATAAAGAAACTGTGCAACGGAGTTACACTGTGCCTTTTACTTTCGCTAAGTGATACGATCTTTTGCACACACACACACACACACACACACACACACACATATACATTATCCGAAGGCTATCATTAGAATTTCAAATCCACGTGAGGTTTGCCCTTTAAAAGGAGGACAGAAGTAGAACCAGTCTATACCAGGAAGAGACACACGTGTGTACTGTGAGGGAAATGAACTTTTCTTTAAAAAAAAAAACACAGCAGTGTTAATAATAACAACGCAGTGGGGGTTACCTTACATCCAATACGTTCGAGGGAGTCGAGCGCGTACCGAGTCGAATTAGGCCACATAAGCGGAAGGTAGGCGAGGCATCTAGGTGAAGCGTTCCAAATATTACGTAACTGTGACAAAGGCTCTGGTGAGGATAATTCGTACAGTTTTCATTTCATAATATGTCGACCGTTCAGGTAGAAGGCACAGGCCAAGTCTGGGTGTACCTGAATCTTTTTTTTTCTCTCTCTCTCTCACGCTTGATTAAGACAAATGCAAGACATCTGTCTGCGTCTAATGGCCTGTATGTGAATATAAATGGGCTGTATGTGTATAATGGGTTGTGTGTGTGTGTGTGTGTGTGTGTGTGTGTAGTGAGATCCACGAGGACATGTGGAACACGATGAGTCCCAAGTGCGCTTTCGTGTTATCACACAAAAAATCGCGTCTTCTGGGACGATATATTCCTGTATCTCCCGAGAAAAATGTGGATCACAGCACTCGCCCTTATCGCGTTGCATACATTATCCCACCGTGGCTATCAGCGAAACGCTACACAACGCGCACTTAACTATGACCTCCTGCGACGTGTACGTAATGCCATGCCTTCCTTATTTTTGCATGTGCTCCCGTATCTATTGACCTGATCGGATATTTTCTCCACGGGGCGTCTAAACGAGAAACGTGAGTGCTTGCATTTTGGGTACACAGTGCTTGCGAGTGCTTTGTGTTTGGCCGGGACCCACAAGCATACAGGAAGGAAAATAAATAAAAAAAACAAAGAAACTTTCACCTCAAATGCAGCTGGCCATCTAGACGATAAAACAACACGAAGCTCTTAACTAGAGTAACCATCTTAAGAGGCAAGCAACACCCCTCCCCTCACTTTCATTGTTCTGTGATGCTCAATCACCGTACACACACACACACACACACACACACACACACACACACACACACACACACACACACACACACAGACCCCTCCTGGCGGCGATGGTCTATCCCATCCTACTCTTAACTCCACCTGTTTCCATTGTCCTCTCTCTCTCTCTCTCTCTCTCTCTCTCTCTCTCTCTCTCTCTCTCTCTCTCTCTCTCTCTCTCTCTCTCTCACGAGTCGGAGAGGCGTGGGCAATAGTCCACTTAAAACACACACACACACACACACACACCCGTGAGCGCCATTCCATTTATACTGGCCTCACACCGTGAACGGGGAGGGTTTCCTGCTGTTCACGCCAAGATACGAGGCGCGCGCCTACCTCAATTTAGTCTTGGTCTTACTCACACTACACCTGTGATGTCTCGCTGTTCCTCTAGGGCCAAATTGTGGTAATAATGATATACGCTTTGCATATGCATCTATTTTCAGTTAAAAGGTGCTACGAGTATTTAGAACATATTTTAACTTATTCATAAGGCAATGCGCATAATAGGTCGCCTAGTATACTGGGTTGGACTAAGCTATGGTTCAGTTGTTTAAAACTAAGCTATGGAACTAAGGCTCAGTTGGTTAGAACTTGGCTATGGATCAATTAGATACGACTAGGCTATGGATCGGTTGGTTAGCACTAGGGTATGGACGGTCAGTTGGTTACCACTGAGCTATGTACCACTAGGCTATGGTTCGCCTCACATTACTGGTCGAGATGCGACTAAGTCACACAGGGGCAAATCAAAGAGGGTTTCCAATTTCGAATACACCAGCTAAGGGATACAAGCTTGGATCCGTTTTTACCCCCCCGAACGCTCCTAATGCAGCCAAGGAGAAGCTTACAGCCAAAATCCAATAAGCCAAGTGACAGTGCTTAACGATAAACTACTTAAAGGCGTTGATGGAATCCCTGCCTCTAGACGCACCCACAGGGGCTCCCTGATGCCACCACAGCTTGTGTGGTTGAGGTGGATACATCGGAAATCCAGGAGTGGGTTCAGCTCTTTCTATAAAATTGGTAAGGGGAGGGAAGAGGAGAGGAGAAGATCTGGGAAGAACCCTCGATCATTTTAACCTGACCTTAACAATAATCTGATTACCATCCTTTACCGATAATGTGAAGATATATCGAATATATGAAGTGAATTGCCCCAATTCGTGTATATATATATATATATATATATATATATATATATATATATATATATATATATATATATATATCATACAGCAGTCTCGCGTGTTTACAGAAGCCGTTCTCATATCCGAAATAACGTCATCAAACCCGCCCCCCCCCTCCTAGTATAATCAAGGGAGAGATGCATTTCCATATGGATTAATCGATCATTTTGGGGGGTTTTATGGCCGATCAACATGGATTAATCGATTATATGGCCGATTAACGTCCGCTGATGACTAACAACGCCAAACATCGAACGTTCCGCACACATTCTCCGGGGGTCGGTCGGTTCAGGTAACAACACCAAAACAACAATGATGATGACTGTGTCAAGAGATGCGAGTGACCCATGACCTTTCATTCAGACGCTAATCAGGCCTCTCGGTCATTAACTCCGGAGGTCTGATCACCCGATGACCCATTAAATGGTTGACAATGTAATGATCTAATGCCATGCTCAGAACCCGAGAAAATGTGTACATCTACTGTTGGCGAGCAACACAATTACTCATATAACAACACACACATTTATTTCAAATGTAATTAACATTACTAATTGAATTACATTATAACTGAATTACATTATAATGGGTTACATTTACTTCAACAGGCTACATTTCAACAGTATTGTTAGTCATGTCTATACACTACAGCAGAACATATTCTATCAGTCAGTGTTTATCTAAATGATTCATGATCTAATGTCACTTTCCTTAATTACATTTTACGAAAGGTTCCTCTTTACATTTCAATCCACCCCTCCTCCCTTTGTAGTCTTATTCAACTCAGGTCCGTCAAAAAAAAAAAAAAACGTGTATAATGATCATCATCATATATTATACAGCAGTTCTACGTTCAGTTAGGCCGTGTGCACAACATATGGTTGTTGGAAAATTGTGATTCACAACGGGCGCACCAGCTCTGTTAGACAACCGGTCGCTGAACCAGTTTTAACCTGAGTCATTTTGCTCACACAGCGTTGACCGCCAGGGCCCTGAAGACTTCGCCACTTGCACCTTATGGATACTATGACCCCCCCTGGGTAACACGAGGTCACTTTTCCCACGAGCTGAGCTCAATTAAGGTCAGGTCAGGTCAATGACCAGGCTAAGGTAGACAATACAGGCCAATTATCCTCCCCCTCCCCTTTATACACAAAATACAGCTGACAACTAAGAGATTAGGCCTGGTTTGATAAAAGGGGAGACTGTCTGAGGGAGAAAATTTGAAGAGGGGGGAAAATTATCAGGGGAAGACTGTCGTAAAAATCGACCATAGCCAGAGGCAAAGCAATATATCATCTATACGAAGGCCTAACTCACGAATATATATAATACACACACACACACACACACACATATATATATATATATATATTACCTAATAAATATGTTACGCTTTTAGATTGCTTATAAATCGCTAAGTGACGCTATCAAACAGGATCATAACTGAAATAACCGTAGGCTACTGACTAACGCTACATATAGCAAAGATAAATTACAAAAAGGAATACACACAAGATCTATCTTGTACAAAGGTGACTAAAGAGAGGCACAGGGCGACCAAATGGAGGGCAAAAAAAACACGAAGGAACAGGAGAAAGTAAAAGACGAGAGATGGATGTTAAGATGATGATGATAAGCACAGAGGAGAGTGTTCGCTTGGGGACACACAACGATTCGAAAACAAAACCAAAACAAAAACAACACGACGAGGAAACCGAGACGAAGTCATGGCATCAGCATCCATCTCTCTCCCCACCCACCCACACCCACCCATTTCCTAGCGCCATCACTCTCACTCCACCCGTTACTCAGTGCGGGCAATAACGGTCGTTTATTCACACACACACACACACACACACACACACACACACACACACACACTGACCATGGTCCCAAGTCCCCTATGGCGCACAATGAACGCCCGAAGAGAAAGCCAAGTGTTTCTTGGGTTCGCTGCGCTAAGCCGAGTCACTATACAAATAATGCTTCATCATGGGAAAAATCAAATTAAAGAAAAGAAAAAAAGAGAAGCTTTTCACTACACACAAATATAATGAGTGGGAAATGTAATCTTCGGGGGTTTTTTTTCTTTTAGTATTCACGGCATGTTTTTCACACCTGGAATACCTTTATCAAGGAAGAGAATTACCTTATGAAGAACGAGAATTACCTTAAGGATGAGAATTACCTTAAGGATGAGAATTACCTTAAGGAAGAGAACTGCCTTATCAAGGACGAGAATTACCTTTATCAAGGCCGAGAATTACCTTATCAAGGCCGAAAATTACATTAACAAGGGCTAGATGGTCCTTGATAACGATAAGGTTTTCTATATCTCCTGATAAAGATTACAGCCTTGTTAAAAGGCGACTCCTCTCTCGCGGTCTCCACTTGCAGGCAGAGTCCGGTAACACACACACACACACACACACACACACACACACATATATATATATATATATATATATATATATATATATATATATATATATATATATATATATATATATATATAAAATCTTAATGAATATTGACAAAATATCTGAATATTTGGACCTTATACACAACATGCGTATCTAACATGAACTCACTACACTTACAGTGGCACCCCGGGAACACACACACACCTGACCCGTGCCAGTAGTGGCACACCGGGAACACACACACCTGACCGGTGCCAGTTGTGGCACACTTGGAACACACACACCTGACCCGTGCCAGTTGTGGCACACTGGGAACACACACACACCTGACCCGCGCCCGTAGTGACACCCCGAGAACACATGTATCAAAGTGGTGGATGAATGGGACAGAACGTCTGGGGACATGGTTAATGCAAAGTACATAAATTCAAGATAAATGATAAAGAAAAGTTCACGAGTTGGGCCCCAAGAGTGTAGAACTCCCTCCTCATACAAAGAAATACAGAAAAAAATACAGTATAAATACAGAACAGGACCAAACTGCCAGATACAATGGGGAAACAATGACAAAAAAAGTTTCATGTACACAAAAAGCATGCTCGAATACGTACAAATGAGCATGCGCAAACAAAGAAAGGTGATTTGAATATTGAGCATGCACAAACAATGAATTATGACTTGAATATTAATCAAAAACTGTAAAAAATAAAAGGAGGGAAAAAAAAGCTGGCTTTCGCCATGAGAATATGCAATGTGAGGACGTCTCGCGAGTGTACCTATCTTTGATTAACAAATACTCACAGTTCTAAAATTCCTTTCGGCTTCCCCCCTACGACGCTTTGTTGCTTCCCCTTCGTTGTAAAATATCCTTGTAAATACCGAACCATCACAACCTGTCAAGAGAAGATGGGGGGGAAAATGTGTAGATACTCCGTCTCTGCAGACCTAGTAACGCAAGCAACACATCTTCTCCAAAATCAACCAACCCCTAAAAAAAATATCAAACGTGGATCAATAATGGTTTAATCTCCACTGTGTTGTGTTGACCAGAGGTGGGTGGACTGAGCTACAATGATGGTAGAAAGTTTTCTTGCTTGGGGCTTCTTCCCCTGAATGCCACAAGCATATGCCTCCCTCCCTCTCTCTCAAGTTTCTCCTCCAAGAAGCCACACAGGTCTAATGTTCAAAGCTGGAGACGGAGGAGGACGTAATCCATACACAAACAAACACGAGCAAAAATACCTACAAAAACACTCGTACTCATACAAAAACAAAAAAAAAATACAGTTTATACATACGGGACATCATATAAAAAACACAAAAGCACAAATTCAGAGAGAGAGAGAGAGAGAGAGAGAGAGAGAGAGAGAGAGAGAGAGAGAGCAAATCTTACCCAGTTTCCACATTTGCAAAGGAGCGCTCTCAGTCTTCGTTATTTCGGGCCTTGGCGAAGACTCACGTACCTGAAACAATGATTAAAAACATATTAACGACGCGTTAAGATATGGTCAAACATCACCATCAATTAGATCCATTACAAACTTGATCACTCGAAGTATTTAGCCTCGTCTCTTCCATGTATATCAACTGACTTTTATTTCTCTCTTGTGTCTCCCCTGATGATGTGATTATTACACGAAAGTGCACTTGGGAACTTATCGTGTTTCATTTTTCCCGTGGACTCATATATATATATATATATATATATATATATATATATATATATATATATATATATATATATATATATATATATATATATATATATATATATCAGCAAATAGCTGATTGATATCATTACCAACATAAAAAATATATACATATCAACTATCAAAATTGGGCTTAATAAGTGTTTTTGCGTCAATTCTCAAGTCAGCCTCCCTACCCCGCTGGTCAGTCACTAAGACAATTAATCTAATACACACACACACACACACACACACACACACCCCACCTGTAAATCACCCTGATGAAGCAAGTCGGCGGGTGAAAGTAACGTTTAAAGACCCGGGAGGAAAGAGAAAGGCAGGTTGTCTCTGGGGCGGGTGAGGCAGGAGTGAGCATCGCACCGAGCCCGCCTTCACTTTTCCCGCCAACACCGCCCGAGTCGAGTCGGCCCGACGCCACCGCGGACGACACCTCCACTCCTCCGGCCGCTCCCGCCACGGCAAGGCAAGGCAAGGCAGTCCTCTCCTCCGTGAAGCACGCAAGCAAGCACTCCCGCTCCGCTCTACCGTGTTGATCTGCCGCGCTTTTTCAAACGAGTACGTGTGTGTGTGTGTGTGTGTGTGTGTGTGTGTGTGTGTGTGTGTGAGCCTCTGTCAAGTGTGCGCGCGCGTGTGTGATTTAGCTGAGTGTATTACATAGCTGCGCGTATAATAATAATTACGTGTGTGATATAGCTGAGTGTATTACATAGCTGCGTGTATAACTACGTGTATAATATAGTTACGTGTATGATATAGCTGAGTGTATTACATAGCTGCGTGTATAGCTACGTGTATAATATAGTTACGTGTGTGATATAGCTGAGTGTATTACACTGCTGCGTGTATAACTACGTGTATAATATAGTTACGTGTGTGATTTAGCGAAGTGTATTACAAAGCTGCGTGTATAACTACGTGTTTAATATAGTTACGTGTATGATATAGCTCAGTGTATTACATAGCTGGGTTTATAACTACGTGTATAATATAGTTACGTGTATGATATAGCTCAGTGTATTACATAGCTGCGTGTATAATATAGCTACGGGTATAATATAGCTTCTTGTGTAATATAGCCGCGTGTATTACATATCTACGTGTACAATATAGCTACAGGCATGATATAGCTTCCGTGTACAAGTATGAACATGAATTGCCTCTTTAATCACACATCTCATCCATACATAAACTAAATATGTAGAAAATGGGGTTATAATTTCCCATACACTTTCTGAATATGTAAATGACACGTACAGACTCATTTCGAGGTATTCACACACACACACACACACACACACACACACACACACACACACACACACGTCAATCAAGCTCGGAAAATACAAATTATTTAGTGTTTAGATACACGAGTGAGTGATTATGTTCTCAAAATACATTCCCCCCCCCCCTACTGTTTCAGGTAATCACTGTCCGTGACATTTTTAAAACACTGCCTCCATAGTACGTGGTTAATGAGCAAATAATAAAAGAAAAAACTTTTAAATGTGACCGAATCACGAAGTGGAAAACATAGGGTCTTAGATACCGTTTGGATACTTCATAATTGGACTGAAATGCCACCGTCAATTCCTATCGAATTCAATTCAAGGCCCTTATAGTTTACATGCGCTGGGACGCATGCAAGATTAGACCCAAATAATATTAATTATTCCCCGTCTCAATGAACACGCGACTGCACATTCTACATTGGCTTTTACAATGAGCGTCGAAGCAACTGGGGTCTATCAAACTGTCAGCTTTGAAACTGGCGATGGTTCTTGCACGTTGTATGTACACTCCGGACATGTTGAAGTCTAACCTTTAACAAGCCAAATTCTTACGTCTCCTTTCGTAGACAATAAACCATTACTGAACAACTATGCAAACTATAAATGACTGTAACGATCGCGCTGTGTGGTTAATATAAAAAAATAGGGCCAATTTCGTGGATCTTTTCAGCACTTCATGTTTTTATCTTACACAATGAGTCGGTGATGCTGGAATTGCTTGTGTGCAAAAGGGGAAGTTTGTGGTTTCCAGTGAAAAGAATATTTTCATACAATTACCAATACTGGTTCGTTGAAGATTTCCTAGTAGCAAAGGTGTATATAACTCAAAATATAATATGGTTCTCTCCGCCTTATTGGGAGTCTGGGATAAAAAATGACACGCGATCCTAGCCTAGCTCACAATGTTCTTTCATGGACATTCGATGTGTCTACGTTAACTGTGACTGTTTTCATTTCCTGTCATATTATATTTAGGGATGGCAATAACACATATGTTCACTGTGATTCTGGCTTATCCAGCTTCCGACATGCATATATATATATATATATATATATATATATATATATATATATATATATATATATATATATATACTGCCAAACTTATGGGTGTTCCTACGCATCATTTGTGTCCCGCTGCTCACCGTTTCGAAAGCGGAGCACGGCGCAGATAATCTACCAAACCATTATGATTTAATACATATTAATCCATTTTGCTTTTTTTTTTTCAGGGATGCTGACATAAACAATAGATAGCGAAAGAAGCAGCAACAGTGAGCATCACACAGGCCACACAAACACTCCTGTGCTAAGGTTAGCAATAAATATACATATTAATTTATAATTTTCGAACCCTACCTATGTGTATGTAGAAGAGGGGGGGACAATGGACTTTTAATCAGACCAGACTGAAGTACAAGGTAGACAAGGGATTTCATTATACCTGAGGTACGAGGTAAACCAAGGATTCTCAACAGGTTTACTGCTGTACAAGGCATATCAAAAAGGGTTTATCTTATCTACGTGAATCAAAAGATAAGGGAGAAGTTTCGCATACCTAGTGCAATACAGAGTTGCCCACACGCCTAACTCATCAATTCCTGGCTAGAGACACTGCCAAAGAGTTTTACGATTCCCGTAATAAAAAAAAAAAGTTCCATTCAATATTAGCTTAACTTACCCATGCTATCGGTAAATCATTTACGCTCCGATTCCAGTGGCTCATTTACCGGGTCTCGTGTAAAATACTGTTATCTATTTTAAACGCGACGATGTCGCCAAACACGTCAGGGTGAGCGAAAAGTTCTGTACTTGGATGTTTACGTATTTTTCAATACCTTTCGATCAGGGTGGGTTATTTTAACGCTTCGGCTCATAAAGGATCGTACGCAAAATAAATAAACGTCTATAATTCTCGTGTTGCTATACGATCATAGCATATGATTGTTGGAGGTTAGTTTTTCTATATCTATTTATTTATTCTGCTTTGTCGCTGTCTCCCGCGTTAGCGAGGTAGCGCAAGGAAACAGACGAAAGAATGGCCCAACCCGCCCACGTACACATGTATATACATACACGTCCACACACGCAAATATACATACCTATACATTTCAATGTACACATATATATACACACACAGACATATACATATATACACATGTACATAATTCATACTGTCTGCCTTTATTAAGTTCTTTACTTTTTAAAATATTTACAATCTAGATAGACGCATAGAAAATTTCCGAGAGTATTGGGTGTAGGGCACATGTTTTATGGGTAGGTGGAGGCCAGTATAGAAGTCTATAGAGCTTACAGTGGGTACAGTATATGGACATAGGAGAGGGGTGACGGGTGGGACCGAAAGAGAGAGAGAGAGAGAGAGAGAGAGAGAGAGAGAGAGAGAGAGAGAGAGAGAGAGAGAGAGAGAGAGAGAGAGAGAGAGAGAAGCATTTTCTACCCACAGAGAGTAAAATACCAATATTTGCCTTATCAAAATAAAAAGAAAAAGATACTTTCAAAGCGCCACACACACACACACACACACACACACACACACACACACACACAGGCTTACATACGTAGCGAGCGATGACCGGGTTAAGGTGAGAATTTCGCCACTAATGAGGATCACGGATATATATATATATATATATATATATATATATATATATATATATATATATATATATATATATGGCTTTTATTTCTACATAAACCTCGTATCTCGTTCGGATATTGCTTCGTGGCTGACATACGAAAGAGACCGTCATACATTAGTTATATATGTAGGGCAAGAGATCACGTGGGAAGAAGTGGCTATCTACACAATGAGTTCGTCAACAGTGGTTATCCGCAAGGCAGAGCAGTTGTAGCTGTGGCTACGCGCGCGCGCGTGTGTGTGTGTGTGTGTGTGTGTGTGTAACTTATCCTTGAATACATACATGGCAGTAGCCAGGCCCACTAAGGCAAAATCTCCTGGGCCTCGAGAGGAGGAGAAGGAGGAAAGGTGGAATCCAATAAAAATAATAACCAACGAAGTAAATGACCAGATAAGAGATAAGTAATAAACACAGATAATAATAATAATCTACTGCAGTCTTTCCAATCCCGTGGGGCCACCACAGCAGCCTTGCGGTGCTGGGGGCCCCCAAACAGCAGAAGCTGTACGTGATCTTTTTCACGCCATAACAGAGCCGCCGAGTGACAATTCACGTGTGGCAGTTATCCGTGCCTCCATTCCACTGCAGCGGACACTACTGTCTGTACGAGAGCACGTACGATCGTAGCTCACCAATCGTTGTGGAAATATATATATATATATATATATGTGTGTGTGTGTGTGTGTGTGTGTGAGAGAGGAGACATATCGTAAAATGTAGTTACGTTTTCTATGTCGTCGTTGTTTTGACTACGATTCCGCAGGAACGGAAATTTGACAGAAAACGTTAAAAAATATGACATAACCTATTCCCAAGACTTTACGTTCTCACGCACGGTGTATATATACGCACGGTATACATACGCACGGTGTATAGAAAACTCACGGTGATTTCACATCCGTTTTCCCGCGCAATATGGGGTTTCCCAAAGGCGTGAGAAAGAGAGACAGGGAAGTGTGAAAGTTACGGGGGTGGGGTAACTGTGTGAGAAAGAATCAACAACCCGGAAAGTGTGCGAAAGTAGGAGATCGTGCCACAGAACCGCTCCTGTACGTCATACATGCTCATGGAAGAAAAGACTTGCGCCATCTTTCACACTCTGTTCAATGAGGACATAGATACAGACTTTTCTTTTTTTCGATGCACTTAATTAGCCACAAGAAGGCATTCACAGCGAGGTAACGATTGTTTCAAAACCGCCCATTCGGAGACGCTGAGCGCAGACTATATCGAATATCAGTGACACCACAAGCAATAACATACGTACGGCGAGAAGACAATGATCATTTCTAATGTTCCAACACGAATATCAATAATGGGAGAAGGCTTTCGTGTTCGATGTAGGCCCAAACCCAGGACATAAAATGCTTAAATTTATACACACACACACACACACACACACACAAAGAGAGAGAGAGAGAGAGAGAGAGAGAGAGAGAGAGAGAGAGAGAGAGAGAGAGAGAGAGAGAGATCTAATATGTTAACCAGACGAAAATGAAAAAAAAAATGGACTAATTCACAACCATTGTTTACTGTCGACTCGCAGGTCTGCCTACATTGTACTGATGACACATGTAGGGAGGAGAAGAAACCGGCCCTCTTCATCATCTGTTCTCTTAAATATCTCTGCTTTCATCCGCAGATGGCGCCGCAGGCGACCGCGGTGGTCATAACGGCCGCCATGCTGGTGACCGCTGCCGCCGCCGCAGAGCAGGCGACCGCAGCGGGCCAGCGGCCCCCCACAGAAAACGAGGGACCCGGTGACGAGACGCTGCACGGGGTACTGACGCTTCACCAACAGGGCCCCGCCGACCCCAACTCCGTGTCTGAGGACTCCGTGGGCCTCCACTTCTACACCAGCGACAACATATCGATCGTCATGGAATGCATCGCGGCCATGAACGCCGCGAACAAGCAAGAGCTCTTCTCCTCCAAGGGGAGGAAGGTCGTGTTCTCCTGCGAGACGACCCACGGCGTCGCCCACTTCCGATCTCGGAGGTCCGCCCCGGACCCGACCACCACCGCCCTCGGGGAAGCCACAAACGACACGCGCCCCACCGCTCAAGACAGATGGGAACCCAAGAAAACCACGCCGGACGAAGACGACGACGACGACGGAGATGATGATGGTGGTGCTGGTGGCCAAGGCGACGACGTGGTGGAAGCGAAGGTGCTGACCCACCCCGACCTGAGCTCGAAGGGCATCCGCCTGACGCGCTTCAAGTACGCGGACGCACACGGAGGGCGTGGTGATGGCGATGATGACTCCCCGGGGGACTCTGAGACGCCCCAGTCAACCCGGGTCGTCAGGCTCCCCCAGGGGCCACCGGTCAAGGGGGTGACGTCGAAGCGGTTTCGCCTGAACGCCAGCATCCAGGTCGCCGGCCCGGACCACGACCCGAGCGAACACGCCCAGCGGACGTGGGAAGGAGGCATCGGCGTCGAACCGCTATCAAGCGGTCGTACCTCCGGCGGTCGTGGAGCCCAGGGACGACCACCACGGGGGTGGTGGCGGGGGCCACAAGGGTCACTCCAACGACTACAAGGCCCCCAGCTACTACCCGACACCATACAAAGGCCCGGCCTACGGCCCATACGACTTCCTGCCCAAGGGCAAGGCCAAGGTGGGTAAAAAGGTCAAGTACGGAGACGATCCCGTCCGGGAGACGCAGAAGGCCAAGTACCAGCCCAGCTACGACGACAAGCCCCAGTCGTACTTCGGGGGCTTTGGAGGAGGAGGTACCGTGGGGTATGGGAAAGGGCACGGTGGTGGTGGAGGCCACGGCGGTGGAGGGTATGGTGGTGGTGGTGGACATGGCGGAGGGGGTCATGGTGGTGGTGGGGGCTATGGAAAAGGCCATGGGGGTGGCCATGGCGGGGGCTATGGGAAAAGCCATGGGGGTGGACATGGCGGGGGCTATGGGAAAAGCCATGGGGGTGGACATGGCGGGGGCTATGGGAAAAGCCATGAGGGTGGACATGGTGGGGGCTACGGCGGTGGACATGGCGGAGGAGGAGGTCACGGTGGTGGTGGCTATGGGAAAAGCCATGGAGGTGACGGTCATGGTGGACATGGGGGCGGCGGAGGTCATGGTGGTGGGTATGGGAAGACACTGCAGTACAGCGTCCAGTACCACGACTCGAAGTACAAGTCTCCAGGCTCGGACCACAGCGACCCGAACTACGGATACACCGAGCACTCGCCAACATTCGAATACAAAGACCCGGAGCCGAGCTACGACGCCCCTGCATCGAGTTACGAACCCCCGGCGACAACCTACGAAATACTTACCCCGAGTTACGAACCCCCGGCGACGACCTACGAAATCCTGACACCGAGTTACGAACCCCAAGCGCCGAGTTACGAGCCCTTGGCGCCCAGTTACGTCGAAGCCCCGGCACCGAGTTACGAAGCCCCAGCACCGAGTTACGAACCCCAGGCTCCGAGTTACGAACCCCAGGCCCCGAGTTACGAACCCGTGGTGTCAGGTTACGACGCTCCCTCAACAGGCCACAAGGTCCACCCCCCCTCCTCCTCAACCTACATATCTCCCCCCGCAAGCTACAAGCCCTCGGGCCCACAGATATCCTACGAGGTCCTTGACGACCCGTACAACACGTACAACCCGAAGGACGACATCGGACTCAAGAAGCCGGACCAGTACACCATCAAGTCCAGATCCGGCGAAGCAATCCTCCTGCCCAAGATCTCTGGCGCCTCCGACGACGCGGGCGTGTCCGGTGGAGCCCCGGACGCCAACGCCTATCACCACCACCAGCAGCAGTCGAGGGAGAACCCAGCTCGATCTTCGCGGGGCGGCAGGCGGAGGGACGAGAGGCGACGCTGAAGAAGGAATCGACGCGGCAAGGAACCCTAGCCTAGCCTTTGGTTTCCCGTCTTCCTACCCGGCCAATCTCAGGCCCCCGAACCTAAAACCTTTCGCTAACCTGTTCGCCGAGTTCGACGAGATCTTCGACGACAGTTTCGGAGGCAGTTCTTGAACGGTTTCGAGACCTCGAGGATCTTCGCGATTCGTAGCTCGGACTATTTCACCCGCAGTCTCTTAAGAATAAATTATATGTAGCCTAGTCACACACATACGCATATATATATATATACATGACACACGCACATACGATCGAAGCACCGAAAAGTACGGCAACATCTCCCAAACGTGAATATTTGAAGTTAAACATGAGATGAATCCACAACACAAAGAGTGAAACACGAAAAAAATATATATAAATATCATTTCAGTTTTCTGTTGTTGTTTATAAAACGTACTTTACGATAATTTGCGACGGGCAACGTAAGTGTGGTTCTAGTCTAAGACACTACGACTGTTACTGGCCACGGCTGGTCCGTGACTAAGTAACCAATCTCTGTTCTTTCCATTCCATATATTTAACGGTTTCCCCCCCCCTTTGCTTTTCACGTTAAATTGCAAGTTTATAGCATTATAATAGGCCTTTGTAACCTGCACTGTCTATAGACGCCACGACAGTTTTGATAGGTACGATTTGTTTCACAATGAATAAATGTTAAAAACATAATAATAAATAAAATGAAATGAAAATAAATAAATGGCAAAAGCCTAAACGCTACCCCTCCAAAATGTATGGTTCCACTTAGCCTTTTATAAAGCCATTAAAAATGGCCTACCAACCAGCTCAAAACTAACATCCGACTGTGCACGAATGAGTATTTTGTTTTCTAGCAACACTGGCAATCGTCATGGGTGGAGGTTTAAGAGGGTTTTACCCTAAAAGGCATTTTGCAGTACCGAAAATATAATTTAGTGGTAAAAGAAACCTATCGTTGAGAAGGATGCAGAACGAATGAAACCCCGGTGTATCTTGACTGCAAAAGCCTTCCTTTCAATAAATAAATATATATATATATATATATATATATATATATATATATATATATATATATATATATATATATATATATATATATATCACTGTGATTGTATCTTCCTCGTATAATTCTGAGAGAAGAGTCTGTAAAATATATTCTATATAATGATTTATGAAATATAGCTTAATGTTGGTGGTATTGAAACAAGCAAGCAATACATACATATGCTGCAGATTAAATATATGATCGTAAACATTCTTTTATTTCCCATTTCATAATTATCATTATTACTATATATATATATATATATATATATATATATATATATATATATATGTGTGTGTGTGTGTGTGTGTGTGTGTGTGTGTGTGTGTGATCAACATTACCACAATACAGGTTTCTCTAAATGTTGACTATACCAACTTGATCAAACCAATGACAACATTATGTCTGAGAACATGAGTCTTAAGACTGCCCACGTATTCCCCGCGTGTCGAAAGAGGTGGCTAACAAGGGCGGGAGGGAGGAGGGGTTGAACCCTCTCCTCTTGTATTATCACTTTCTAAAAAAGAAAACGGGAACAGAAGAAGCCATGAGAGAATATGTTCACTAAGGCTCAGGCTCATGTGTCTGAACGTGCGTGGATATTTACAACCAAGATGAAAAGGGAAGACATAGGTGTCTGTGTTTGATGAAAAGACACACGGATGTTTTGGCACTGAATGAAAAAAGAAAATGGGGAAGGGGGGTACGTAAACTTTCGAGAATGTTTAGGGGGGTAAACTCTCAGGCTAACGAGAGGGCAAGAGTGCAAAAAGGGGAGCATTGTACTTCTGACGAAGGAGCTATGGGGTCTGTGTGAAATAGGGTATAGGGAAGTGATTTCGAGAGATCATTTTGCTGGTTTGACGTAAGTGGGTGACCGTGTTGACGCACCTGCTGGTAAGGAGGGAGGGAGGAAGGGAGGGAGGAAGGAGTGTGTTTTGGGGAGGAGGTGAGCGAATGTGCACTGGAGGTTCCGATGCAAGGGGGTCGGATCTCTTATGTGGCAGGATGGGTGATGTGTCAACTGGGAGTGTAGTAACTAAGGAAAATGGGGTGTAGGGGTATACCTAAAGAAAATGGAGTGTTGAATGAAAATGGGAGAAAGGTTGCCGTCGAGTTGTGTGCTGAAAGAGGATTGGAGATCGGCAATACACAAGGAATAATATAAATAAAATAAATTATACTTGAGCGATTCATACGTGATGTTGATGATCAAATGGTATTCCTAAATTAATACGCGTAACAACGGACGCAAGAAAAGACGCTTTGCGTCATTGAGGCGTAAGCATGCACGAGGGTGCGAGGCGTGCGTGAGACTGAGAGAGAACTGGAACGATGTGGTATACAAGGGGCGACGTGCTGTCAATGGTCTGAAACAGGACATATGAAGCGGTTAAGATGAAATAACGGTAAGGTCTGCAGTGACTGGGTGCTGACAGGTGCAATTATACAAGTCAAAATAATGAATGTGAGCAAATGAGGCCATTTCTTTTTTTTTCATCTGTCCTTTGCACTACCTCACTAAACACGGGCCGGGGAACAAGTGCACGTAATCAGATCAATCGTCTACACATACGTGGAGGCATCCTGACCTCCACGACCTCAAACCACCACATGACCAGGAAAGGGACACCCCCCCCCCCCCTTCCACCCTCCCCAATCCCACTTCCTGACCAACAACAAAAGATTAAATTTTATTCATTTAATAAAAATAACACTGAATTTCATTCATTAAATAAAAATCTTAGAAAAAAAATTAAAAATTCATATGCAAATTTCTTACGTAAAACAGAAATTCTTGGTAGATGGATATTCCAAAAACAGAACGTCATAACATAGACAAAATATATATTGAAACTACCTATATCATCGAAACTTTCAATTTTGATCTTTTTTTGAAAAATAAAAAAAAAATACGATTAGGAAACTGATAAATACTGTAGGCCATTGACTTCATGCCTTCAGCTATGCGTGTGAATAAATCTAAGCAAAGAAATACACTGGGCCTGTCCGGGATTTGAACCCGGGACCTCCTGCACCCAAAGCAGGAATCATACCCCTAGACCAACAGGCCGCTGATATACTGAGTCGCTGCAGACCCTCACAAGCTGGTGTATCAAGCTTTGGACCCGGGCTTTTAAAAAAACGGTCAGACCAAGGGCCTGTCCGGGAGTTGAACCCGGGACCTCTCGCACCCGAAGCGAGAATCATACCCCTAGACCAACAGGCCTCTGGGGTGGGGTGTATACCGCATGGCTACTTACACATGTTGACCACACACACTGAGTGAGTTTACCTGCGCGGCTTCGCCTCATTCTCGCGCACAACTGACTGTAATTAATCTAACGTGGTTATCGAATGACACAGTCACTAGTTTACCCAGCCATTTGTTGGGGCTTGACCTGCCTTGGCGAGGTACTGACAGTTACTACGTGTTGATCTAACAGTTGGCTACGTCCTGACTGTTAAACATTACCCAAACTGGCTACGTGTCGTCACCGGCAGTTTACATGACTTATTCTAGGCATTGAGTCCCATGACGCAGTTTACGTAAACTATTAAAGACACCAGGTGACTGTTACAGATAGTTTACCTGACTGTTAACCACGCGTTGACTGCAGGCGAGTTTACACGAATGGTACTTGTATAAAGGGGGTCACTGTCCACAATACCATCACCCTAATACTAATGGTCAATGTAGTTTACCTTATATAAGGGGACACCTCATTAAAGGTCACCCAGCCGTTAACCTGATGGTTGCTCCAGTTGGCGTCAGTTTTACGTAAACTGTTTACACTGCCCAAACAGCAGAGTGGTAGGTATACGGACGCTTGCAGTCCAAACTTGGTAAACAGGATACAAACAACACAGCATATTTGCATATATGATTTTTCTCGCGTAATTTTTCCTGTTTTCCTTATCATCCCTCTCTGTTCCTTAGGAATAGTGGGACACCACATCTACGTTTTCCATCTTTAAATATCACACACACACTCACATATACCTAACACAGAACACAGTCTATTCACTGCACAGTTTAACACAGCGTCTCAGTTTAAAAGAACGTCTCGGATTTCTTCGTCTATAATTATCCGGTAAATTAAAAAAAGGAACCGCGAATGCCACAGGGTCAACACTAATATATATATATATATATATATAAAGTACGGAGCACAATAGCACTTAAGTTCACACTTCGGACACCAACAGACCACTGTCCGTTACACAAACATATTAGGGTAATCTAGGGGGGTTACCGGGGTGGGGGGGGAGGGAGGACACCAGGGGCCGACACCTTTCCATTCGTCAGGTCAAAATTTGGGGGTGGTCGGGGTGCGGGTGTGGGCGGGGCGTATCCTAACTGTTGCCAGGTCCTCGCCCTCCCGCCTGGCCTGGTGTAAACAATAACAGAAGCGTCGTGAGGGGGGGGTAGAATCACTTCATTATTCGAACAGGAATTCGTATCCAAACTGCATTAATAGATTACTGGGTCCGTAACGAGGCTGTTTCCGACACAGGAAAAGGCGAAGAAGAGAAATTTGTGGCTTGCTGAACAGGAGTAGAAAGACAAACATATCTTTTTTTATCATAAAGGAGGCGAGCCTGTAAGCTAGGGGGGGGGGGGGGGGGGGTTCAATAATCACATCCGTGGCTTTGAAGCGAGATTTTTTATCGAAGTCTGTGCTTTCAACGTGTCTACGGTACTGATTTCAATATATCTACGGTACTGCTTTCAACGTGTCTACGGTACTGATTTCAATATATCTACGGTACTGCTTTCAACGTGTCTACGGTACTGCTTTCAATATATATACAGAACTGCTTTCAATATATCTACGGTACTGCTTTCAACGTGTCTATAGTACAGCTTTCAACCTGTCCACGGTACTACTTTCAATGTATCTACGTTACTGCTTTCAACATGTCTACGGCACTGCTTTCAACGTATCTACGGTACTGCTTTCAATGCATCTACAGCACTGCTTTCAATGACTCCAAGTCTATAAATCGTGCCAAAACGTTAACAATGCCGGTGAAGATGAATTACTTCGCCTCGTTCGAGGTAAGTCGTTTCCCCACGGGTTTATATATACCCATTAATACACGAATGAAACCACACGCATCTGTCATTAAACCGATCCTTCTCTCGAGATCATTAAAACCTTTTAACGAGTCTTGAACGACTGTATCAGATCGCCTCTCAACCTTATCTATTTCGAAGATAAATAGATTGAATGGGTTTCAATCACCTACCATCACTAATGACCCCCCCCCCCCTAGCGAATGACCTGACGAAATGGGGGGGAGGTATCGAACCGAGTCACCCCAAAAATGAACGAGCGAACGATAGTCAGCAAAGTAATTTCTGTACTAATACGGCGACTCAGTAACTCGGTATTGTTAAATTTATCTTTTTTTTTATTTTGCTTTGTCGCTGTCTCCCGCGTTAGCGAGGTAGCGCAAGGGAACAGACGAAAGAAATGGCCCAACCCACCCCCATACACATGTATATACATACACGTCCACACACGCACATATACATACCTATACATCTCAACGTATACATATATATGTACACACACAGACGTATACATATATACACATGTACATAATTCATACTGTCTGCCTTTATTCATTATTGTATCATTAACAATTCTTTAATCAACTTGGTAATGGAGGAAGAAATACGAAAAGCCAGTGTTAAACTGGGCAATATTGAACTCTGTACTGTAAGACAGTTTCGTAATATTAAAGATTGAGAATGTTGGTGTAGTATTCTATAGTATTCTATCTTATCTCGTAAGAAGAAAGATAAGCAGAGATCGCTGGGAATATTTGTCACAAGGAAGTAAGCACTCAGATGTGCTGTCTTATACGATAAGCAACTTGTCTGTTAGACTGTACGATACATGATGAGGTTTACAGGGTATACATATGGTATACATACACAGGTGGTTACTGCTGGTGCAGATGGTATACGTACACGGCTGGTTATTGATGGTTCAGACAGTACAAACAACACACAGCTGGTTAATGATCGTCCAGATGGTACACACACACACACACACACACACACATACACACACACACACACACACACACAGCTGGTCAATGATGGTTCAGACGGAACACATACACACAGCTGGTTAACGTGAGTCCAGAAGGTACAAACATCTGTAGCTGGTGCACGAGGGCCTAGGTGGTTCACCCGCCATGTACAGCTGGTGAAATAGGGTTCAGATGGTGGGTTAAACACGTGTGCAGCTGATGTGCGAGGGTCCAAATGATACAAATAGCCTACACAGCTGGTGCAAGATGGCCCCATGTGGTATACATACACGAAACACCTGGTGTACAAGCGTCCAGATGGTATACACAAGAAAGTGGCAGTGTATAAAGCAGGTGGTACGTGAAGCTCTGAGGTAAACTAGTAAATACCGCCAAGTTAGGTAAACCTGCTTCCCAGCTATTAAGAAAAGTCGAGTAAACTCGTGGCCAACGCAGGTAAACTGCCAGAGACCAAGCACGTGACGAAGTTGATGTAAACTGCCATAAACCTGGATGATAATGAATGTATAAACTGCCAGTGTCAAGATGTGGATGATGATATAGTAAACCATTGAGTAAACTGCCAGTATCAAGATGTGGATGATGATATAGCAAACCATTCAGTAAACTGCCAGCTACTGTCAGCGCCCAACGACCTGGAAAGCTTCCATGTAAACTCTTTGGAACAATTAACGCGTGGCTTAAAGCCAGGTAAAGTGTATGTAACAATCAACATGTGCCTGACAATAAGGTAAACTTTCTAAGACGTGCGACCAGCAGAAATGTAAACTACTTTAACATGAGACCAACAATAAGGTAAACTGCTGATCACTGCAACACAAGAACAAAGCAAGGTAAACTGCTGCTCACGAGACCAACCGTAAGGTAAACTACTGGTCGCTTAACACGATGGCCAACAGTAAGGCAAACTCTCCAAGTCAACATTTGGCCACAAGCCAGGTAAACTGCAAGTGACAAGTCTCCAACTGGTCTAAACTCACGTAAACTGCTCGTGGCTCGCAGCGAACAATCATATAAACCATCTGTAACAATCAGGTAAACTCCTAGTCTCTGTTAACACATACACAACAGTTGGGTAAACTACTTACCCTCATTGTGTGTCCAATAGTTACATAAAGTCAGTTGTGCGCGAGAATGAGGCGAAGCCGCGCAGGTAAACTCACTCAGCGTGTGTGGTCAACACGTGTAAGTAGCCATGCGGTATACACCCCACACCAGAGGCCTGTTGGTCTAGGGGTATGATTCTCGCTTCGGGTGCGAGAGGTCCCGGGTTCAACTCCCGGACAGGCCCTTGGTCTGACCGTTTTTTTAAAAGCCCGGGTCCAAAGCTTGATACACCAGCTTGTGAGGGTCTGCAGCGACTCAGCGTATCAGCGGCCTGTTGGTCTAGGGGTATGATTCCTGCTTTGGGTGCAGGAGGTCCCGGGTTCAAATCCCGGACAGGCCCAGTGGTCGTCCAACACGACTGATTTTATGCAAGTCATACACTCAAGTCACACACACACACACACACACACACACACATCCACACCTCTTCTATATATAAGTACGACTCTTGGTTTAATGGGACGCCCCGTGGTGTCCAAGGGTCGTACCGTCGTGCACCAAGGGTCGTACAGGTGTCGTGCTTGTCGTGGTCGCAAATGGGTCAGTGGTCCGTCGTGTTCAATGGGGTACGAAACTAGGTAATACGTCATCAACGCTTCAAAAAGCCGTCAACTCTACATACACAAAATATCAATTGCCACAATGAATTATATATATATATATATATATATATATATATATATATATATATATATATATATATATATATATATATATATATATCATAAACAAGTCCCAGGTGGGATTCGAACTCAAGGTGTACCAGTCCACCACTGTCATTGACAGAAACAACGCACATAACCTTTTAAAATACAACTGAAAGGATGTTATTTACAATCGTAACTTACAAAAAAAAATATTTTTCTTAGTTCTAGGAGCAATTTACGATGTAAAAACATATAGTAATAAGAGCTTACTAGTATCATAAGAAATAGTATTAACTAACGGGAGTTAAAACACTCCATAAAAACTGCCTCTTTCTCTCAAGAATTTTGCTCACAGGTAACTCATATGGAACCTCAATAGACTACAATGCTAAGGCATTTTACGTAAACTGACTACATATAAGAAATGCTTCCGTATGAAACAACTCGAATCATAAATAATCTATTAGAAAACTCCAATGATTCATCTCTAAAAATAGAGTTTTTAAGATAGGGTGAAGCGAGCGAATGTCAAAGAAAACGGGCGAAAGGCATGTGAAAAGGGAGGAGATGTGGGGAGTTGCCACGTCACATGTGCTGCCCGTTTTTTTATGCCAGGATGAACACGAATGTCCAATCCGTGTCCATCAGCTCCACTATCTATCTATCTATACATCTATCTATCTATCTATCTATATATATATATATATATATATATATATATATATATATATATATATATATATATATATAAGTCGATGCTAAAGCCGGTTTGAAAGGAAAACGCATAAAAAAACAAATGTAGATGCAAGTAAATTTAACATATACGACTGAAGCTGATCAAAAAATAAAAGTAATAAAGATATGTCTAAACGAAGATATGTCTAAACGATAATGATCCACTTCACACACACACACACAACACACATCAGAAACATTCAACCATCCTTACTTTTCAATCTGAGGGTCATAAAACATCTTGTTCGTCCTGGGTGAAACAAAAGAGAAGCGCTGGGCGTGGCCAGCGCGCTGGACCAGATACCGCGTACAAATCTCCAGTCAGCCATCTCTCTCTCTCTGTCTCTCTCTCTCTCTCTCTCTCTCTCTCTCTCTCTCTCTCATAAACAAATTTGCATTTGCGAATTTATGTACTGAAAATGAAACGTATATATATATATATATATATATATATATATATATATATATATATATATATATATATATATATATATATATAATTACTGAACATTATGAGATGTGTGACCTATTATTTAGTTTCTGCGCGTGTATGTCTGTATGTCTGTGCGCGTATATATATATATATATATATATATATATATATATATATATATATATATATATATTTCCAACGCATGATAAACCTACCTTTCCCCTCGCAATTATCTGTATGGACTACAAGTGTGAAGTCTGTGGAAGATGTATTTGTTTCTCTAATTGGGTCATTATCATGATAATCAACGAGTTTTCAACTTCAACCTTAATTTGGATGATAATTAGGGGGGCTTTGGGTTTAATTACCACTACTTCTACCAGGTTCATTAAGTAAGTTAAAGTCAAAAGCTTTGTCCAACAGATAACTCTACGTATAAACTATGTATACAACATGGCCTATGTGTAAGCTATGTATACACCATGACCTATGTGTAAGTTATGTATACACCATAACCTGTGTATAAATTATGTATAAACCATGACCTATACGTAAGCTATGTATAAACCATAAGCTATGTATAAAGCACGACCTGTGTATAAGCTATGTATAAACCATGACCTATGTATAAGCTATGTATAAACCATGACCTATGTATAAGCTATGTATAAACCATGACCTATGTATAAGCCATGTATACTCCATGACCTACGTATAAACCATGATCTATGTAAAAGCTATGTATACACCATGACCCACGTATAAACCATGACCTATGTATAAGCTATGTATAAACCACGTATAAACCATGAACTTCCGGACTAGCCTGATCTAAAGTAAAAAAATAAAAACCTCCTCAGTACTACATTATCCCGCTACTCACCCTTAGCGGCAACAATATACGGTATACAATGACCCTTGACATTAAATACACGGTAATCATACGGTGCACACTGACCCGCCCTCCTGACACTGCTGACCCCTGACATTAAATACACGGTAACCATACGGTACACAATGACCCGCCCTCCTGACACTGCTGACCCCTGATACTAAATATACGATAATCATACGGTACACACTGACCCTCCTGACACTGCTGACCCCTGACAATAAATACACGGTAATCACACGGTACACAATGACCCACCCTCCTCACACTGCAAATCCCTGACACTGTCTTCCTGACAACCCCCCCACCCCCCTCAACCCTGAAAATCGCCGCTCTGTCTTTACACACGTACATACAAACATACCGCTTCCAACCCCACCCCTTTTAACCATGACGCTCTGCAGCATGTGTAAGTTAAGTCAGCCACAGCGCCCCTTGCCTCAAGGCGCGCCCGGTAAACCCGAGCGTTTCATCTGTTCACGCGGCATTACCTCCCCTTAATCCCATTCCCCGGGAACCGCCGGGAGTAGAGAGAGAGAGAGAGAGAGAGAGAGAGAGAGAGAGAGAGAGAGAGAGAGGGGGAGGGGGGCAGCGCGTCCCTCAATAGCTATGGTGCAGAAGGGGGTGGGGGGAGAGAGAGGAAGAAAAAGAGGTTCATTAATGGTCTGTTTTGGACAGAGAGAGAGAGAGAGAGAGAGAGAGAGAGAGAGAGAGAGAGAGAGAGAGAGAGAGAGAGAGAGGAGGTCTCCAGCCAAAGGCATTTCCCTGAATGATACGAGGGGAGGAAAAAAGCTGGAGAGCCAACTTAACCCGGGGACAAAGGAGATATATCAAGTGAGAGAGAGAGAGAGAGAGAGAGAGAGAGAGAGAGAGAGAGAGAGAGAGAGAGAGAGAGAGAGAGAGAATAGAGCTAATGTCTCGTCGTTGAGTGAATGTCCGTCAAACGGTACTGGGGAACTTTTCAGTGGAGGTGGGGGGGGGGGGGGGGGGGGGGTCGGGAAGGAGGGAGGAGGGTCTTTTACGCCCCCCTTCCCCTCAGAGACCATCCTCCCTCCTCCCCAAAACACAGTTGCAAGGGCAGTGGGAGGGGGACGTTATAAACCCCCCCTCGATCACCTGCGCGTGTCACTCTCCCCCTCACCCGACCTCCTCCACCTCCACCTCCTCCTCCTGTTGTTGCTGCTGCCGCCTCACACCATCGCCTCAGTCGCCCGCCTCCCCTCGAACCGAACAGACGCAGCCGCTCCACACCGCAAGACTCCTCCTACAGAGGATACGCGTCGGGATTACGCTCGGTCCGGCAGATCCAAGCCCCACCTCTCTGAATTCCCCCTTGGCGCCCCCTCCAAAAAAGAGGGAAAGGGGGATTTACAAATCATGTCCCTCCTGACGGAGTAGCGACCAAGTCTCGGTTTTTTTTTGTCTTTTCTCCAGCGAGAGACTTTGGAACACACCCGACCGTCTCTTGACGTTATGGTAGGAAGGGGCCTTCGGGAACCCACGGTGGCATAGCGATGCCCCGGGAGGCGGAGTGAGGGCCATCGCATAGCACCGGAGGAGGAGGAGGAGGAGAAGGAGGAAGGGGGAGACGGAGGGAAGGTGGGGTTATAAACGCGTCGCAGGAGAGGGGAGGAGTGGAGTGTTGGAGGAGGACCTGCTGCTCCTCCTCCTCCTCGAGGGAAGGGAGGGATGGGGGAGGCGGCCGCGTCCGGCGCCCTAGACCCATCGTGGAACGCCACTAATGCCACGTCCAGCGACCGCGACGTCGGCGGAGATTGGGCAGACGAAGAGGAGAACGAGCGGGTCGTGTACATCTGCAGCGCCCTCTTCTCCTTCTTCTACATCCTGGCGGGGGTCGTCTGCTGCCGATGCTACTGGCTCCACCTCAGGAGGAAGCTAGAGGGCGGGGGCGTGGGCGGCGGAGGCGGGAGCAGCAGGAGCAACGCCGACGGCGCCCTCAAGTCGCCCGTGGCCACGAAGGCCGAGGGCGGCGTGGCCAAGGACGGGCCCGACCTGGTCGAGGCTCCTGTAGAGGAGGACAACGAGTTCTTGGAGACGAAGTGCTGTTAGGACGCCAGGGGCCCCGCCCGCCCCGCGGCGCCCCCGACGCCCCCGACGCCCCCGCTGCTGCTGCAACCACCACTGGGCAACCCGCAGGTCAGTTCTCGTTTTCTTCTTCGCAGTCCGAACCCAAACCCCCGTGCGATTAATAGTAATTATGACAATAATTACAGGCAGTCAGTAGCCGATAATCACCCACACAGCCAGAGGCTCAATATATACTACTACTACAACTAATAATTGACATAAAAAAAGATATAACCATCATTAATCATTATTCAAACTTTGTGCAACGTGTCACTAGATCGAGAGAGAGAGAGAGAGAGCTAGGGTGACATCATCATCACCCACCCCTCACCCTTCCCTTGACCCACTCCCTCAAGTTTGGATTCACATCAGTGGCCAATCCATCGCGGGAGTCCTGCATGAGGCAAAACCCTGTGTGATGAGGGGGAGGGGTAACTCTTGAATAGATTATTTACCCCCTCCATGATGACCCAAGGATTCTGGGGTGCATCTACCCCAATCGAGTAGACCAAGGGGGTTCTCCAGTCTATCAACCCCTCTCCCCCCTGAGAACGTGGGGAGGGGGGGGGGATCATGGGTCGATTTACCCCCCAGCCCCCAACCACTCCTATTTACCCCCCACCCCACCCCTGCCCGTGAGCCACAACGTCTGGGTGAACCTCTCTCTCTCTCTCTCTCTCTCTCTCTCTCTCTCTCTCTGAAGATCAAGGCTCGTGGTTCTGATCCCTCCCTCCCTGGCCGACAAGGGGCACCCTAACTACCTCTCCCTCAGGTCATCATTAACCCGAGGCCGAGCAGTGTCCTCATGCTTGCGTCCTTAATTACTAAATTAGCCGGGGCGTTCACTGACGAGGGCGCCAGCTTAGCGGGGTATCTCACAAACTGGAGGTGGGAGGATGGAGTGAAAAAGATTTTGAGCGATCGGGGCCTGAATCATGCAGGAGGGTGAGAGGCGTGCAAAGGAATAGAGTGAATTGGAAAGATGTGGTATACCGGGGTCGACGTACTGTCAATGGACTGAACCAGGGCATGTGAAACGTCTGAGGTAAACCATGGAAAGGTCTGTGGGTCCTGGGTGTGGATAGGGAGCTGTGGCTTCGGTGCATTACATATGACAGCTAGACAGCATTTGAACGCGCACCATCATAGAACATACAAATATATATATATATATATGTATATATATATATATATATATATATATGTGTGTGTGTGTGTGTGTGTGTGTGTGTGTGTGTGTGTGTGTGAGCGGGCCATTCTTCATGCCACGCACACTTCACCCACAGTATTAATGAAATATACACTGTGTGTATTTAGACAACTCTCAAAATCGAACCACATCAAAATCCCAGCCTTCACATTTTCTACGAAGTTTCCAAGATAGACACAGACTTAGCAACAATTAGCGTTAATGACAATGTGTTTTCTAGGGAAACGGTATTTCAAACTAAACTGTATCGTTTTTCATGAATACGAAATGTCAATTCTGTCTTACAAAAAAAAAAAAAAATTCTTTTGTCTTCTTAAAGTTAAACTTGTTGACATATTCTAAGTTTTATCCAATACCTTCTTGGAATATTTACTTCAGCTGTTAGAGAGGTTGTCATATTACAGGCAACGTGCAAATTACACACACACACACACACACACACACACACACACACACACACACACATATATATATATATATATATATATATATATATATATATATATATATATATATATATAATATAATATAATTTTTAAACCTCGCGTGTCCATTTTCTAAACTTTAAAAGAAACGTATTTAGCCTCGCTAATCCCCTAGATCCCTCTATTACCTATCAAACCTCATAACGAAGCCGCTTCAGACGTAGTTAATATTCTTGCGATAATTATTTTCAATGCATATCAACCGCTGCAATTTAAGGTCTCCATTAACAGGGCCTAACTACACTGCGATTTGTGTCATATCAAAACACGTCATGTCCCGCCATCCGAACACGAATAGACCCATCCCCCTTCGGCGTGAACCCCCAACGAACCTTCTCGCTCCCATCTGAATTGAACCCCAGTGAACCCTCCCTCCCCATCACTCCGAACCCATTCCCCCCGAGGGAAGAGTACATACTCTCACGTCTTACAACCATTCCCGCCCCAACCCACCCCCCTCCTTGATTCGAACACAATTCATTTCCCATTCCCTCACCCCCCACCCCTTCTTAAACCCCCTCCCCCACCCTGAACCACGACTGAACCCCTCAGCGTCTCGGTTCATCTCTGAACGGACGATTCCTGAGCACTTTTGCGAGAGGTTCAAATGGGGTTCTGTTTCCTACCCCGAGGGTCGGTAATGGGGGGAGGGGGAGTTTCAGCTAGTCTGAGAGAGAGAGAGAGAGAGAGAGAGAGAGAGAGAGAGAGAGAGAGAGAGAGAGAGAGAGAGAGAGAGAGGGCTGGAGCTGTTAGAAGGCAAGGAAGAAGAATAGGTGGGACAGGGGAAGGGGATAGTTTGCAATGAGAGAGAGAGAGAGAGAGAGAGAGAGAGAGAGAGAGAGAGAGAGAGAGAGAGAGAGAGAGGGGGGGGGGGGGAAGAACCTGGAAGACGCGCTAATTCGTGAACTAATTCACTACCGGATAGACGTAGTAGTAGTAGAGGTGGATAGATAAGAGGAACGGACGAAAATCAACAGGTGTGTGTGCGTGTGCGTGTCTGTGTGTGTGTGTGTGTGTGTGTGTGTGTGTGTGTGTGTAAAAGCGATCAATAACCAGTCTCTCCCCAGGCCTCGGATTAAAGCTGAAAGGCCTACGCCATTACACCCCCCTTTCCCCCTTCCCCTTCCACCCTTTCCCAGCTCTTCCCGTCCCCAGGACCTTGATGACGGAGGGATAGGAGGAGGATAGAGAGGCGACGACGACGGATGGCCATTACCCAGACGAAAAAAAAAGGGGGGGAGAAATGGGGGGGGAGGATGGTGATAGGTGGATGATGATGAATGGGAGGGAGGGGGGATAGTGAGGGGTAGTGATAGGCTGATGGTGAAGGGGGGAGGATAGTGAGGGGTAGTGACAGACTGATAGTGAAGGGGAGGGATAGTGAGGATGGTGATAGACTGATGGTGAAGGGGGAGGATAGTGAGGGGTAGTGACAGACTGATAGTGAAGGGGAGGGATAGTGAGGATGGTGATAGACTGATGGTGAAGGGGAGGGATAGTGAGGATGGTGATAGACTGATGGTGAAGGGGGGAGGATAGTGAGGGTTAGTGACAGACTGATGGTGAAGGGGAGGGATAGTGAGGATGGTGATAGACTGATGGTGAAGGGGGAAGGATAGTGACGATGATGATAGACTGATGGTGAAGGGGAGGGATAGTGACGATGATGATAGACTGATGGTGAAGTGGGAAGGATAGAAAGGAATGGTGATAGACTGATGGTGAAGGGGGAGGATAGTGAGGAATGGTGATAGACTGATGGTGAAGGGGGGAGGATAGTGAGGAATGGTGACAGACTACATTATGAGAGGCGAGCACACGTGAGGATAGTGTTCATCACACTGATGATGAAGGCAATAATGAGGTGGGAATACGTGGCCATATTGTGATGACTTAACCTGTACGTTGAGAGTGAAGATGATAGTGACGAAGGATGGTGCCTGGGGGCGCTGATGGTGAAGGTGACGACACCTAGAGAAAATGGGGGTGTGGGGGTGTTCTGAGGCCCAGTAGTGAGAGATAGTGAGGGATGATAATGATGATGATGATAGACAACGGAGAGAGAGAGAGAGAGAGAGAGAGAGAGAGAGAGAGAGAGAGAGAGAGAGAGAGAGAGAGAGAGAGAAGAGATGGCAAACCCATACCTCTTGAAAGAGCGAACCGGCAATTAAGCGCCCATTTGAAGGGGCATCCATACCGGTTCCCTTCCTTCCCCCCCCTCCCCGCCATGCCTCAGTCTGGCATGTGTGTAAAAAAAAAATAAATAAATAACACTTTCTCCTGACACTATAATATTCCCCGTACACCAGCCGAGCTCAGCCCCCTTCCCCCCCATCATCATCATCAAGGATTACGCGTCAACAGGTACAAAATAAAAAGCTTCATACGAGAACAAATATATCTGTCCAGCAACCACCACGCCATCATCCTTCCCCCCTCCCCCCCATAGATCAAAAGGTCAGAGGTCACGAGAGGGCAATTAGCTTGGAGTCGAGGGGGGGAGGGGGGATGGGGGGAGGGGGGTGTGTGAACGTGTCGCGTTCGAGGCTCGTCAGAATGTGTGTGGTGATCACCCCTCCTCGATTCTGAACTGCCAGTTCAACTGCCAGTTGAACGAGTTAATTAAAAAGCGCGGGGTCAACTGCCAGTTGAACGGGTTAATTAAAAAGCGCGGGGTCACGTATTTCGAAATGTTATGATGACGATTTGCCGATGAGAGAGAGAGAGAGAGAGAGAGAGAGAGAGAGAGAGAGAGAGAGAGAGAGAGAGAGGGGGAGAGGGAGGATTCGAACCCAGTCCCACACGCGTGGCAAGTCGATACGCTGAGAAAAAAAAAAAAATCCTAACCCTTTGATTAATACGACGATGCAACGCTTACGATACGACGGCATGGCCCTTATGAACAACGTCCTGACCTTTGGGGTCAGGTCAAACGCCAGTCTCATCAAAAAATACCCAAGGGTCGTACTGTCGTGCTCAAGGGGTCGTACCATCATGATCAATGGAGCCGTACCCCCCCCCCCGAGTCGTAGTCACGATCAATGGTCGTACGAGTCGTACCATCATAATCAATGGTCGTACCGCCTGAGTCGTACCATCATGATCCATGGTCGTAACCCCGTCATACCACAATAATCAATGATCGTAACCCCGAGTCGTACCGTCAGGATCAACGGTCGTACCCCAGAGTCGTACCATCATGACCAATGGTCGCACACACACACCCCCCCCCCCACAGAGTCGTACCGTTAGCCCACTGAATTACCCACACTTCTCTCCCTTTCATTCCCTCCAACCCCCTCCCCCACACCCCACAGAATGGACGCATTTCATCCATTATAACAATACCCATTACGTCTTGTTTTCATCCATTAGAACACTAACCATTACGTCTTTGTTTTTCTTTTCCCCAGTTCTGCTGTCGGCGACACCCACCCACCACTACATAGTCTGCTGGCGACAGCACCCCGTGCCTAACGCTCCAAAGCCATTCCACAAACACGAGGAAGCCGAGAAGACGAGAGAGAAGGCTTCTGTGTGTGTGTGTGTGTGGTGGTGTGTGTGTGTGTGTGGACCCTGGGAGGGCGCCGTGTATACAAAAGGCAGCAGCAGCAGCAGCAGCAGCATCTATGACAGGACACGGGTGTCAAAAGAAGACGATGATGGAGACCTACAAATCAAAAGGGTTTGTTGAATATATAAAAGTAGCAGTGACATGTATATACAAAGAGGATGAGCAGTTATAGAAAACGAGAAGGGTGGCAGAAGAGAGTGCTGTAAACATGTATAGGAAAAGCTGGACAATTGTGCAGGAGGTGGAAGTACGGCTACAGAAAACAGGAAGGCTGGTGTATAGAGGCAGCTTATCAAGAAAGAGAACGGCAGGTTATAGAAAACGGGAAGACTGATCCAGGGGTAACAATAACATCTACACAAGGCCTCTAGAGTTGAAAGAAAAGACTTGAGATATATCACACGTGGCACTTTAGGACCTGACGTGAAAATTTAAGGGGAAAAATGGCTTACATAGTCATGGGAAAGACTAGTTAGTGGGTGGCTTCAAGCAGAGCCGTGCAGATGTACGTGGTATCGAACCCTACGTTAAAACGGACTATGAATACGCAATTTCTGCCGAAGAATTATGGTAAAATAGAGTCTACATGCTCTTCTCTGTTACCATAAACATAAGATTCATTCTAGTTCAAACATTTTTAAAACATCAAAGGCATATTTTTATTCATTCTAGTTCAAATTTTTTCTAAATATCAAAGTTATACTTCAATTCACTCGAGTTCAAATTTTTCTAAGTATTAAAGAGATATTTTTATAAGTATGGTGGTACACAGATCGAAGAAAAGACATTATTGGAACGCCGATGAATAAAAAAAAAAAAATAAAGGATTACATCAAGCATGAAAAAAATAATAATATATCTGGAAAGTTCACCAAACAATGGAAAAACAAAGGAAAGTGTACTAATGAACTGAGGAAACAGGAAGGATAACTCCAACAGAAAGATGACATACGAGATATTGCAGGCGTCAGCAACGGTGGCGAAGTCATGTTTGTTTACACCGCCATATTGGAGGTCTAGTTCGCATATTTGCGGAGGATTCGTTTACTGACACACGTCTCTTTGATGGTTTTCAATTTTGTAGTTACTCGGAAAAAACAATAGAACTATAACAGAAGAGACGAGGATCCTGATATAATAATTAGTGGTATAAATTTATCGTAAATTCTTCCTTTTGGGCCTTGAATTAATACTAATCTTTTCAATGAATTTCGCGGGACTTAGAAATCGCTATATCCTAGCCTTACAATAACAACAATTTCGATGGAAATAATTTGCAATTCGTGGAAATCAATACCTCATGCGATCAACAAAAACTATCAAGAGTAAACAGATGTAAAAAAAAAATCTATGAATGAAAGATACGAAAAATTTGGCGATGGTATTTCGCGCCAACTTTCGCCCTGTCGAACAAGCATCCAATATGGCGACGTAAACAAGGAATTCGTGGCGTCTTAAACGCCATCTCTAACATCTTTGATGAATTATTATGATCGTATTAACTATGTAACATAATGAAACGATGGAAATATTAGATAAGAGTATTTGTAAATCAATGAAATGATGAAATATTAGGCTAGCTTTACATACACACCAAAATTGTATAAGACTATATACAAATCTATGTAAGCTGTATATACATATATATATATACACTGTATATATAAATTCAAACCCACTATTTTTGTAAATACTAAGTGACGGGAATACTAGTCAATATTCACACGCTGTACAAATGTTACCTCATTGTAAGTGATCATATGACCTCATATAACTTGTGTGCTTCAATGAAACCAATATATATATATATATATATATATATATATATATATATATATATATATATATATATATATATATACATATATATATATATATATATATATATATATATATATATATATATATATATATATATATATATAATATACGTCAGGCGTATAACATATATACGCCTCGCGAGACATTCCCTTCACTGCTAAGGCTATATATGTACTGAAGTCACTGCTTCACAACCAATATACACCACTGTGCGACCCCTTGAACACGACGGTACGACTTGAGCACGACGATACGATACTTGGGAACGGCACCACGACTCCTGAGCACGACGGTACGATACTTTGGAACGACAGCACGACTCTTGAGCACGGCGGTACGATACTTTGGACCGATAGTACGACTCCTGAGCACGACGGTACGATACTTGGGAACGATAGTACGACTCCTGAGCACGACGGTACGATACTTTGGGACGACAGTACGACTCCTGAGCACGACGGTACGATACATTGGAAAGATAGTACGACTCCTGAGCACGACGGTACGATACTTTGGGACGACAGTACGACTCTTGAGCACGACGGTACGATACTGTCGAACGACAGCACGACTCGAGCACGACGGTACGACCCTTGAGGACGACGGTTACGACCCTTGAGTACGACGGTACGACCCTTGAGGACGACGGTTACGACCATTGAGTACGACGGTACGACCCTTGAGGACGACGGTACGACCGCTTGAGCACGACGGTACGACCCTTGAGTACGACGGTAATTCCTCTTGAGCGCGACGGTACGACCTCTGAACAAGACGATTACGACTTTTGAGCACGACACGGTACGACCCACGAGCACGACGGCACGACCTCAGAACAAGACGGTTACGACCCCTGAGCACAACGCGGTACGACACACACGCACGCCCTCACACAATATAGGTCAGCTTATGAGCGTATGTGAGCAGAGGAGGTGGTTGTGTCGTCTATTCGTGGGGCTACATCGTTAAGGCGAGAATATGAGATGTGTGTGTGTGTGTGTGTGTGTGTGTGTGTGTGTGTGTGTGTGTGTGTGTGCGATTCTCTGCAAGGGCATACTTATCCAATCCATTATATAACCAACCCAGCTCTTTCTCCTCCCGCCTCCCTTACCAATAATAGAAACGACGACTCATTCCCACTGCCGTAAGCCCCTACCCCTGTCTCAAGCGCCTCCACTCCTGACACATCCATCTACAGGAAACTACATTCCCGAGACATGCTCGATCCACACTTTCACCCTCTATGTTTTGGACATCGACTTAACATGGAACAGGATTCCCATGCAAAGTATATATATATATATATATATATATATATATATATATATATATATATATATATATATATATATATATTACACGATATATTACACGATATTTAATGTCCCAAGAGACAAGTTCCTTAAAGCGGGCCTGTTTTGCAATGCCGCCTTTAAGACACAAATTCCTCTATTTCATTTTTTTTTCAACGAAATACGTGGTCTGGCAACTCATCCCAACAATCCTTCACTATCATGTCAGAAAAAAAAAATGTGTAGACGGTAGAGGTTTCTATCAATCTAAATCCTATATCCCAAATGCCTATTGAAAGATGTTAGTATATACTACGAAAAACAAAAAACAAGAGGCAATGTTTATATAAACAAACAACTGTACTGACGGCAGGGTGTCTTGTAAGTGACCTCAATAAAATGTGTATTGTTTTCTCTGTTGTTTCTACGAACCCCGACAGTTAGCTCACAAGTACTTGGGGAGGGAGACAGATGTGGCACACCTGGATCAGTGTCTACTGACGAGGGACGATAACCTTCTGGAGGAGGACAGTAATGGTACACTACAATCCTGATCCCTCCAGATGGAGGAGGGGAAAGTAAAGTGCTCCTTCTTACCTACCCGCCCGTAAGGACCTCTTGACCTTTCTATATACCATCAGGGGGACCATTTTCTAACCCCCCTCTCTAAAAGACGCTGGCATTCACAAGCTATCTTGTTAAGTCTCTCCCACCCTTCCACTAAGGGAGAGAGAGAGAGAGAGAGAGAGAGAGAGAGAGAGAGAGAGAGAGAGAGGAGTCCCAAGTCTTTCCCTCCACCCATTTCTAAACAGCTTCTCCCTTCGTCATCTTCCCCCCCTTACTGCAACCCGGCATCTCACACGAGGGGCTGCTCACACTCAAACATATTCATCGTCCGACTGAGTTTGATCACTCTAAGGCTGCTTTGATCAAGTCACTCTTCTCTCTTTTCTCTTCTCCACTGCGGACAGAACTCCAGGACCCCCTCAGCCTCTTCGCTGCACCTCACACCCCCCCTACTCTGACTCGAGGTACGACGCGTACCAATGCAGCTGCTCTCTCTCTCTCTCTCTCTCTCTCTCTCTCTCTCTCTCTCTCTCTCTCTCTCTCTCTCTCTCTCTCTCTCGTGCGCGCGCTTCGCAAACTGCAGTGACCCGAATCACGACTGCGGTGACGTTTGCGGGGGGGCCCCACTAATCCAGTCCGCGGGTCCGCTAGCACACACCCGCGTCTCCCTCCCCTTCGCAAGTCCCCTGATGTGCAATATCGACCCCTAATGTGTCTTTCATAACAACATTCCTGGTGCTCAGTCTAACAACCCCCCACCCCCCCAACCCATCCCCACCCCCCCTGCTCCCCTAAACCCCCCCCCCCCACTAACCAGGGTAATAAAAAAAAATCTTGGGTCTTCTATCCCAGACTCCAATCCCCAGAACCTTGAAAACCAGTTTCCATCTCACAATTTTGAGGCCAGCGTTACAAGGGGGGGGGGGGTTCACCAGGTTTCCTCCCCCATACTGAAAAGTCTCCCGACTCTCTCTCTCTCTCCCTCTCTCTCTCTCTCTCTCTCTCTCTCTCTCTCTCTCTCTCTCTCTCTCTCTCTCTCTCTTTCCTTCACGAGCAGCCACCATCTATATGCCCGCCGATTATATTTTTTTCCCGTCGTTAGGGGAAAAAAAAAAAATAAATAAAAATCGCCATCGCCCTCTTCCACGCCCCTGTAACAACCCCCACCCCCCCCTCCTCCTCCACTCCCTCCCACGCCTTGTTCAAGTGACCAACAGGACAATACTTACGAGTGGCCCCAAGCAGGCGCGCCTCAGTACATACTATGGCTGACATAAATACGACAGGACTATGAACCTCATATGGGTGAGGATGTCTCAATCTATGAGGATGTCTCAATCTATGAGGATGTCTCAATCTATGAGGATGTCTCAATCTATGAGGTTGTCTCAGTCTATGAGGATGTCTCAATCTATGAGGATGTCTCAATCTATGAGGATGTCTCAATCTATGAGGATGTCTCAATTTATGGTATTCTCAAATCAATTTCCAAACCGTCCATGACTTCTACCTCCCCCCTGACTTTGCTAATGGTGGGATGGCATTATCATCCACCGTGAAGACACTCTCAAACTCATTCTCCAGCTCCTCATATATATATATATATATATATATATATATATATATATATATATATATATATATATATATATATATATATTCCCTCATCATTCTCACTCATTCTTCCCTGCAAGCTCCTTAACCTAATTACCAGTTCATAATTAGATAATCTACTCAAAGGGTTAAGATTAAAAAGAGTCTCGTGTTTATAATCAACTAAGCTTCTGTTTACAGCAACAGGTATTCTAATTAAAACTCCGTTCACACGTGTGTGTGTGTGTGTGTGTGTGTGTGTGTGTGTGTGTGTGTGTGTGTCCAGGTAATTAGCGACGGGTAATTACGGTGTTTGAGAGAAATGAAATGCGTACTCGAACACCGCTGGTTACACACGTTCGTCTGGTGGAAAGTCTCACAGAAAACGTGTTGGTTGTGAATAACAACTCTCTCAGCCCAAAGTTCACCCCCCGCCCCCAACCCACACCTCTTGAGCACCACCTTACGATCCATAAGAGCGAGGTTACGATCCCCTGGGGGAATGTCTGGCTTGGCGTTTTGACCCGGCCACTGTAAGGGTCACGCTGTAGGCCAGGCCGGGCTATCGTACCCATGGGTCGCACCGACGTGCTCCAGGGCCGTACCTACGTGGTTTTAGGTCGTATACGCCGTGCTCAAGGGTCGTACCTTCGTGCTTTTAGGTCGTACACGTCGTGATAACGGAGTTGATGAACGTTAGCTGGGAGGGAAAGAGTGTGTGTGTGTGTGTGTGTGTGTGTGTGTGTGTGTGTGTGTGTGTGTGTGTAAATATGTGCTATCGTGTGTCTGTATGGATGTGCATGTACATAATGTACGTATGAATATGAGTAAATGAGTTGGTAAAACCGGCACAAGTAACTGCGTACGGTAAACGAGGCAAAAATTAATTAATGTAGATGCATCATTTTTTTAATCTTTAATGTTGAAAGCTCCAACCACGGACCAAAGTCCACATCGAGGCCAGCCTTTCATTGAAATATAAAGAGATTAATGAAAGGGAGAACGAGGAGACAAGGAAAATGTAATTTACTCACTTGGGGGGGGGGGGGGGGAAATTAAAAAATTAACTCGTTTAAAAAGTGCCAGGTCACAGTTAACTGGGGAAAGACATCTGAGAGGAGAGAGAGAGAGAGAGAGAGAGAGAGAGAGAGAGAGAGAGAGAGAGAGAGAGAGAGAGAGAGAGAGAGAGAGAGAGAGAGAGAGAGAGAGAGAGAGAGAGAGAGAGAGAGAGAGAGAGTTTCGAAATGAAGGGAAAGAAGAATTAAGTCATCAAAGCGGCCCACTATTGAATAACTAGTCAAAGGAGGAGGACGACATGCGACACAGTGAGCGAGTTAAACGAATCGCTAAACGAATTACCAAAAAGACACTGAGTTAAACGAATGGCTATACGAATGATAAATGAGACACAGCGAGCGAGTTAAACGAATGACTAAACGAATGACAAATAAGATACACAGTGAGTTAAACGAATGGCTATACGAATGATAAATGAGACACAGTGAGCGAGTTAAACGAATGACTAAACGAAAAACAAATGAGAACACACAATCAAACGAATGGCTAAACGAATCACAAATGAGACACAGAGATAAACGAACGGCAGAGAACACATAAAAATCTAAATGACCCGAAATGTAATGTTATCGGGCATATTCTGGCGATACATCCCAAGTCTGTGACACCCTGAAATACATATACCCTGTAATCATGTAACCCGTCTTGATAATGACCCCTCTGTATCCGGTACACTGACACAATTTATACCCAAGACGCACATACGTTCTGTGTACTGCATACCTTGCATCTGATGCACTGCTATTGACAGCTGTATGTCAGCTGTACACTCTCAGTACAACTCCTCCCCAATCAACTCATCCACCCTTTTAACCAACAGAAATATTAGTTTGTGCCCCTCGTCCCCTTTGCCACTATACCCACTGCACGCTCTGTGCTCGCCTCCACCTACCCCCGTAGTCAAATATTAGCTTGTGCCCCTCGCCACCTTGCCACTGTACCCACTGCACGCTCTGTGCTCGCCTCCACCTACCCCCGTAGTCAAATATTAGCTTGTGCCCCTCGTCCCCTTTGCCACTGTACCCACAGCACGCTCTGTGCTTGCCTCCACCTACCCCCGTAGTCAAATATTAGCTTGTGCCCCTCGTCCCCTTTGCCACTGTACCCACTGCACGCTCTGTGCTTGCCTCCCTCCACCTACCCCCGTAGTCAAATACCCCCTCAGCCCAAGCAAATCACTGATGAAATAATTCATATATCCTTCAATAAAAGAGACAGAGAAGAAAAGGTGACAGAGCCAAAGGGAAACCCACTCAATAGCGACAAATAAACGGAAGCTACAACGGTGGTTTTAAACGGAAGGAAGGAAGGAAGTGAACGGCGAATAAACGCGACTATAAATAAGACGGAGAACGGGTCGTCCGCCGCTTCGTCACAAGACTGACCAATAACAAGGCCGCTTCCATCTCGCCCAGGGATCTGTGTCTTCCTAATCTCCCTCCTCGTTGGCTCTCTTCTCCCCCCACCGCCAAAACACCGCGCTCTCCTCCCTCCCTCCCCACCTCACGCAACCGATCATCCCGTCCAACATCGCTAACCCGATTACGGTCGGGGGGTATATTGACAAGAGCCGAGGGGGGGGACACACACGCGACTGAACCATGGCTGCGTCGGGGGTAAATGGACGACATTAAGGGGTAAACTGATAGCAAGACGCACCCCTCTACACGTCGAAAAACGATGGTACGACCCTTGAGCACGACGGTACGACCCTTTGAGCAAGACGATGACCCCTGAACACGACGGTACAACCCTTGAGTACGGCGCTACGACCCTTGAGCACGACGGTGACCATTCAGCACGACGGTACGACCCCTGAACAAGACGGTGCAACCCATGAACAAGACGGTATGACCCTTGAGCACGACGGTACGACCCTCGAGCACGACGGTGACCATTCAACACGACGGTACGACCCTTGAGCACGACGATACGACCCTTGAACACGACGGTACGACCCTTGAACACGACGATACAATCCTCGACTACACCGGCACGACCTTGAGCACGACAGTACAAACCCTTTCAGGATCGTATCAGACTCACGCTGTCGTACTATTATGAGCCAATGCCGTCGTGGCCGAGGCTTGTCCTTGTCGTTGTAGAGGGTCGTGCTGTCGTGGTCGAGGGTCGTGCCCCCCACATACTCAAAGGGTCGTTCTGTCAGGCATAAGGGCTATAATGGTACGGTCGTGCTTAAATAAGGATCGCACCGCGTCGTGCCTCCCGGGGGAGTTAATAATGCTAATGTTACTGATTAATGATACGTGTTGAGACCCTTCTGGTATCATTACGCTAATGGGCCGGGTCATGAAAGCTCTCTCTCTCTCTCTCTCTCTCTCTCTCTCTCTCTCTCTCTCTCTCTCTCTCTGAGGGACCCCGTTTAGCATGCTGATATAGGAGATATACGTAACTGCTCAAATCACATCGCCTGTTGTTTCATCTTCAAATAACTGTGACGACATGTTCTACCTACTATTTTCACACCCAATGATAAACGAATAATGATAAAAAAAAACAATATAAAGGACTTTCATCAGCATCTTTACGGCCCAATCTTAAATACACGTCGACAGAATTAGCCTCGTCTTGGCCTGGCCAGGGAATTAGGGATCACACACACACACTCCGTGCTTCGCGGTGCGATCAAAAAACTTAAATTAATTTAATCCTTTAAGCCGGAGCAGTTCAATTACAATGGATAATGAGCTTTAACCGTACGATCATCCATTGTGTGATATACCTACATTGTCTAACAACGCTTAAGTGTCACTAATGCTAATACCACTTTACTTCCAAAACGCCCATTGAAATTAATGATAGAAAAAAACATACGCAGATTTCTTATTAAAAGGTTATATTCATGAGTTACGAGAAACGAGAAAGCGTAGAGAGAAGCATGCGCTAGGCTACAATGAAACTTTCTTATTTCATTTCTAACCATCAGCATTGTTAACACCAAATCACTTTCATACCAACCACTGCAGCAGTTACGGGAACCAAGTTTTGATCTCCGGGTAAATTTCACCAAGACACATCGAATGCCTCTCGAGGGAAGGCACTGAAGAAAAAAAAAGATGGCTTCCAGTCCTACATAATACTTGGTAATGGCTTTTCCAACCTTCAAGATCTGAGTCTATTTCAAGTCGTAACTTGAATTAGTCTGGATCGGTAGATTGTCTGGATTTTATTACCTCCACGTTGGGTAAGTTTGGTTCTAAGTTATTCTATTACCTCCACGTAGGGTAAGTTTGGTTCTAAGTTATTCTATTACCTCCACGTAGGGTAAGTTTGGTTCTAAGTTATTCTATTACCTCCACGTAGGGTAAGTTTGGTTCTAAGTTATTCTATTACCTCCACGTAGGGTAAGTTTGGTTCTAAGTTATTCTATTACCTCCACGTAGGGTAAGTTTGGTTCTAAGTTATTTTTGTTTACTGCCAAGGCCACGGGGTCGTCTGCTCTCACATTTCGTTACGTTAAGAGGGTTACATAAACACAGATTACGCGGCTAAGATTATAAATGGTAAACTTGGGCCACATTTTGCTGGCTTTGATCAAGTTACCCTGCGTTGCGCTAGGCTAGACTGGATTACGTTACGCTACACCCAATAATATTACGTTGCTCTAAATCAGGTGGGATTTAATTTCATTACCCTGGGTAGAATTATGTATCTGGCTACATGACCATTGCTAACCTACGAAGGCAACCACATCTAACCTTGTTATAACCACTGCGATGAAGTGGCCAGGTCCGGACTTCAACCCACATTGTAATGTGAATTAACAAACACCGACTCTATTGTGATAACTTTATCATTTTGTACTTTGCTTTCCTTGCCTACACACAGCAGCATCGCTGCGCCTGACGTCACTGCCATTATCACTTCCATACGCTGGCTTCCAAACCAGTGATGAACCGTCCCAACCCTTCCCTAAAGATGGGTATCATTAAAACTAATTACAGCTCCGCACTCGAATGATCATTAAACTACAATGCTCCACGATATAGCTACGAGAGACCACGTGAAAATAACATGATCAACACTCTGTAGTACATATGGCTAGGTAACGACAGCAAATAAAAATCAGAGGAAATATGAATATCAAGTGGTTGTGGTTTTAATACCGAGGCGAGCTGTACAGGCAAATCAAGCTAAGGACCTTTTTAAAAAGCCCTGTGCAAGACCGTACGACCCTTAAATATGATTAAGGGACCTTTAACCTAATCCTTAAGGGTCTGGTTAATTGCCACCACACCCTATACCAGAGGGTCGTACTTGCTCACGGGGTTATGAAAGTAGGTTGGTGTGAATCGATAAAATGTTCATTTTTAAATTAATGTAATCCTATCTGCACTCACTTCTTGATTTCAAAATACTTGGTAACAGTAGAGTAAAACGCAATCTGACCTAACCTAGCCTAGCCTAACTAACCTTATCTAACCAATCTACCCTAACCTAGCCTAACCTTATCTAACCTAACCTAGCCTAACTAACCTTATCTAACCAATCTAACCTAACGTATCCTAGCCTAGCCTAACTAACCATATCTAACCAATCTAACCTAACCTAACCTATCTAACCAATCTAACCTAACCTAACCTAACCTATCTAACCAATCTAACCTAACCTAGCCTAAGCATCAGTCGTGCTCTCCGAGATAAGTCACATCATTACGAGAAAAAAAATTACATTAATTCCAAAGTAATAACCTGTGGTTTTCATGGCACCACCATACTTTCGCGTGAGTACTTTCCAGATACCTTTAAAGTAGTTAATTAAATGTCCAATTCTAAGACCACTATGACATACACGGCAAAGTATTAAAGCATATCACACGGTTAATGACCAGCCAACACCACGAGAAATACCAGACAACAGGCCATTAACTTGTGGCCAGGACTCACTAGTGCAATCTTCAGTTGACAACCCACATCATCATACCACAGCATACATCCTGGTCATCTCGTTCGATCCAGATGAACACTTACAATTCACCTAAAGTGGCACAGTTTGGTGTCACTGTACAATCCACGAACACAAAGTTTACTTAAAAAAAGAAAAAAAGGACGCCATACCTTCAGTTTGAGTTGAATGATGTGGTAAATGAGTCCAATAAGCAATCCTTTTGGCGTCCCGTTCAAAACTCACGACGCGTCGAGGCCACTTCTTTCGCAGACTGAGCGTCCATTTGGTCCTTGTCCTCGCCACTCTGCCTCCTGAACTGCGCACCACTACCACTTGCAACACTCTGAAAGCCATTTCACGAGATCAGGACACTGCGTACGGTATAATTTTCACAATTTAAAATCCCAAAACAGTTGTCATCTCCCTTACCCGTGCAAGCCCAGCGAGCGCCAGTGTTGACTAGCGGCGAAAACATGAACTACTCTACCGTACGGGAGATATGAATACATTTATTTTATCATAAACATTAGTCATAAGCCATATATATATAGTGTATATGGCTTAAATAATTATCTACGATAATTGAAGATGGTGATAATTAATTATTTCTTATCGCTGGTGGACGTGGTTAGACGCTGACGGCATTAATGGCTTTGGGAGTTGACAGACCTGAATTTCGACAACAAACCCACTTATCATTATTATCATCGTTATTTATATCTATCATTATCAAAAGGCCCCAGTCCTGGACGAAACCTTCGACAGGGCCTTGGGTGAAACATAAAGGACAAAAAGACAATATAAAAATTAGGGAGTTGGAGAAATCTTGCCTTTCGTATATATATATATATATATTTCATGTTCATCATATTTAACTGTTCTCTTTCGTAATACCAGATGCAATCAGCATAAATGAAGCATAAACGGGTCTATTTACCAGTCATTGAATTACTGAATTATCAGGTAACCTAACAAAGTGACGTTAGAAATGCAGTTATTTCGCGAGTCGGCGAAACTCAAATTCTAAATATTTTGAAGAAAAAAAAATAATTTATGTAAATCCCGTAATTAGTGGATTAGACAGAGATCTATTATTACACTGATCATTAAACAGAACCATTGTTTTCTTTTTCTAAAGCCTTGACCAGAGATCGAAGCGAAAAAAAAGGTATCAAAGTAATTACTGGCATGTTGTCCTCAGTGTGAATAAACAAATCATTACGTCACCATCTGCATGGAATAAAAGGGCGATGTTGGCTTAAACAATGAATCCTTCAATATATATATTCTATCAATATGAGGTTTTAAATAACGTTAGAAAATGTTAGATCTCGAATTCCAATGGCCTGCATCCTAAATGTGTGTGTGTGTGTGTGTGTAATGGATGGCCAGGACTAAGCATGACACTTGCTCATGTCAATGACAGCCCGTTCTCTGGTATGCCATGTCTGACACAGGCCGGGTGGAAGTGCTCCCAAACTAAATAATGTAACATGAGAAGTAATAAATAATAAATGACACGATATTGTATTCTATGGATTCTTACGATAACATACTTATCAAACAAGCCACTTCCAATAAATTTTCGCTATTCATCGTCCTTTTTTTATCATTATTAATTAGCATGCTCCCGTGAAGTTAATGTCAACAGACACCTGAAGTTTAGGGCCATTTGAAGTTCTCGTTTTCTTCCCGGCCATGTAAACAACTCTCCAAAACTTTTAGCCTAGCATTAAAACTTTGTCCAGTTCTCGGTAAAATAACTTTTCCTCTGAAGAAATTTCACTGTTCTTCTATCAAAGGTTAAATACTCATAAGCTTTAACCTATTTTCTAAAGACAGGGTATATATAACTACACATGCAAAAACTATGGTTATTCTTTTTTAAATCATCGAAAGCTGGTTACGAATATACTCACAAATAAGATCATAAAAAGCTTATTCCCTTAACGAGTGAAACGTCAAACATGTTTATTCATTTATCTATTATTCATTTATTCATTTACATCAGAATCGTTTTATGAATTATTTTTGTGGAATGAGTATGATGTGAGCATCATATGCTCTCTGCTTTGAACGTGTTGAATAAAAAAGATTTTTTTTTTTGGGGGGAAGGCTAACCTAATGCATGTAGATAGTAGAAGGTTGTAGATGGTAGATGGTAGACAGCCTCTCTACCAGGGCATACCAGGTATATTACAGGTCCTAACCCACCGCCTAGGTACTGGAAGGGATAGTGAAGGCTGTGTATTGAACCAGCACTTCAGTGGCTGTCAAGTTGGACTTCTATGACCCAGGTAGCTGTCTTCTTGCTGTCTCGCCCACACGTAGCCTACTGGCATTCTGTCCTTAAAAATACAATCTCTCCTTCTTACATGTAACACTTGACAACAATCAACCCACATAACTTAGTCTTCGTAACTCTGGTTTTTTCCTAATAGGAACATGAGGTAGACACGTTAGGTAGAAGTAGACATGGTAGAGACATTAGGAAGGAGCAGTTGGTAGAAGTAGTTAGTAGATAGATAGATACTCTAATGCAGATGACTTTAATTTCTTTATCATCATTATATTACTATGATCTGTAAACTACCCATATTTGTCTCCATGAGTAAACATGTATAAACGCATTGTAAACAGGTTATCCCAATAACTAAATAGCTGGAATAATAATAATAATATCAATAATAATAATAACAATAATAATAATGATAATAATGACAATAATAATAACAATAATAATAATAATAATAATAATAATAATAATAATGTGAATAATGTGAATAAGAGCAAGGTTATTAGGTACAGTAGGGGTGAGGGTCAAGTCAATTGGGAGGTGAGTTTGAATGGAGAAAAACTGGAGGAAGTGAAGTGTTTTAGATATCTGGGAGTGGATCTGTCAGCGGATGGAACCATGGAAGCGGAAGTGGATCATAGGGTGGGGGAGGGGGCGAAAATTTTGGGAGCCTTGAAAAATGTGTGGAAGTCGAGAACATTATCTCGGAAAGCAAAAATGGGTATGTTTGAGGGAATAGTGGTTCCAACAATGCTGTATGGTTGCGAGGCGTGGGCTATGGATAGAGATGTGCGCAGGAGGATGGATGTGCTGGAAATGAGATGTTTGAGGACAATGTGTGGTGTGAGGTGGTTTGATCGAGTAAGTAACGTAAGGGTAAGAGAGATGTGTGGAAATAAAAAGAGCGTGGTTGAGAGAGCAGAAGAGGGTGTTTTGAAATGGTTTGGGCACATGGAGAGAATGAGTGAGGAGAGATTGACCAAGAGGATATATGTGTCGGAGGTGGAGGGAACGAGAAGAGGGAGACCAAATTGGAGGTGGAAAGATGGAGTGAAAAAGATTTTGTGTGATCGGGGCCTGAACATGCAGGAGGGTGAAAGGAGGGCAAGAAATAGAGTGAATTGGAGTCATTGTTATACAGGGAGTTGACGTGCTGTCATGAATTGAACAAGACCAATTTTTATTGTTTTCTAAGGCGGGTTGGTGGTAATAACCATGGAAGCTTGTGTAGAGTATGTAGATAATTTCGTAGATGAGATGACTGTTATGTTTTTCACATGTGTATAGGGGTGGGTATAGGCCATATTTTCTCCATGTTCTTGCTAACGCATCGCAAACGGTACAATCAGCGAAAAAAATAAAAAAATAATAAAATAAAAAAAAAATAATAATGAAATAATATAATAATAATAATAATAAAATAAAACAATAAAATAATAATAATAATAATAATAATAATAATAATAATAATAATAATAATAATAATAATAATAATAATAATAATAATAACCGACTTGCCTTTCAACCCCCTTCTAACAAGTTGGATTTGGGAGGGGGTTACAATTCTCTTTTTCTCTCGTGGCGTCTTTACAAAAGACGTGCGGTTTAATAAAGATAATAATATTCAGAGGTCTGTAATGAGATTCAATCATGTGTACACCACATCCGGGTTCAGTAATGGGTACACTGTGGGGGGGAAGAAGAGAGTTCCGTAAACTGGTTGGTCGTTCGTTCTCACGGAGCCAAGACATCCAATACTCCACTCGCTGACCACGACGGTACGACCCTTGTATATGACGGTACGACCCTTGTATATGACGGTACGACCCTTGTGTATGACGGTGTGTGTGTGTGTGTGTGTGTGTGTGTGTGTGTGTAAGTGTGTGTAAGTGTGTGTAAGTGTGTGTGTGTGTGTGTGTGTGTGATATGCCGTTCAAGGACAGTGGAAGTGGTAGCCGTGTTTTATTAAACCTTAGTGAACGGCAAGAAGAGCCCTCTGTCATGCAAATTATTACATTAATTTGAATCTCTCTCTCTCTCTCTCTCTCTCTCTCTCTCTCTCTCTCTCTCTCTCTCTCTCTCTCTCTCTCTCCGTAGGGAGATCTATTGAATTTCAAACGACACGAGGGTCAGACTTGTCGTTTTCGATGGTAAAGGAAGAAAAAAAAATATAATGGAGTGCGAAAGGAGTATGTCACGAGAGAGAGAGAGAGAGAGAGAGAGAGAGAGAGAGAGAGAGAACGAGTAAAGTGCGTTTCGCATAACAATAAAGGTGAGGGGGTGGAAGGACACATGACCCCCCCCCCCACCTCCTGCCATAAGCATACATTATTAACCTTTTAAATGGTCGTGAATCCAAAAATTGTAACAGTCAATTTACACCCATGGAAAATCCGAACTGTTGCCTGTAATGGATTCTTCAGCTAAATATCCCCCAGGAGCCAAAAGCTTGGAATACTATCTATCGATGCCATTCTAGGACAAATATATCTATCTATCCCTTGAGTACGACAACTTATCCTCTGGCGTACGAAGACGTGATCCCTCTTATACATAAACGATGATTCATCCCTTAAGTACGATAATCAAAGTCTTTGAACTCAGTCAGGTCGTTCGATGGCGTCTGGTTCGTCGTACTTACGACTCTAAGTCGTTCTCGAGGAGGTCAAGTCGTCGTGCTCATGGGTCACAGTCATCGCACAGGAGAAGGGGTCAAATCATCGTACTCAAAGGGGTGAAGAAGCTCTCGACAACCACGACGTCATCAAGCAGACGCTTGATGACGTCATGACGGCTGAATTAAATCTTTTTTTTTTACTCCAACTCGAACCAATTAACGTCATCTAGAATCCGGATATTGTAGCGGGTCTTCTCCAGTGGAGGTCAAACTCATAAAAAAAAAGTCATGCCTAGCTACTAGGATCCTTCTAGGAGTTAAGAAAGGGAGAGAGAGAGAGAGAGAGAGAGAGAGAGAGAGAGAGAGAGAGAGAGAGAGAGAGAGAGAGAGAGAGCCATGACTGGTCACTTACCATGATCTCGTCTTCAATAAGCTATTTCTTTTTTTTTTACGCCCTTCCGTCACTGTGTACATGATCTCTGTAAAAAAAAAAATATAAACCCTTCGCAATTGCGACAAGTAATGAACACATATACAAGCGTAGCTTTCGCTTGTATATGCGTATATGTATACAGACTTAACAAACGCAAGTTGCTGGAAGGCGTAATTAAAATTTTCGGAACGTAATCAATACAGGCATTAAACACCTCGACTTGACCTAGCTTGGTTATACAACCCTAACCACAACAGCATGACCTTCACGACCACAACAGCATGACCTGACCTCTTCTTACTGGGAGAATTCCCTTTCAAATCTTCCTGGAGGAAAAAATACGCCCTTCCCAACCCCGGTCAACTTCAATGGACTGCTTGTAAGACAGTAATAATAGGGTCAAACTCAATCGTCTGCTTGTAATATCTAATTCTCCAGTTTTGGTCGTGTTTCACAACGATTACTTGACAATTAAACCTCGAAAGGTCACCGACAGACGGGACGCATCAACACATTTCCTGAGAAAGAGAAAATAATATATATACATATACCCCTTCATTGCGTCAGAGGTTTAGGAAAATGTAAGCCGAGGGAGACTCGTTTTTTAAACTCCTTTGTCATCTGTTTATTGAGTAATGGGTGCTTAATGCATGCCAGTGTTTACACCAGGTCAAACTTTAACTGGTTTATTCACTATCATCACGGGAATGGAAAGGTCAACCTTGAAAATTGTATTACGTAAGGAATTAATGCATGTGCTAGCCCTTGAGCCTCACGCGAGGGCAGGGTTAGGTAGAAACAACATATCATATATCACACACTCATTTTCTTCTGCAATTAAAAAGCGTATCACATCCGATTTCCTATCCTCAACTGACATACTATATATCGGCGTAATTTCAGTATTGTTTTGATGATATGGGAGTTTAATGAGAGCATGGAATTTTCGAAATAAAAATACGAAGTTGGCATCGTTCCTTCTGCTTCATGGCGGATGGCGGGCGATACAGAGTCGCCTGTCGCTTCACACCAAGGCGGGTAGTTGTGGCCGAGGGTACGTCAGAACTACACAATAGTCATCACCACTTTGAGTTCCACCATGGTTGCCACTGCTGTCAAGAGCTTTTACGAATTAAGCGCCAAGGCTCTGTCTGGTAAGTAAAAGTTCTCTCATCCGTAGAATTTTATGGTTTATTACACGCGTATATGTAAATAATTTATATGGTAAGTGATGGCATGTAGATTATCTCTACCATGGGCATAAGGGTAGACTCTAAAGATATTTAATAATTTGTTGATTTATATGTTTATTTAGAGGTCGGTAGGTATGCGTGAAGAGCCAGGACATTTTTACATAACTCGCTCAATCTTAAGTCTTGCAAAATGTAAGACTTTATTATGTACCCAGTAAAGGAATTTTATAATCAACTTTATTAAGGAATTTGCCTGGTGTATGACTTTATGTACATGATTTACATGTCTGAAACACGTCCGACTTCCTGTAGCGCAAACATGTTGGCCCAACAAAGCAAATATTCTTTCCTATATGATGTTTCATGGGCGCGTAACGTAACAGGATTTTATACAAAGCATTTTTAAGAAAATTTTAGAATAACTGGAAAGGAAGGAGTCATGAGGGATCAGATTATTTTAGTAGAAAAGACGAAAAAATGAAATTGAATTCACAGAAATGCCAACGCTATGGGCTGGGTCAAAGCGTAGGGTTCTGAAGGGTGGGTATCCCAGGGTATTATTTCTATGACTGCATACGCCTTTAGTGTCTATCGACATTGATAGACAGACTTATAGCCATGCAACAACCGGAACGCTCAAATGGGAAGTTGCAGGAAGGTAAAAATATATTAAGATAAGCCGCTATTAATAATTAAGTGGTTGTAAGCGAAAAGGCTGAAGCATGATGCGTGTATGCATACTCTGGGGGGAAGATAAAGAAGATAACTTGTTATCGTAGATAACTTATCTACGCAGACCGTTGACCAAGCCGTTTGCCTGATCACGATGAATCGCCTCGTTATTCTAGAAGCCTCATTGCATCAGCCCTTAGATGGGAGGGGGGGAGGGGGGGATGAAGGCTGGGTGGGGGTTTAGGGGATGAATCGAGGAGAATTTTACCAGCATTTGTTGCGCAGACTTGTGCTCGCGTTCTGGAAATGATAACAGAGTGTTAACAGATTAGAAAAATGCACTTTAGGCCTTGTGATATATATATATATGTGGATATATATATGGGTGTTTCAACAGGATGTGTTTGTGGTAAGCACATGGGATGTCCGTCCAGCGCTGGATGACCGGATTTCAGCTTAAAAAAGGCGTAGAGTCAAGGGTAGAATTTCCATAGTGAATGTCGCAATAATTTAAGTGTTTAACGAAACCTCTTGTTCTTGTTTGCATTTCTCTCATGCGTGTAGGGGGGGGAAAATAATAATAATGCCCCCAAAGGAGCTTTACGGAAGCAATTGGTTTAAGATAAGCAATTATTATCTGATGAGGGGAGAAAATGGAGATAGATGAACGAATGACGGAAAATGGAGATAGATGAACGGATGACGGAAAATGGAGATAGATGAACGGATGACGGAAAATGGAGATAGATGAACGAATGACGGAAAATGGAGATAGATGAACGAATGACGGAAAATGGAGATAGATGAACGAATGACGGAAAATGGAGATAGATGAACGAATGACGGAAAATGGAGATAGATGAACGAATGACGGAAAATGGAGATAGATAAACGAATGACGTAAAATGGAGATAGATGAACGAATGACGGAAAATGGAGAAGATAGATGAGAATGTGAAGAAGAAAAAAAGGGAGACGCATTCACAGTTCAATACAGGAGACGAGGGCACAAGGGAGGGAGGACTGGCCAGGTAAGGGAGAAGGAGGTTGGAGACGGCCAGAGAGAGAGGTGGGTGTCGGAGGATACCTCAAGGTCATATTGAACACCTATGGAATGTAGGGTGTACACTAGGTAGGGTTGGCTGGCTGGCGCGCTGCAGGGAGACATATATATGTTATCTCGCTTTACCTTAATGTTGGGTAGAGAGAAGTAGCCCCCTCCCCCTTTAACCTCTTCTTGTTGCCTATCAAGTACCATGCGTTAGTGAAGGGAGGGTAATACTAGTAATTTTTTTAACTTATATAATCGCGTCTCTTACCTTTAAAAAATGTCAACCTCAAGGTTCGAACCCTGGTATTCGCTATTTCCCCCTCCCACAGCCACCGCGACAGCTCCTACCACGGTTATGAGGGGGCACACCCCACACCACATCTACCGACCCTAGTATAACCTACACCGAACCGTCTCAATAACCAAAACCACTGCTGGAATGTGCACAGTAGGAGAGCTGTGGCCCGCCCAGATGGCTAACCTCCCAAGTGTCGAAATTGCTGGAGATAGACCGGATGTGTGTGTGTGTGTGTGTGTGTGTCAATGAATACCCCAGGAGTACTGCCCGATGCTTGCACACACACACACACACACACACACACACACACACACAAAATGATGACGCACGCCTGCGTTTTGAATCCTGTGGGCGCGGCAGTCGGCCCACAGTCAACTCTGGTTGTTCATCCTACCCCCGGGGCTGGTCGATACATGGGTACCTACCTGGCTTAGGCGAGGATGTTCACGCGTATATTTACGCTCTTACGTGTATATTTACGCACAGATGAAAAGACAGCCGGTTAATAAGGTGAAGAAATGATGCGACATGAGTAAAACTTTCTTTCCTAACACATAAATGATATATATACGCTATATCATTTCACGCAATTATATACATGCTTGCTCGCATCCTCACGGTCATATCTTAAGGCACATCGGCAATGTGTATAGGCAAATGTATATAGACGGAAGGCCTGGGTCCAAGCCAGAACATAGCTTGAGTGCCTTTGTCATTTGTGCTGACGAACCACATTTCTAGCAGTGTGTTTGAGGTCAGGCAGAGAGAGAGAGTTGGGAAGGCTGTTGAAATTAAAGACTAATTTAGTCGTTTGTTGAGAATAAGAAATGTCATCGCCTACCGCTCATTTAACGAAGGGTGAATAATGTGTGGGTATGATGGTTTGGCCTCTGTGCAACGTTGGGTCAGAGGTTAGGCCAGCGTGTGTGTATCCAAGGGCCGTTACGTCGTGCATCAACAACTTAACAAAGGCCAGTTATCGGAAAAAGAAAACAAAAAACAACTAAAGGGTATAATAGGAAATTAAGCAAGGGTAGTTTCGAGAAGGAATTCTAATCAGTTAATAACGTATGCATAAGAGTTCACTTCAAAGGGATATAAGTTAATAACGTATGCATAAGAGTTCACTCCAAAGAGATATTCTTGTCCTCTCCTTGCTGTAATCGCATGTGACCTCCATTTAATCACCTGTGTCCTCCAAATGAGTGTTTAGTATTCTGCGGCAGACGTGTTTGTCAACGGAGACTCCAACTTAACAATTCTTGTATCAATTACGTTCGCGCGTCGCATTACTGCTACATAGTCAAGGCTGGGCAGCTGCTGCTGCAATATTAACTGTGTGTGTCGCTATTGGAAAATCCATTTAACTTAAGCTTTCAATAATGTAATTTAGTCTTATATTCAAGCTTTCGATAATGTAATTTTAGTCTTATATTAAGCTTTGAATAATGTAAGTTAGTCTTATGTAATCGAAGATGTGGTTCCGTGCTGCGCGCGCAGTCGTGTGGGTTATTTCTGTTACGTATTTTGGAATTGCATTCCTATCGCATTTCCCATCCTTCTGTTTACCGTCTGTTGCTGTACTAATAAGCCCGGAACAGCAGTCACCACCTTACGTAAATACGAAGTTGTTTGTTATGTAAGAGAAGGGTTCTTTGTTCGAATTGATTTACATATTCATGGAATACTCTGTGTACGTTATCCATTCAGTGCATCACTCGTGTGAACTTGCATAGAGTTTCCCCAGCATTTAAGATAGAGAAATGAGACGTTCTCACCTATAAATAAAAAACGAGTCAGAAAATATATATATATATATATATATATATATCCATGGGGCCTGTTGTCGTCATAGCAACTGGGCACACAGGGGGGAGTCGCTGGCGCATTTTCCAGTGTGTTTTGCTTGCTTGCATAAGACCTGGGTATCGCTCACTGGCTATGAAATTTTCATTAGCAGTCCCCTTGGCTTTCCAAAAGTCCTCTGTATACAGTTATCTAAGAAGAGTTTAATATGTAAGTGTGTCTGTAGATGTAGTTTGGTCGTGGCTATGATATAAGATCGTTCCATGTCGTTTTCATCAGTGAGCGAATCTTATGGAACATGGGGGTCCAGTTGCCTACACCCCCAAGCCTCAGTGTTGCCATTCGAGCAACAATATGGCAACATCTGTGGTTTATGTAAACGTTACTTTGTTAATATTGCACTTTGATGTAATTTCCTGCCATGCAGCTTTTAAATTTCTCAATGGCTGACCATCGTCAAAATTTTTGGCTTGGAGACCTGTATTGAAAAAAAAAAAAAATGTCATGTTGCCATTCCTGTATTGTTTCTCAGAGACCAGAAGGTGGTGTTGCTTGGTACAAGAGACCCAATGGAACTGGTATAGCAAGACCTGGCTCCCACACCGCGCCAAAAATTATTATTATAACACATCTTTACCAGAGCACAAACCCAGGATGGAAAAGATGACCTTACACCAACATGCTAAAAAAAACTTTTATAACGTAACCACATACACTTACAATCAATTCGTACAACCCGGGGGCCTTTTTTTTATCATAAATAATTCAGACGAGGGTAACTAGGCCCCCCACCCACCTGTGACAGAGAAGGAAGTTAGCTTTGTCGGGGTTTGTTTTCGTAAGTTGACAAAACATATAACAGTCTAGTCAAAACGCTCACTTCAAAGGAATTCTATATATCCTTCAAAGCAGCCATGTAGCTACAAGAGTCATTGGTGTAGAGGTTCATGGGGTTATTTATGATACAATGATAATAAGAATAGCAATAATAATAATGCACAGTTACAAGGTAATAAATATGGACAGTGGTTTGAAAAGGATAAAACTGAGGAGGTAGAACCCCATGAGTGAAGAACTACTTTGAGCAGTTACAGGTAATTACATACACGACCCCCAAATCCAGTCTTAAAAATCTGTATAAAGACCTAACTCGAAAAATCGTAACTGTGGAAGGGGTAGATAATGAAAACATAGCTCGCCAAACGCTGTTGAATGTTGTCGCTATACCCTAGACCTACGGCCAGGTTTGAAAATATATTTTATTATGGAGACATGCATGGGTGCATCATAAGACCTGATGTGTCCCGGGATCTGTCCTTTGTGCTGTGAAGATAAAATGGTACGTCTCACCGCCAGGAACAGATAACTGATCCTGGGGTAATAAACTGATATGGGACGATCAGGTTTTACGCCCAGCCGACCACAGGAATGTTGAGTGGTTGTCAACGATATGACCAGCTGGTTCACGAGTGCTTGACATTTATAATATTATTACTGCCATTTGAACTGCCATAATTATTTTTTCCCACGAAATACGGAAACTTGTTTACAAGTATGAGCGATTATACGAAACTCGAACAGAGGGACCTGTCCTTTTCCCATTTTTTTTTTTTTCTCCCCGTTTTCTCGGACGATTTTCTGTTTCCTACAAATAATCAAATACATTCCTCATACGCTGACGACTCAACATTATGCATGCATTCCTTCACATCATTCAGATCTGCTCCTTCTTCTCTTAACTCCATCTATATCTCCTCAACCATAACTCCCTATATATAACTCAGCCTTGGACAGAATGTAACAGTGAGGTAGACGAAATCTCTTTAAGTGTAATGCCTCCAAGACCCAATTACTATCGAAAATTCCTTCCTACTTTTCTCTCTCCTTTGACGGTTCTGCAATTCCACCTCTTGACTCGATGAACCTACTTGGTATTACTGTAATATCCACTCTTTCTTGGAAACCCCATATTACGAAAATAGCTAAGTCTAGCTCTAAGAAACTGGGAGTCCTGTTTAGATGTCGCAATTTCTCTTTCTCATTATCAATTGCTCCGTTCATACAAAGGGTTGATTCGTCCTTGTATGGAATACTGCTCTCACATCTGGGGTGGTTCTAGCTCTGTATCCTTACTTGACACAATCGAGTCGAAAGCGGTCCCACTTCTAAACTGTCCCAGGCTAACTTCAAAACGTAAGCGGTCCCCACTTCTAAACTGTCCCAGGCTAACTTCAAAACGTAAGCGGTCCCACTTCTAAACTGTCCCAGGCTAACTTCAAAACGTGACCAGCTTGTCCTACGCCACAATATTGGTCCACTTTCCCTCATCTATAGGTATTTGGATTTTGCTCCCGAGAGCTGGCTGCCTTGTGCCCCCCACCACTAGCTAGACCACGCAATCCTCCGCAAACTCCACTCTATTGTGGGCCATCTTGAAAACTTTCTTTCCCTACGCCTCAAAGCTCTGGAACTCTCTACCTTCCTCATGGCTTTCCCAGTAACTATGACCTGGCACATTTTAAAAGACACTTTTTTTTTCACTTCCTCCCAAATTAGTACTTTCCCTTTGTCTCTTCTTTGTCGCTTTCGTAATCCTCTTTGTGTTTCAATTAAGGTTCGCCCTTCAAGTGGACTTTTGTTCGTGACTGAAGCCTTCAACGTTGAGAAAAAAAAACCAAAACTTTTAATAGGAAAATAAAAGCTGTTAACAATAGAACAGAAATTTTCCCTTACAACCCTGGAATTAGATCCGTTTATAGACACAGCCGTCTACAAGGCCTTTTGAACAGATAGCAACTCCTTGAAATCCATTTCTAAAGTCAAGTGACAGGCAAACTGCAATTAAGAGATGATTGTAAGTTCGTTGTTGCTATGATTTGAGAGGGAAAAACACACGTAAAAATATATACCCACCCACACCACGCTGTGCAAAAGGTGTATGCGAAGAAAGGGATTGCTTGAGATTAGGTTAGGTTTGTATCCTATCCTAACTTAACCTAGGAAAAAATAAGTTAGCCTAGCCGTTGTAAGGTTAGGTTTATATCCCAACCTAACTTAACCTAGGAATAAGTAAGTTAGCCTAGCCGTTATAAGATTAGGTTTATATCCCATCCTAACTTAACCTAGGAAAAAGTAAGTTAGCCTAGCCGTTATAAGGTTAGGTATGTATCCTATCCTAACTTAACCTATGAAAAGCAAGTTAGCCTAAGATTAAGTTTGTACCCTAACCTAACTTTAGCCTAGTGAGGTTAGGTTTGTACCCTAACCTAACCTAACCTAACTTAGCCTAGCCAAAAACTAACTTATCCTAACTTACCCAAAACAAGATATCAGCTTGTGGTGACCCTACGTTCACCATACGTTAACGTACCCAAGACCAAACCACCACGGAAAGAGTTAGGATTGATGCGCGTATCCCCGTCCACTGACGGTCATCCTACATTGATCCTTCCAGGCGAGACAGTGTCCTTCAGGAAGTACCAGGGGAAGGTGGTGCTGGTGCAGAACACCGCCTCCCTCTGAGGCACGACAACCCAGGACTTCACCCAGATGAACGAGCTCATCGAGACCTTCGGTGACCATCTGGCGGTCCTGGCCTTCCCCTGCAACCAGTTCGGTCATCAGGTGAGCCAGCTGGGGAGAGAGAGAGAGAGAGAGAGAGAGAGAGAGAGAGAGAGAGAGAGAGAGAGAGAGAGAGAGAGTCAACCAGAAAATGGCGTGTCGCTGGTGTGACTGTAGTAACAGAATTTATGAATTCTACGCACAATTAGGCCATGATGGTAAATTCGGGTTTATTGTCTGGTCACAAAACAAGTTCAGAAATATATATGTTCCTCATTTCGCATATTAGGGAACTTTAGCATCACTTTCCGTTTCTCTATAGAAGTTCAGTCAAATGGGAGATGGTAGGGACCTGACAATAGTTAATTAAAAACGCCTTTACACTAGTATTATAATAGTACTGCTACTTGGTGCAATGACTTATACGATATTTTATGTATAATGAATCATACAATATTTTAATGCCGGATAAAACAAAAAGATTGCGTTAATAATGATAATGATGCTATTGTGTATATTATGTTAATGTCACCTACATACTGATGAATTGATATTGCTGTTACGACAAAGGGAGTGAAGGAAGAATAATGTAATAGTTATAGCATTTGTTTCACGTAATGCAATAGAAGGATCATAGAAGGTGGCCTATATTTCCCTTACACAGTATTGGGGTCAGACTAGGATAGATTTTCGCCAGACGTCTTTAGATACAAAAAAGAAAAAAAAAAACACCTAAGACATTTGTATAGACATGTGACTGTATCTGATCTTAGGTTTTTTCCCCCCACAGGAAAATACAAACGAGGTAGAACTGATGAACAGCCTCCGCCATACATGTGACTGTATCTGATCTTAGGTTTTTTCCCCCCACAGGAAAATACAAACGAGGTAGAACTGATGAACAGCCTCCGCCATGTACGCCCTGGCAACAACTTTGAACCAAAAATGGATATGTTTTGCAAAGCCGATGTGAATGGCGAAGAAGCTCACCCTGTGTTTAAGGTCAGTGTACACAAACCTCCTGGACCCATGGTAAGGAAGGGGGCATAATCACATACACTGCCTGTTAACACTAGGATTGGATCAACCACACTGCCTGTTAACACTAGGATTGGATCACCACACTGCCTGTTAACACTAGGATTGGATCAACCACACTGCCTGTTAACACTAGGATTGGATCAACCACACTGCCTGCCTGTTAACACTAGGATTGGATCAACCACACTGCCTGTTAACACTAGGATTGGATCAACCACACTGCCTGTTAACACTAGGATTGGATCAACCACACTGCCTGTTAACACTAGGATTGGATCAACCACACTGCCTGTTAACACTAGGATTGGATCAACCACACTGCCTGTTAACACTAGGATTGGATCACCACACTGCCTGTTAACACTAGGATTGGGTCAACCACACTGCCTGTTAACACTAGGATTGGATCAACCACACTGCCTGTTAACACTAGGATTGGATCAACCACACTGCCTGTTAACACTAGGATTGGATCAACCACACTGCCTGTTAACACTAGGATTGGATCAACCACACTGCCTGTTAACACTAGGATTGGATCACCACACTGCCTGTTAACACTAGGATTGGGTCAACCACACTGCCTGTTAACACTAGGATTGGATCACCACACTGCCTGTTAACACTAGGATTGGGTCAACCACACTGCCTGTTAACACTAGGATTGGATCACCACACTGCCTGTTAACACTAGGATTGGATCAACCACACTGCCTGTTAACACTAGGATTGGATCAACCACACTGCCTGTTAACACTAGGATTGGATCAACCACACTGCCTGTTAACACTAGGATTGGATCACCACACTGCCTGTTAACACTAGGATTGGATCACTGCCTGTTAACACTAGGATTGGATCAACCACACTGCCTGTTAACACTAGGATTGGATCACCACACTGCCTGTTAACACTAGGATTGGATCAACCACACTGCCTGTTAACACTAGGATTGGGTCAACCACACTGCCTGTTAACACTAGGATTGGATCACCACACTGCCTGTTAACACTAGGATTGGATCACCTGTAATAATTAAGGTATAAGGTGTTTATTCCCTTACAGTACTTGGTTATCTTAGTCTATCTATCTATCTATCTATCTATCTCCTGAACTCACGTCTTGTATGCTTGCCTGTGTCAGTCTATCTTACTTTGTCTCCGTATTCTCAAATATTTTTTTAAAGAATCTTAGAAAAGTTATCTCATGTGAACCATAATAATTTGTCATCCAACACTCCTTGTAACAGTCTCTCTCTCTCTCTCTCTCTCTCTCTCTCTCTCTCTCTCTCTCTCTCTCGAGTGGGTATATTCCATCAACCTTTCCTTGTTGTTGTAATCTCAAACCTCTTTCCCCCGTGAATCCTCCGCACTTCACTTTTTTTTACCCACGGGTACCGCCATAAAAAAAAAAATATATATATATATATATATAAGCCACAGTATTAGAATTTTCGGTGTTGCTTCGTTTACGAAAACCTTTTTACAGGCTATATTGTGTTCTACGTTTCTGTACGGAGTTACGTAAATCATTCCGGTAATATAGAACAAAGAGAATTTAGTGGAAGGTCTGTTTTTAATTTTTTTTCTTTTTAGAACATACATCTGCATATACACGCCTTGCATATTTTTTTTCCTTTTTTTTTTTTGAGGTTAATTTGCACGAACGAGCTGTGTCTGTGTATTCCTCGAGTATGCTTCTCCTATGCCATGCTTTAATATTTCACATGTTTATATGTAGATGTTTCCTCTCTTCATATACTTTTTTCTTCTCAGCCAAATTGACTCTGGGAGTCACTTGTCTCGTGGAGGTTATATGCAAAACTGTAAATTGGAAGAATGTTTATGAAAATGCGCATTTTTTTTATTAGTTTTAATGAAATGATAATTATTTTTATGCAATCAGAGTTATTTACAATTTCGATACTTCGAAAAATTAAGTGTGTTTGATCAAACATATAAAAGATATTAAACGTAGACCAATTTGAATATTAATTATACTTAAATATGGGATACACGTTCGTCATAAACTTGAGACCATTTGAATATTATTATGAATTTGTATTTCACAGTGTAGACTGTCCAACTTAGCAAATATTTGGGGTAATTTTATTTCTCAAAAATTTCAAGTAAAAACTCAAATTGTTCACATTTTTCTGTCATCTTAAATTTTTAACTGAAGTTTTTAACTGATATTTTTCTGTCACTTTAAGTTTTTAACTGATGATTTTGTCATGTTTTAACTGATATTTTTATCATATTAAGTTTTTAACTGATAATTTTTCTCTGTCATCTTAAGTCTTTTTAACCAATATTTTTCTCTGTTACCTTCAAGTTTTTAAGTATTTCCCTCTGTCATATTAAGTCTTTAGCCGATATTTATCTATCATATTAAGATTTTAACTGATATTTTTTCTCTGTTATCTCAAGTCTTTTTAACCAATATTTTTCCCTATCACCTTCAATTTTTTTTTTTTCACGGATAAATTTTTTCCTTTTATTTCTTGCAGTACCTGAAAGAACGCCTCCCTCTACCCTCTGATGACTGTGTGAGCTTTATGTGTGACCCCAAGTGCATAATCTGGAGTCCTGTCACCCGCTCCGACATCGCCTGGAACTTCGAGAAGTTTCTGATCGGCAAGGATGGCCAACCATACAAAAGGTAAACCATACAACATTTTCTTTCCTTCTCCTCCTCCCCTCATCCCCCCTTCGTGTACCTCTTTATTGAATCCCAATTTGTATAGGTGCGTCTTAACTTAATCCCATTTTCTATGGTTTCAATCCAATTTTCTATATGTACGTCTTTACTGAATCCCGTCTTCTATATGTACGTCTTTACTTAATCCCGTTTTCTAAATGTACGTATCCCATTTTCTGTATTTACGTCTTTATTTAATCCCGTTTTCTATTTGTGCGTCTTTAATCAAATTTTCTATATGCGTCTTTAGTTAATCCCATTTTCTATATGTACATTTTGTTTAATCCCATTTTCTTTAAAGATCTCGATAATTACGTTATCTTATTTTTGTTCCATCATAGAGAATGGTGAATGCAAAATTCAACCCCCTATATATTAAGTTAGATTACTATTTCACACCCTGGGTCGATAACCCATTTGACGTTCTCTGAATTTCTGAAGAACATATTTTGTGGATGTTAATTGATGTGAGGTCGTCAAATACGTGAAGAACTCGTTAATCAACGGACACAAGGAAACAAATTTACGATAATAATTGAAGTTAGTCTTTGCAACTCTTAATGGATGGGGAAAAAGAGCAGGATAGGCTCGGTAAGGTGAAGGGGGATGTAAAAAGGAAATTACAAAAATCAGAAAACAAGTAATCCCTAAAGAATTTTTTATGTTATGACTGGCAGACACAAGTGTTGTACTCTACGGGTGAAAAAGCAATATATGAAAACTGTTTTCAAGCCTAATTGACTGTTAACTAGATCTATGATTAGACAGTGCAATACCATCTGTTTCATTGTATATAATACGTTTACTGTAGCACTATTCTCTTAGCTCTTTCTCCTTTTTACTTTCAGGTTCAGCAAGAAATACCCGACTCGACTCCTTCAAGATGATATCAAAACTCTACTGAAGTAATTGTAAATACCTTAAATGAATCTGCCACAGGGTCCTCTCTCTCTCTCTCTCTCTCTCTAACCACAGACTACCCAGTGAAGTGGTTCCAGGTCCTGTTTTTTATGAAGGGGGTCCCTCAAACGCTTGGCTGTGGGGGCTTCTGGAAGTCCTGTGGACTGAGACCATTTTACTGTGAGTGTGTGTCTGTGTGTGAGAGAGAGAGGAGGAAGGGGTGTGTGTGTGGCCTGTGATACAAGCTACATGTGGAACAAGAATATTAAATGACCCCTTAAAGTGGGATCTGATTCTCTCTTTGGGGACTTCATTTGTCTTATTTTTTATTAAAGGCTAAAGATGTGAAGTAGAGTTGTTTGATTTTCATTCTAAATTTGGATGTGTGGATCTGTTGTGGCGGTCAGGTACGTATCAAATACGACAAAGGGAAATACTGGAGCGAGTCCAAAACTATGATATAGACGAGAAGGGTGAGTTCATCTACTCTTTAAGAACTATGTCATTAATAATCTGCTATAATGCTCAGCTGAGATAAACCTCAACGTGATTTCAATTATGAATGAACTGATGACGTGCTTTAGCTACGAATGACGTCTTGTGGTCGACCTATGGCAGTGTGACAAGAAAGAAAGAGGGAGAAAACAGAATGGACTTTGGAATGGACTTTGTTACAGATGTAACGTGTCGCTAAGGAAAATCGCAGAAAATGCTTGGATATGTTGGTGGTGGGGCGCTTCGATGGCATTTCCAGCATAAGGACAATTTATGTAATTAAAAGTCACTCTAGTTTTTGAAAGGGATTGGAAGATTGAGATTGTAAGTTCAGTGTAAAATTTTGCCCCCGAGTGAAGAACTAAATAGGTGAATTTAAATACTTCCAAAAAAAAATGTAGTCATCAGCCAAGATGGTGATGGGAGAGACATGTATAGTAGAGGGGAATTTTTTTGAAGGTGTTCTGAGAGATGGGGAATGGAAGTGACTCAAAAATAGAGAGAGAGAGAGAGAGAGAGAGAGAGAGAGAGAGAGAGAGAGAGAGAGAGAGAGAGAGAGAGAGAGAGACACCTGTTGACGTGTGGGTGTGAGAGCCAAGTGTGTCTGGCTCGGGAGAGGTCAAAGGTGAGAGAGCAGGTAGTAGATGATCACATGAACATGGGATGTTACGCAGTGTGGGAAGAATATAGAGATGTTAAGAAAACGTCAAAAGGTCTATGTGGGAGTGATTAGTTAGGAAGATCATATGGCAGATGATGATCCCTTGGGCAAGAATATATATATATATATATATATATATATATATATATATATATATATATATATATATATATATATCGTGTGTGTGCTAGAATTGTAAAAAAAAATCTTAGAATTGTGTTTAAAGCATGAATAAAAACCTTCTTAATTTCCTGTTATATACATACGCCGATGGTTTTACTCCCCCCCCTCCCCACACCCTAACGATAGCTTATAGGCCTAAAGCCCACACAACCAAACCAACCAACCAATATCATTAAAACTCCCCCCCCCTCCTCCCCACCCCCTTTCTTCCCACCTCCTCCCCACCCCCTTTCTTCCCACCTCCTCCCCACCCCCTTTCTTCCCCATTTACGGTTGGTTAGCGAACCAAGAACTCCTCCTTCCCCCTCCCCCACCTCACCTCACCTCCCAATGGGGGTCGTCTGTGAGAAACAGTCCAGAATGTTCTCTGTACGACCCTCCGTCGTGGGGAGGGAGGGGGGTCGTCGTCGTCGTCTGGGTAGGAAAGTGTGTGTGTGTGTGTGTGCTGGGGGGTGTTGCTGGGGAGGAAGTCCGCTGCTCTGGCCCCCGGGATCACAGGAGCACGAACCCACACACACGTTCCTTGGATTTGGGAAGATTCTGGGTGATAAGGAGTGGGGAGGGGAAGGATTGCTAGGCTAAGGATGGGGGAGGAGACGTCTGTGTCTGTGCGGGGGAGGAGACGTGTATGCGGGGGGGAGACGGGGAGGAAAGAATGGGTGGGTGCGAGGAGGAGATGGCGAGTACAAGGTATGTAAGAAGTGGGGAGCTAAAAATCGGTGGGAGATGAGCGAAAAAAACAAGAAAAAAAAACAGGGAGGGGAGGAAGATGTGGAGAGAGAATGGAGGAGGTGAGCGTGCGAAAGAAAACGGAGAGTTACGTTATTCAATTGCTAATCTTCTATTCAGTAACTCGTAAACACATCACATCATATATAATATATATATATATATATATATATATATATATATATATATATATATATATATATATATATATATATATAAGCACCAGTGGCGTATCTAGGGTATGGGATGTACGGCAGGTGCCCTGGGCGCCACTCAACAGGTTCGTTTTCTTAACCTATGCTACACAACTGACATCTATAACAGTTTGGTTTGTGGAGATAAAAAAAACAAAGAAACTCGCCTACTTTTCAACTATAGTAATATTTTGCTACTATCAGTTACATTACCGCTTCTACGTCACAATTTTGATCAAATAAGTCTTTATGAGTTTATATATAAATTTAGGTTTGGCCTAACTCTTCAACAGTTTATAATTACGCTGCATATATTTCTATATACATCCACTGTATATAAAATGTTTATATCTTTAATAAGAACTAAAAGTTTTTGATTTAAAAAAAAAAACACATAGTGAAGAATGCCTAACTTATATCAAGATAAATTTGTGACAACTTTACGTGCCTTTTAAATCAAGCAACATACGCGACTGGCAACAGTGGTAATCTTCATAAGTTGGCAACAGTGGTCATGTTTACTGCATGATGTAAACAACAATGCACATGTTTGCTGCTTTTACTGACATGGCTAAAGTCTGATGATGTGCCGGGTATGTACATGTACAAAGTGCTTAATATGGTCTAATTCACATGCTCAGTACACCACATCTTAGTGGAATATGGGCTAAACAATCACCCACAAATAACAAATAAACATGGCTTTGGCTAAGGCTAAGGTGTGTGTGTGTGTGTGTGTGTGTGTGGACATACAGTGGATAATACATACAGGATATACAAGGTTAAGAAATGGGGCAACACGAGTGTAGATCTCTCTCTCTCTCTCTCTCTCTCTCTCTCTCTCTCTCTCTCTCTCTCTCTCTCTCTCTCTCTCTCTCTCTCTCTCTCTCTCTCTCTCTCCGTCACACACAAACAGTAATCATAAACATTAATCACACACACACACACACACACACACACACACACACTACAACTCAAAACATTAATCACACACTATATTGTAACCTTAATCACACACACTATAACTTACTCTCCTATCTATACTGTGTGTCCTTCAGATATCTTCGCCTCTGGGCCTTTAAAAATCTCATTAAAACTCTAATCACTATCATTATATTATCATTATCATTATTATTATCATCATATGTACAGACAGTTAAAAAGAGGCTACGCATTCGTGGTCGATTCTAACAAAGACGTATTTCCTTACATTTTTCAAATCCTTATACCCTTGAACATTAATGCAGAATGAATTGATCTAATAAAGTTAATGAGGCAAGTTACATTGTATATTCTCTCTCTCTCTCTCTCTCTCTCTCTCTCTCTCTCTCTCTCTCTCTCTCTCTCTCTCTCTCTCTCTCTCACTTTACTTATCCATCTTATAACTACACTCAAGATCACATAACCAACAATTCAAGTAAATGAGTCTAATTAGTAAAGTCACCCAAGTTATCTCTAATAAAGTTATTCATCGTCCTACTTAACAAAGCAACTTGAACAAGTTAGTAAAGTGAAGTTAGCAGAAGACCCGTGCAAAGTTGTGTTTATAACCCGCAGGAGATGTTGAAACTCCCAACCCAAGGCTGACTGGACACGATTTCTTTAATGAAGATCAAGTTGGTTAATTAAAAAAGAAAAAAAAAAAATTGTCACGTGGGTCCAGCACTGGTCGACAGGCCGGCAGACGCAAGTGGGATCTACGTTTTCTGTGACGTGACGTCAACCCGGGCTGAGCTTGGCTGGCTGGCTCTCTCTCTCTCTCTCTCTCTCTCTCTCTCTCTCTCTCTCTCTCTCTCTCTCTCTCTCTCTCTCTCTCTCTCTCCGCCATAAGTCATCCACTTCCGCCGACGTCATCATCCGCTGTCGACACCACCTAAGTAAAATGTCTTGGGTCGACCAAACCTTTCTTGAGAAAAGAACCAGGATTATCTTTAAGTACTATGATCATAATCAAAGCGATATGGTTATCACAACTTCCCTCCACAATATACTTGTTCGCCGTTTCCTATGTCAGCGAGGCAGCGCTAGTAACAGACGAAGAAAGGTCGCATTTGCCCCCATCCATTATCGATGTGTTGTGTGTAATGCATCGAAACCACAACTCCTTATCCACAACCCCGGTCCCTTCACTTGTTTATATTCTAACTTTGCAAATTAAGCCAGCGCGATAGATACAATTAGCGAAACCGCTTTCTGTTCGAGACAATTAATTAGTTCCTTCAAAAGCGAAATGATTTGTGTCTCTTCACTTGTCTCCATGGTTCGCAATATCCAGCCTGACGTCTTTTTAGAAGAAGCAAGTGTTTCTCTGCTGAATTTAGTGAAGAGAAGATAATCATTGGACATTTATCTATTACCTCAAAATATTTTACGTTCCTCTTTATTCTTATGATACATTTTATTTCGCTACGGTATCTAAATCTATCTAAATCTACTTCTTTCACTTTCCTCATTAACAGAAAGGTTAATATTTTCACCATGAAAACACGACAGTGTCCATAACTATATCTATCGTTGTTGTCAGGATAACAAATAGATAGTCTCATCCCGAACTGTTTGTTTACAGAGCCACGGGCAGACATTCAAAACAACAATGATCATTTTTGTACATTTGTTTACATTCGTTATTCGCGGCACATCACTATTATCAGGTTCTGTATGTCACTGACTGATACTACTGCATAGTGAATTAACTACATATAAGCTTCAGTATTTAACTACATCATTTGCAGCCTGAAACAAAGTAATATTAATGAATTCATATTCTTATCATTCGTAAATACTTTTTTTTTTATACAACTGTGTTCATTTCTACGTAAAGTGACTTTCTTTTAAAAAGTTTGGATCAGATACACTACATCTTTCGTGTTGAAAGTGATGTAAAGGCAGGTTCGATTTATATATATCCAGGTGCCATAGCCTGATTAAGTACATAAATAATCTAAGAATGAGTCAATATATATATATATACATATGTGTGTGTGTGTGTGTGTGTGTTAATGATCCACCACATATAAACTGAGTGTGATTGAAATCATAAATCGTCCACAGCCACTGTGAAATAGACGAGTACCCCTCACCCACCGCACCATTTTCTATGACAGCCCTCTTGAGAAAACGGGATCTGGGCACTCCCCTGGGGCACATTATATTTAGCTACCTGCCCAGATCCCATACCGTCATCTAATGCATTCGGAAACACACTTCCGACCCATCTTTCTCCCCCCCACCACACACACACACGTACCCACGAACCACACATGGGAACCTGGACCTCAGGGTTTCCTCCATGGGGGAGGAGGGAGCGACAGCGGCAGAATACGACATGCGTTTAAGACTTCACCTGTTCCGGGAGGAGGAGGAGGAGGTCGGGGGGTGAGGAGGAGGAGGAGGAGGAGGGTTCCGGAGCGGAATACCTAGTCGGACCTCCTGATCCATCTCCTCCTCCTCCTCACCACCTCACCCTGGCAGCTGCTGCCCTCTACCCTCAGTTGCAAACATGTCGGTGTTAGTGAAAGTATAGCCTCGTCTCGCTCCTGGGGATTTTACTGACTTTACCGCGGAAGGACTGAGCCATAATAGCCGAGGAGATCGCCATTGCATAGGTAAGTAGAGGGCGCCTGCGTCAGTATAAACCAGATTGGAAATTACAGGAACGGCCAGGAGGGAAGAAGGGAGTTGATGCGTCTTTTTTTTTCTTTTTTTTTCTAAGAGGCTTTGGGATGATGCCGGAGGTGTGTGTGTGTGTAGGTAGGTAGGTAGGCTCGTGCAAACAGCCAAGGTTATGTTTTGGTGAGGGAGGGAGACGAGAGGAGATTATTATGTGGAACTTGGGAGCTGGAGCTGTGGAACTTGGGAGCTGGAGCTGATGTTTATTGAGCATGTCATGTTTTATTCATGGATTCCACGGGTGATGAGACGCCTTGACACACACACACACACACACACCCACACACACACACACAGACTTCAGCATACTTTGAGGCAGAGTAGGGTGGCTTGGGGTACCTGCTTGCTTGCAGTAATCTTAAATGATGAAATATATATATGAAGCGATGCTTCGCGAAAGATCATATCATGTATGAGTGACTCATCACCATGACTTGTGAGTGTGTGTGTGTGTGTGTGTGTGTGTGCAATAATGCTCAGATCTACGGGGGGGGAGAGAGAAATTTTCGACCCTCGTAGGGATAAAGAGAAACACGTCTGTGCTTTTATGGGGGAGTGCTGAGTGTGTGTGAGTGTTTGAGTATATAATAATGTGAGCACTGCTTTGAATAATGCACCAATAACCTGGATTTTGTGAGAGGAACTTGGGTGATTTTGAGCATGTGATTGTAATGTAACAATAACCTGGACTTTGTGAGAGGACCTTGGGTGATTTTGAGCATGTGATTAATGAGGACGTGTATGTCGACAGGAATTGCCGTGCGAAAGGCATTTTGAAAACAGCATTAAGTGAATTTCATTTCATATGGAACAAATTCGCTTGAAAATGGGTGGTGTGCCGTACACAACAACTGTTGTGTAGGTGTTTATATACTTCTGACGGAGTAGATGTGTTTCTGATGTTAGAAAATACGATGTATATGTGATTTTGTTAATACGTCACTTACATTACGTAACTGTTGAATTCGTTGTATTAAGCACTTTGTGTATTTTCGTTCATAAAATCATGAAATGCTCGTTTTCAAGTCACCTACCGTCCAAAAAAAGGGCTAACGAGTTTGTTAAAATATGTGATAAATCAAGGGAAAAAAAGAAGAAATTATTCTGATGCAAATTGGCTTAGACGCATCCATGGGCCAAATCTAGATCAATTCATGTGATTCATTCATACCGTAAGCTGTATCACAACACAGCAAGCTTCTTATCTTCTATCCATACCTATATCTATCTCACATCATCCGTGTATGTGCCGAACTCAATCTACACACACACACACACGCACACACACACACACACACAAACACATACACACACATACACACACACTAGCCTAACCTAACCTAACGTAGCCTAGCAATCTACACACACACACACACACACACACACTAGCCTAGCCCAACCTAGCGTACATAGCCTAGCTAAGCCTAGCCGCACCTGTTCCCCCCCCCCCCCCCCAATCCACAAGCAATGGCCTCCCCCGCCAAAACATCCGGTTCCACATCATGCTTTCCATCGCACGCTCCCAACATCATCTGTTGCACACATTTCTGTAGCCCAATGACACTTTTCCATCACACGCTCTTTAACATAATCATCTGTGGCACACATTTCTGTAGCCCAATGATACTTTTTCTCAAGCTGGAGACACAGTCCCTCTGTACCTGATTATTTGGTAAGTACGAATATCATACAATCCAGACAATGGAAGGCTGAAAGAACGAGTTAGGGAAAAGAAGGTTTGAATGTGTCAGTTTTGGTGGTGTTGTGTACTGATCATGACGGTACGACCCTTGAGCACGACGGTACGACCTTTGAGCACGATGGGACGACCCTTGAGCACGATGGGACGACCCTTAAGCACGATGGGACGACCCTAGAGCACGACGGTACGACCCTTGAGCACGATGGGACGACCCTAGAGCACGACGGTACGACCCTTGAGCACGACGGTACGACCCTTGTGCACGACGGTACGACCCTTGTGCACGATGGGACGACCCTTGAGCACGATGGGACGACTCTAGAGCACGATGGGACTACCCTTGAGGACGATGCTACGACTCTAGAGCACGACGGCACGACCCTTAAGCACGAAGTCACGACCCTTGAGCACGACGGCACGACCCTTGAGCACGACGGCACGACGACCCTTAGGCATAATGGCCTCGTCTGGTCGTACCCAGTCGCCCGAAGGGGGTTAGCATCGTCTTTCCCCCCCAAGAGGTTAAAAATATATATATGTTTCGCCATCGTAAAATCCTTCGCCCTTATAGCTCTTATAGAGTCCTGCTGATATACGTATACCTGAAGGAAGCTTTGTACTCCACAATCTTATTTGTCACACAGAAAGCCACTACTAATATACCAGTTTCAATTCACGTTAACCGAGTGAGGTAATATACGTATGTTACTAGGATGACGTCATAACATTAGTTAATATTCTACCAGGATGAAGTCAAAATAGATCAGTAAGTATTCCACTAGGATAAAGTCAAAACAGATCAGCTCCTTTTCCACTAGGATGAAGTCAAAACAGATCAGTAAATATTCCACTAGGATGAAGTCAAAACAGATCAGTAAACATTCTACCAGGATGAAGTCAAAACAGATCAGCTAATATTCTACCATGATGAAGTCAAAACAGATCAGCTACTTTTCCACTAGGATGAAGTCAAAACAGATTAGTAAATATTCCACTAGGATGAAGTCAAAACAGATCAGCTAATATTCCACGAGGAGGAAGTCAAAACAGATTGGTTAATAATACCATTCCTGTGTATCGCGTGGGTGGTTGTGTACGTCAGTCCGGAAAACCAGTTTTTATTATTAAAAAGTCAGATATTATGAATTAAAAATTTCCCCTGGGTACCGCGAGGTGTTTTCAATTTCTTTCTCCGTTTATAACACCAACTTTTCTACAAAGAAACTGCGAGAGATTATTGAAATTCCTGGGATGTTCCGTCTGTCTGAAATAACGTATATTTCACTTTTAAAAAGAGTCAGTACTGACATTTCCTGGGGGATGGAGTGGGTTTCATAACACCAGGTTTTATTTCAAAATTAATATAGAAGGGAGGAGGAGGGTGGTGTGTGAAGGAGCCCCCAAAGTAGACACCATCAGTTTAGGAAAATAAAGAGTTTGGGAAGGGAGGAAGGGAGGGAGGGAGGGAAGGAGGGAGGGAGAGAGGGAGAGAGGGAGGGAAGGAGGGAGGGAGAGAGGGAGAGAGGGAAGGAAGGGAGGGAGGGAAGGAGGGAAGGAAGGGAGGGAAGGAGGGATGGAGGGAGGAAGGGGAGGTAGGGAGAGAGGGAAGGATGGGAGGGAAGGAGGGAGGGAAGGAAGGGAAGGAGGGAGGAAGACCACCAGTTAGAAGGGAGGGAGGGAGGGAGGGAAGGAGGGAGGGAAGGAAGGGAAGGAGGGAGGGAGACCACCAGTTAGAAGGGAGGGAAAGAGGGAGGGAGGGAGGGAGGGAGGGAGGGAAGGAGGAAGGGAATGGGAAGGAGGGAGGGAGACCACCAGTTAAAATTCCTGGTTACCGCGTGGGCGAGGTATATTGTTTGTTGGCGTCTGCCCAAGCTTACATACAGCGGACGACCACAACACCCCTCCCACACTCTCCCTCTCCTCCCCCAGGTCTGACAGAGGGGCAGGGGAAGAAGAAGAAGAAGAAAAATAAAAAAACGTTCGTCAAATATCGTTCTTAATGCGTCTACTACTGAAGGAGAGGAGTGGGAGAGGAGGGAAAAGGTCTTCTAATACGTCATGCTGAGATGGAGGGATCAAGTGTGTGTCTTTGTACACCCAAGTGTCTCTCGACCATCCGCTGGTTTTCTGGGAATTAACATCAAATTCGCCTACAATGGCCTGGGGAAATTTTTTTTTTCTTTCTGTTTAAGGGTGCTGGGTTGTTTAACGTTAACTATATATTTTACTTGTTAATTAGACACTACGAAATAATTGTTTCTTGGTTAATGTCACTGGGGTATTTAATCATTCAATTTTATCTATTACGTATAATCATATGAGAACATCTTCTTTTGGTATTATGTTGTAGGATTAACACAGGTTAATTTAACGTCCTATTCGTATGAATTTAGCTTTTCCTTCATACCATACGAACTCTTGATTCGTCTAGAGTGAAATTCTAATGAATTATCGAATGAAATCATACCCGTCACACATGGGAACACTAAAATGATAGTCGTAAAAAATATATATATATATTCTTGGAATAAGATTAATTCTATTTCGTAACTCAATTGCTTTAACCCCCTTTACGGGTGACGGAACGAGATGGCTGCGTGACCTCTGACCTGACCGCCAAGGGTTGTACCGTTATGTTCCAAGGGGGACAGACACAGACACACAGACACAGACACACACACACTACACAGAGCCAAGGTCCAAGCGAGGTGGTCTGGCCTTAGCCCTTAGAAAGACAAAAAAAAATGTCACCCGGAGAAGAAAAAAAAAAAAATACCTTGCAGGATTAATAATGCTGAAGGAAAAAAAATCGAAATGTAATCCGAAGAAAAAAAAACCTTGCAGGATTAATAATGCTGAAGGAAAAAATCTAAAGGTAATCCGGAGAAGAAGAAAAAATACCTTGCAGGATTAATAATGCTGAAGGAAAGAATCGAAATGTAATCCGGAGAAGAAAAAAAAATACCTTGCAGGTTTAATAATCCTGAAGGAAAAAAATCTAAATGTAATCCGAAGGAAAAAAAATACCTTGCAGGATTAATAATGCTGAAGGAAAAAATGCTCTCAGGAAAAGTCATCGGGTCAAATGACTATTCATATGTCATGCATCCAATCCCGAATGTCATGCACACCTTCCAGTTTTTGTGACAGCAAAGACAACAGTAGGGATAAACTTGAGCTGAGTTGACTACACTCCCAGTCCTGCTTTGTGTGTGTGTGTGTTGTCCAAAGTACAGGTGTGAGTGTACACCATCAGGGAGGGTATAGAAAGTACAGGTGTGAGTGTAGTACACCGTCAGGGAAGGTATACAAAGTACAGCTGTGGGTGTACACCGTCAGGGAAGGTATACAAAGTACAGCTGTGAGTGTAGTACACCGTAAGGGAAGGTATAAGTCCAGGAAACAATACTAGACTGGCTCGCCCTAGCTGTTCGTCTCCCGATGCATGTGCTTCATGTTCGACATCTGAATTCCCGTTGTAAGGTCAAGCCCTGGCGGTCAGGGGACAAGGTCAGCAACACTCTCCCTCGTGTCAGCCTACATCCGGATCACAATCTGGTGATTCTGTAATGCCATTAATGCCGACGTCTGCTAACCCGGAGGTTCAGGGTTGAGTTAGAGGGGATGGGGTGGGTGACTGGGTAGGTGGGTGGGTGTTCCTGTGTCTCCTTGACGAAGTTATGGGGGAAGTTCTTGTGTGTCTCGGATGAAGTTATGGGGGAAGTTCCTGTCTCTCTGACGAAGTGACGGGGGAAGTTCCTGTGTCTCTCGGATGAAGATATGGGAGAAGTTCCAGTGTCTCTCTGACGAAGTTATGGGGGAAGTTCCTGTGTGTCTCGGATGAAGTTATGGGAGAAGTTCCAGTGTCTCTCTGACGAAGTCATGGGGGAAGTTCCTGTGTGTCTCTCTGACGAAGTTATGGGGGAAGTTCCTGTGTCTCTGACGAAGTTATGGGGGAAGTTCCTGTGTCTCTGGCGAAGTTATGGGGGTGTCTATGTACCTCTAACAAAGCTGCAGGGATGTCCCTGTAGTTCTAACAAAGCTCCAGGTGTGTCTATATAAATCTAACAAAAGTATAGAGACGTTAAATGGACTTTCTATCATCTCTAACAAAGCTGTAAGAACTTACAAACAATCTAACAAAGACATCGAAGCCTCCTAACAAAGCTGTAAGAACTTACAAACAATCTAACAAAGACATCGAAGCCTCCTAACAAAGCTGTAAGAACTTACAAACAATCTAACAAAGACATCGAAGCCTCCTAACAAAGCTGTAAGAACTTACAAACAATCTAACAAAGACATCGAAGCCTCCTAACAAAGCTGTAAGAACTTACAAACAATCTAACAAAGACATCGAAGCCTCCTAACAAAGCTGTAAGAACTTACAAACAATCTAACAAAGACATCGAAGCCTCCTAACAAAGCTGTAAGAACTTACAAACAATCTAACAAAGACATCGAAGCCTCCTAACAAAGCTGTAAGAACTTACAAACAATCTAACAAAGACATCGAAGCCTCCTAACAAAGCTGTAAGAACTTACAAACAATCTAACAAAGACATCGAAGCCTCCTAACAAAGCTGTAAGAACTTACAAACAATCTAACAAAGACATCGAAGCCTCCTAACAAAGCTGTAAGAACTTACAAACAATCTAACAAAGACATCGAAGCCTCCTAACAAAGCTGTAAGAACTTACAAACAATCTAACAAAGACATCGAAGCCTCCTAACAAAGCTGTAAGAACTTACAAACAATCTAACAAAGACATCGAAGCCTCCTAACAAAGCTGTAAGAACTTACAAACAATCTAACAAAGACATCGAAGCCTCCTAACAAAGCTGTAAGAACTTACAAACAATCTAACAAAGACATCGAAGCCTCCTAACAAAGCTGTAAGAACTTACAAACAATCTAACAAAGACATCGAAGCCTCCTAACAAAGCTGTAAGAACTTACAAACAATCTAACAAAGACATCGAAGCCTCCTAACAAAGCTGTAAGAACTTACAAACAATCTAACAAAGACAGCGAAGCCTCCAAACAAACCAAGTTACATAATATACACTTCGTATGTGAAATTAATTCGTTTCTTTTTCTTCACATGCAAATGTTGAATGTACATATATATATACATATGTGTGTGTGTGTATATGAGTGGTGGGGGGCCCCGTTCTTCTTCGTCTGTTTCCAAGCGCTACCTCGCTGACGCGGGAGACGGCGATCAAGTACGATTTAAATCAATGGAAATTACTTTTGAACGCTTCCCTTCCTTCGTGATGTCTTCACCGCTCTCGTCTGTCGGCAAAATAGGTCGTGACCTCCTTCCCTCCCGTGGAGGGTCATTGGGTCATGACGTCATACGAGGAGAAATTAGGTCATTTAGGACGAACGGGAGGCAGGGGGAGGGGGGGGGAGGGTTACTACCCTACCCCCCCTACACCTGAGCACTACCTGACCTTTGACCTGACTCTTGAGGGGTGGGTCAAACACACAAGGCGGGGGGGGGGGGGGGAGATCATCATACCGGAAGGGTCGTTCTTAAGGGGTCGTACCGTCGTACTCCACGGGGGTCGTACCGTCGTACTCCACGGGGGTCGTACCGTCGTACTCCACGGGGGTCGTACCGTCGTACTCCACGGGGGTCGTATCGTCGTACTGAGGGTGGGCGGGGTGGGGGGGGGGGTTTATTTGCATGGACTACTCAACGTCACAAACAAACAAACAAACAAAATACGCAATCCGTCTCGCTGCATCCATGCAACCCCCTCCCCCCCACCACTTGCGTCAAGAAGGGGGGGAAGGGGGAGGGGGAGGAGGTGTGTGTTAGTGTGTGTGTGTGTGTGTGTGTGTGTGTGTGTGTGTGTTGCATGGTAAGTGTCGTGGGGTAAGGAGGGAGGGGTTGAGGAGGTAGGGGGAAGGAGGAGTATGTGTTGAGGGGAGGGGAAAAGGAAAGGAAGGGGGAGAGGAAGGGAGGGGAAAGGGAGGGGGAGAGGAGGGAGAGGAGGAGCGGGTAACATGTCCACGCCTCCTCCGCCAAGACTACCCCCAGACGCCCCCGAGCCTGGCCGGGCCGCCGCTGCTCACGTCCCCCACCTCCACAACACACCAGGAAAATGGCTGCCAAAAACAACTGGGAATGATGGACTTGAGAATCTCCTGTCTGGCGAGAGCTGGAAACTGAGGCCGCATCTTCAGTGGCGAGCTATAAACTAAATAGTATCATATCTATATCTATATATATATATATATATATATATATATATATATATATATATATATATATATATACACGAGCTATATACAGTGGTTGGTCGGAATGTCCACGTGGCGAGCTACAGACGACCAATTCTGCACGCGCGCTGGGGCCACAGAGAACCGTGGCACCGAGGAGCTACAAACTAGAGAGAACTTTGGCATGGAGGAAGCGGGCTTTTAAAGTGGAAGTTGAACTTTGATGACGCGAGAACTTGGAGGAAAGAGACGTGAGAACTTTTGGGTTTCAAAAAATGCTAGGAGCATCATTAGCGTAAACATGAGCTGCAAACTGTAGAGAACTTTCATAGAAAAAAAATTGAGCTACATACTACGGGGTAACTGTCGTCCAGCCCCGAGCTACAGACTAGATAGAAGTTTGGCGCTTTGAGCTACATATTGGACAGAACTGTCGTCTAGCCCACGAGCTACACACTAGATAGAAGTTTGGTGCTTTGAGCTACAAACTGGAGAGGATAAAACGTGAGGTACACACTAAAGAGAAGTTTGCTATAACCCTCAGCTGTCGGGAGATATGGAATAAAGTATTATTATTTTACTATTAATTGTTTCAGCACAACGTGACGACCTGACGACCCCACTTTGAAGTACGACAGTGCGACCTTGGGTATGATGAGAACTAAAGGCAGGTCCATTATACTCAAGGGTCGTACCGACGTGTTTAAGGGTCGTGCCATGTGCTTAAGGGTCGTACAGTCGTGTTCAAGGATCGTGCTGTCGTGTTCAAGGATCGTACCGTCGTGTTCAAGAATCGCACCGTCGTGTTTAAGGGTCATAACGTCGTGTTCAAGGGTCGTACCAGTGCTAAAGGGTCGTACAGTCGTGTTCAAGGGTCGTGCAGTCGCGTTCAAGGGTTGTACTGTCGTGTTCAAGGGTCGTACCATCATGTTCAAGGGTCGTACCAGTGCTAAAGGGTCGTGCAGTCGCGTTCAAGGGTCGTACTGTCGTGTTCAAGGGTCGTACTATCGTGTTCAAGGGTCGTACCGTCGTGTTCAAGGGTCGTACCGACGAGCTGTACTTACTATTCATCAAGTTTTTTCGAAGCTATTTCGATACAACTTCACAATTTATATCCCCTTAAGAAATACAAATAGGCAATTTTATATATTTATCACATTAATTTAAGAAAAAAAAATTACTTCGTAAGTATGACAAGTCATAAATTAATTATCCACGAATCAATTAATCATTTCTCGTGGTTAATACACTTAACTATAAATATACGATAACTCATTTATCATGGAAAGGGATTTACAGGTTGCTGACGATAATGTATATAAATAATGTATATAAATGTCTCCAGATATTTCAAAAGTCGTTGATGTGGTGTTTAATGGGATCTAGTTAGCGATTTTAATGACGACCCAATTAGCTAGGAGGGTGACCTAACCAATTAGAGAAATGACGACGACACGATGGAAAGACACCGTATACTGCGTCTAATTAGGTCTATTTCACATGTTTCGTTCTACTGTTCCACATGTTTCGTTCTACTGTTGTTATACTACTATAAGTAGGCCTACTCACGCTACTACTACTACTACTACTACTACTATAACTATTACTACAACTACTACTACTACCACTATTACTAAAACTATTACTACTACTATTACTACTACCACTACTACTACTACTATTACGGTAGCCAATATTATACTAACATTCCACTACCGTACTCACACTTATACTTACATAAGGGGGGGAGGGGACCCCCATCTTGGTAGGTGGTTCTCGTCCACTAACTGTCACTGAGGGGGAGGTTATGGGGTTCTGGGGGGAGGGGGTAGTTGGTTAAGACCAAAGTCATTTATTCTATTCGGGGGGGGGGGTTACAAAAACTCCCCCTCCCCCTTAACCTGCCCCTCGGCTTCCACCACGAGTGTTAGAAAGGAGGAGAGCAGGGGGGGGAGGGGGGGGGGAGGGGGAGCTGTGACACCTTTGTTGACCGTCTGCCAACACTACCGGCTGACTGACTGATGCCGGCCAGAGTGAGTGAGGGGGAGGATGGGGAGGGGGGGAGGGGGAGGGGAGGGGGAGGAGGTGGGGAGGGGGTGTTCACCGGTGTCAGGGGGAGGGGGGTAGGGGAGGGGGAGGAGGGGGGGGGGTCTTATCTAACACTCGGTGGAGAAAAGTATTTTTCTTTTGGGGAGGTGGGGGTTGTTTGGGGGGGTTGTTTGGGAAGAAGATGCTTCCGACTGTGGTTTTGGGGAGGGGGGGAAATACTTCCGACTGGGGCGTTTATATTAAATGATAGTTATCATTATTATCATCATAATCATTATCATTATCATTATATAACTAATTTTCGGATTGGAATCATTAATGTGCGCTATCGCGTTTTCTTTCCCCTCAGTGAGCATTAAGCCTCATTAAACTGGTTCGTAAGACTAATTAATGTGTTTACAAAGAAGGTATAGTTAGTTAGTTAGCTAATTAGTTAGTTAGTTAGTTAGAAGCTGCTGTCAAGGCTGATTATCATACCTTAAAAAAAACAGTGAACATAAGTGGGCAACAGCGAGCACTGGTCGCTGTTGCTTGCCATATCATATATATATATATATATATATATATATATATATATATATATATATATATATATATATATATATATATATATATATATATTTGCTCTTGTTTTTATGTATGTTGTTGTTGTTGTTGCTGTGTATGCGACTGCTGAAGTTTGACATTAAATATGAAAATGTCTTTGCGGCTTCAACTCTACGATACGAATATTAAAAAAATCATAATATTTGATAGCTGTCTCATGGCAATGTTATTTCGGGCCATATTTGAAGAGAAATTTTTTCCCGTATTCTATATTTACACAAATATATTTGTTTACAGTTTAGAAAATAATTTATCTCATATATATATATATATATATATATATATATATATATATATATATATATATATATATATATATATATTTCTTTTTTCTTTCATACTATTCGCCATTTCTCGCGTTAGCGAGGCATATATATATATATATATATATATATATATATATATATATATATATATATATATATATATATATATATATATATTCAGTGGTAGAAACAAATGAGTACTATTCATTTCCAGTGGGGGAGTGGAAGCGGGACACTGTCTGGGGTAACTGATATATTCGCAGTGGGGAACTTGACTGGTTCCTGGAGTGGTTCAGGGGTTAGAATGGGGTCATTGCGAGGGTGTGGTTAGCCGGGTCAAACAAGTTGTTTTAACCCTCTCATGGTTATGACCCCCTTAATATATGTATCTTTAGTGGCACGGCACTGTCTGTCTCCTACGCTAACCCCGGATATATATATCTATCTATCTATATATATATATATATATATATATACAGAACCTTCACTTCACTGTGAATATATATATATATATATATATATATATATATATATATATATATATATATATATATATATATATAGGAATAGAGAGAGAGAGAGAGAGAGAGAGAGAGAGAGAGAGAGAGAGAGAGAGAGAGAGAGAGAGAGAGAGAGAGAGAGAGAGTTTGGTGACTAAATGACATATTGGGAAATACAGGTAAAACGATTTACAAAAAAAAATTAGTTAAGTACAATCTTGTTTACCGAACAGAATCAATTGTTTCCTGTTTGTTTACTTGCTTGTGAGATATCTAACACATTCTAACATACTTAGAACTAAACTAACAAAACAAAATCCTTACTAGAACATTAGTTGATATTTACCAGTCCTTGAGGTAATATAAGTCACTATCTACAGCATAATGATTAAACAAATGGATATTATCGTACAAAAATTATCGTACAATAATTATCGTACATCATCGTACAAAATTATCGTACAATGTCATCGTACAATATCATCGTACAATATCATCGTACAAAATTATCGTACAATATCATCGTACAATATCATCGTACAATATCATCGTACAAAATTATCGTACAATATCATCGTACAATATCATCGTACAAAATTATCGTACAATATTATCGCACAAAATTATCGTACGATATCATCGTACAAAATTATCGTACAATATCATCGTACAAAATTATCGTGCGATATCATCGTACAAAATTATCGTACAATATCATCGTACAAAATTATCGTGCGATATCATCGTACAAAATTATCGTACAATATCATCGTACAAAATTATCGTACAATATCATCGTACAAAATTATCGTACAATATCATCGTACAAAATTATCGTACAATATCATCGTACAAAATTATCGTACGGCACAACAGAGTTATCTAACCTTTGCGAAACCGGGTCCATGTCCTCGTCGCGAGACCTGGTGGTGGTGCTCCCCTTCACTTGTCCTCGCGCAGCGTCCTCCACGCCCTGCGGGGAACAAAATGAAGATTAGGTTGAAAAGGAAATTTAGGAGTAAAAGCGCCATCTTTTTTCATGAATTCTTCTCCCAGGACGCGCTTCCTACCGGCGTTGTTCTTCCTACTGTAAAAGAGCGATCGTCTCAATTTTTTTTTCCCCTCACAGGAAAAGCAACGCTCCGGCGGTGTTCATCCTATCCTTTAACGTTGGTCATATTTCTTATTCTAGGATGACCCGTGTTAACTGGTGTTCATCCTAGGTTTTAAGACGGTGATCGCTTTCGTTATTCGTCTGTCAGGATGATCGTCTTGGCCGGCGGCGTTCATCCTAGTCCGTGATATGCGATAGCCTTAATAATTCGTCTCCCAGGGCGATCTTGTTTCAGCCGGCGTTGTTCATCCTATGCTTATGAGTAGTGATCGAGATCCCTATTCTTTTCCTAGGACGACCCTGTTCCTGCTACGTGTTCAATACTCGCTTGCCTTCATCCATTCCCGTCGCTACCCCGCCCCACAGGAAACCAGGCCATTCCAGGGAGGTCATCCGCTCATTTCACTTAACTGTTGCAGTCATTAACTTCCACAATTTTAAGCAAACAAGCTTTTAATCTTGCTCGTAGTCTCTCTCTCTCTCTCTCTCTCTCTCTCTCTCTCTCTCTCTCTCTCTCTCTCTCTCTCTCTCTCTCTCTCACACACACACACACAGAACGCTAGCAAAGGCGTGGCAAGACCCAACACCTTTGCATCTTGCCCGTAGATCATAACACATTAAACCAGGCTCCATCTTGCCCGTGTTGTGTGTGTGTGTGTGTGTGTGGTGTGTGTGTGTGTGTGTGTGTGTGTGTGTGTGTGGTGTGTGTGTGTGTGTGTGTGTGTGTGTGTTGTGGGTGTGTGTGTGTGCGTTGCATGGTAAGTGTCGTGGGGTAGGGAGGGGGGAGGGAGGGAGGGGTTGAGGAGGTAGGGGGAAGGAGGAGTATGTGTTGAGGGGAGGGGAAAAGGAAAGGAAGGGGGAGAGGAAGGGAGGGGAAAGGGAGGGGGAGAGGAGGAGCGGGTAACATGTCCACGCCTCCTCCGCCAAGGGACTACCCAGACGCCCGAGCCTGGCCGGGCCGCCGCTGCTCACGTCCCCCACCTCCACAACACACCAGGAAAATGGCTGCCAAAAACAACTGGGAATGATGGACTTGAGAATCTCCTGTCTGGCGAGAGCTGGAAACTGAGGCCGCATCTTCAGTGGCGGCTATAAACTAAATAGTCTCATATCTATATCTATTATATATTATATATATTATATATATATATATATATATATATATATATATATACACGTGCTATATACAGTGGTTGGTCGGAATGTCCACGTGGCGAGCTACAGACGACCAATTCTGCACGCGCGCTGGGGCCACAGAGAACCGTGGCACCGAGGAGCTACAAACTAGAGAGAACTTTGGCATGGAGGAAGCGGGCTTTTAAAGTGGAGGTTGAACTTTGATGACGCGAGAACTTGGAGGAAAGAGAAGTGAGCTATAAACTGGAGAACTTTTGGGTTTCAAAAAATGCTAGGAGCATCATTAGTGTAAACATGAGCTGCAAACTGTAGAGAACTTTGATAGAAAAAAAAATTGAGCTACATACTACGGGGTAACTGTCGTCCAGCCCCGAGCTACAGACTAGATAGAAGTTTGGCGCTTTGAGCTACATATTGGACAGAACTGTCGTCTAGCCCCGAGCTACACACTAGATAGAAGTTTGGTGCTTTGAGCTACAAACTGGAGAGGATAAAACGTGAGGTACACACTAAAGAGAAGTTTGCTATAATCCTCAGCTGTCGGGAGCTATGGAATAAAGTATTATTATTTTTACTATTAATTGAAGGGTCGCACTGTCATATTCAAGGGTCGTATCGTCGTGCTGAAAGGTCGTACCGTCGTGTTCAAGGGTCGTACCGACGAGCTGTACTTACTATTCATCAAGTTTTTCGAAGCTATTTCGATATAACTTCACAATTCATATCCCCTTAAGAAATACAAATAGGCAATTTCATATATTTATTACATCAATTTAAGAAAAAAAAATTACTTCGTAAGTATGACAAGTCATAAATTAATTATCCACGAATCAATTAATTATTTCTCGTGGTTAATACGCTTAACTATAAATATACGATAACTCATTTATCATGGAAAGGGATTTACTGGTTGCTGACGATAATGTATATAAATGTCTCCAGATATTTCAAGAGTCGTTGATGTGGCGTTTAATGAGATCTAGTTAGCGATTTTAATGACGACCCAATTAGCTAGGAGGGTGACCTAACCAATTAGAGAAATGACGACGACACGATGGAAAGACACCGTATACTGCGTCTAATTAGGTCTATTTCACATGTTTCGTTCTACTGTTCCACATGTTTCGTTCTACTGTTGTTATACTACTATAAGTAGGCCTACTCACGCTACTACTACTACTACTACTACTACTACTATAACTATTACTACAACTACTACTACTACTACTACCACTATTACTAAAACTATTACTACTACTACTACTACTACCACTACTACTGCTATTACGGTAGCCAATATTATACTAACATTCCACTACCGTACTCACACTTATACTTACATAAGGGGGGGGAGGGGACCCCCATCTTGGTAGGTGGTTCTCGTCCACTAACTGTCACTGGAGGGGGAGGTTATGGGGTTCTGGGGGGAGGGGGTAGTTGGTTAAGACCAAAGTCATTTATTCTATTCGGGGGGGGGGGGGGTTACAAAAACTCCCCCTCCCCCTTAACCTGCCCCTCGGCTTCCACCACGAGTGTTAGAAAGGAGGAGAGCAGGGGGGGGGTGGAGGGTGGGGGTGGGAGGAGGGGGAGGGGGAGAGCTGTGACACCTTTGTTGACCGTCTGCCAACACTACCGGCTGACTGACTGATGCCGGCCAGAGTGAGTGAGGGGGAGGATGGGGAGGGGGGAGGGGGAGGGGAGGGGGAGGTGGGGGGTCTTATCTAACACTCGGTGGAGAAAAGTATTTTTCTTTTGGGGAGGTGGGGGTTGTTTGGGGGGGTTGTTTGGGGGGGAGGGTTGTTTGGGGGGGAGGGTTGTTTGGGGGGGGTTGTTTGGGGGGAGGGTTGTTGGGGGGGTGTTTGGGGGGTGGGGGTTGTTTGTAGGGGTTGTTTGGGGGGAGGGTTGTTTGGGGGGGAGGGTTGTTTGGGGGGGGAGGGTTGTTTGGGGGGGTGGGGGTTGTTTGGGGAGAAGATGCTTCCGACTGGGGTTTTGGGGGAGGGGGGGGAGAAAATACTTCCGACTGGGGTGTGTTTACACTAAATGATAGTTATCATTATTATTATCATAATCATTATCATTATTATTATAATTATATAACTAATTTTCGGATTGGAATCATTAATGTGCGCTATTGCGTTTTCTTTCCCCTCAGTGAGCATTAAGCCTCATTAAACTGGTTCGTAAGACTAATTAATATGTTTACAAAGAAGGTATAGCTAGTTAGTTAGTTAGCTAATTAGTTAGTTAGAAGCTTCCGTCAAGGTTGATTATTATACCTTAAAAAAAACAGTGAACACAAGTGGGCAACAGCGAGCACTGGTCGCTGTTGCCATATTTAAATTTATATATATTTTTTTTTTGCTCTTGTTTTTATGTATGTTGTTGTTGTTGTTGTTGTTGTTGCTGTGCATGCGATTGCTGAGGTTTGACATTAAATAAGAAAATGTCTTTGCGGCTTCAACTCTACGATACGAATATCAAAAAAAAAAAATCATAATATTTGATATCTGTCTCATGGCAATGTTATTTCAGGCCATATTTGAAGAGAAATTTTTTCCGGTATTCTACATTTATACAAATATATTCATTTACAGTTTAAAAAATAAATTATCTCGTTTATATATATATATATATATATATATATATATATATATATATATATATATATATATATATAAATATATATATTATTTATATTCATTTTGCTTTGTCGTTAGCGAAGTAGCGCAAGGAAACAGACGAAAGAATGGCCCAACCCACCTACATACACATGTATATAAACACACACAGACATATACATATATACCCATGTACATAATTCATAGTCTGATATATATATATATATATATATATATATATATATATATATATATATATATATATATATATTCAATGGTAGAGTCAAATGAGTACTATTCATTTCCAGTGGGGGAGTGGAAGCGGGACACTGTCTGGGGTAACTGATATATTCGCAGTGGGGAACTTGACTGGTTCCTGGAGTGGTTCAGGGGTTAGAATGGGGTCATTGCGAGGGTGTGGTTAGCCGGATCAAACAAGTTGTTCTAACCCTCTCATTGTTATGACCCCCTTAATATATGTATCTCTAGTGGCACGGCACTGTCTGTCTCCTACGCTAACCCCGGATATATCTATCTATATATATATCTATCTATCTATCTATCTATCTATCTCTCTCTCTCTCTCTCTCTCTCTCTCTCTCTCTCTCTCTCTCTCTCTCTCTCTCTCTATATATATATATATATATATATATATATATATATATATATATATATATATATATATATTGGGAGGTGAGTTTGAATGGTGAAAAACTGGAGGAAGTGAAGTGTTTTAGATATCTGGGAGTGGATCTGTCAGCGGATGGAACCATGGAAGCGGAAGTGGATCATAGGGTGGGGGAGGGGGCGAAAATTTTGGGAGCCTTGAAAAATGTGTGGAAGTCGAGAACATTATCCCGGAAAGCAAAAATGGGTATGTTTGAAGGAATAGTAGTTCCAACAATGTTGTATGGTTGCGAGGCGTGGGCTATGGATAGAGTTGTGCGCAGGAGGATGGATGTGCTGGAAATGAGATGTTTGAGGACAATGTGTGGTGTGAGGTGGTTTGATCGAGTAAGTAACGTAAGGGTAAGAGAGATGTGTGGAAATAAAAAGAGCGTGGTTGAGAGAGCAGAAGAGGGTGTTTTAAAATGGTTTGGGCACATGGAGAGAATGAGTGAGGAAAGATTGACCAAGAGGATATATGTGTCGGAGGTGGAGGGAACGAGGAGAAGAGGGAGACCAAATTGGAGGTGGAAAGATGGAGTGAAAAAGATTTTGTGTGATCGGGGCCTGAACATGCAGGAGGGTGAAAGGAGGGCAAGGAATAGAGTGAATTGGAGCGATGTGGTATACAGGGGTTGACGTGCTGTCAGTGGATTGAATCAAGGCATGTGAAGCGTCCGGGGTAAACCATGGAAAGCTGTGTAGGTATGTATATTTGTGTGTGTGGACGTGTGTATGTACATGTGTATGGGGGGGGGTTGGGCCATTTCTTTCGTCTGTTTCCTTCCGCTACCTCGCAAACGCGGGAGACAGCGACAAATTATAAAAAAAAAAAAAAAAAAAAAAAAAAAATATATATATATATATATATATATATATATATATATATATATATACACAGAACCTTCACTTCACTGTGAATATAAATAGGAATAGAGAGAGAGAGAGAGAGAGAGAGAGAGAGAGAGAGAGAGAGAGAGAGAGAGAGAGAGTTTGGTGACTAAATGACATATTGGGAAATACATGTAAAACTATTTAAAAAAAAAATTAGTTAAGTACACTCTCTTGTTTACCTAACAGAACCAATTGTTTCCTGTTTGTTTACTTGCTTGTGAGATATCTAACACATTCTAACATACCTAGAACTAAACTAACAAAACAAAATCCTTACTAGAACATTAGTTGATATTTACCAGTCCTTGAGCCAATATAAGTCACTATCTACAGCATAATGATTAAGCAAATGGATATTATCGTACAAAAATTATCGTACAATAATTATCGTACAATATCATCGTACAAAATTATCGTACAATATCATCGTACAAAAATTATCGTACAAAAATTATCGTACAATATCATCGTACAAAATGATCGTACAATAACAATCGTACAAAATTATCGTACAATAACAATCGTACAAAATTATCGTACAATATCATCGTATAAAATCATCGTACAATAACTATCGTACAAAATCATCGTACAATATCATCGTATAAAATCATCGTACAATAACTATCGTACAAAATCATCGTACAATATCATCGTACAAAATTATCGTACAATATCATCGTACAAAATTATCGTACGGCACAACAGAGTTATCTAACCTTTGCGAAACCGGGTCCATGTCCTCGTCGCGAGACCTGGTGGTGGTGCTCCCCTTCACTTGTCCTCGCGCAGCGTCCTCCACGCCTCTGCGGGGAACAAAATGAAGATTAGGTTGAAAAGGAAATTTAGGAGTAAAAGCGCCATTTTTTCATGAATTCTTCTCCCAGGACGCGCTTCCTACCGGCGTTGTTCTTCCTACTGTAAAAGAGCGATCGCCTCAATTTTTTTTTTCCCCTCCCAGGAAAAGCAACGCTCCGGCGGTGTTCATCCTATTATTTAACGTTGGTCATATTTCTTATTCTAGGATGACCCGTGTTAACTGGTGTTCATCCTAGGCTTTAAGACGGTGATCGCTTTCGTTATTCGTCTGTCAGGATGATCGTCTTGGCCGGCGGCGTTCATCCTAGCCCGTGATATGCGATAGCCTTAATAATTCGTCTCCCAGGACGATCTTGTTACAGCCGGCGTTGTTCATCCTATGCTTATGAGTAGTGATCGAGATCCCTATTCTTTTCCTAGGACGACCCTGTTCCTGCTACGTGTTCAATACTCGCTTGCCTTCATCCATTCCCGTCGCTACCCCGCCCCACAGGAAACCAGGCCATTCCAGGGAGGTCATCCGCTCATTTCACTTAACTGTTGCAGTCATTAACTTCCACAATTTTAAGCAAACAAGCTTTTAATCTTACTCGCAGTCTCTCTCTCTCTCTCTCTCTCTCTCTCTCTCTCTCTCTCTCTCTCTCTCTCTCACACACACACACAGAACGCTAGCAAAGGCGTGGCAAGACTCAACACCTTTGCATCTTGCCCGTAGATCATAACACATTAAACCAGGCTCCATCTTGCCCGTGTTGTGTGTGTGTGTGTGTGTGTGTGTGTGTGTGTGTGTGTGTGTGTTGTGGGGGAGGGAGGGATGGGGAGGGGGGGAGAAGGTAATCACGAATTACCTTTGATAGCCTCGCTCCGGTTTCCGTGGAGGCTCAATTTACCCTCTTTACCTTCCTGTGGGATTACCTTTTTTTTTTACCAGGTACCGAGGGAAAGTACCTGGCTGGCCTTTCCTTCCTGGTATCCGGGGTTTGGGGGGGGGTTAAGTGGATTGACGAGGGGGGGAGGGTGGAGGGGGGTCGGGGGGATAATATATCCGGGGGAGGGAGGGAGAGAGGGAGGGAGGTGTTCTTTCGTGGTATCTGGGGTTCATTTCGTGGAAAATAGTGATGCCTTTTACTGGTATATCTGGGGGTGGCTGGGGGGGGTTGTGATTTACCCCTGGTGTAATCGGTTGTAGCTTCTCCGGGGGTTGTGATTTACCCCTGTTGTTATCGGTTGTAGCTTCTCAGGGGGTTGTAGTTTACCCCTGATGTTATCGGTTGTAGCTTCTTGGGGGGGGGTTACTTTTCCTGGTATATGAGGTGGTTCTCAGGGGGTAAACCCCTCCTGATAGCGGAGGTACGTCTCTGGGGTGTACCTCTCCTGACATCGGTGAGGGTACACCTGGTATCGGAGGTACCTTCTGGGGGTATCGGGGGGAAGGGGGCAGTTTCTAAGGGGTACCACACACACGGTATCGGAGGTAGGTTACGGAGGCAAAGCCCCTGGTATCTGAGGTAACTTTCTTTGGGGGGGAGTACCTCTTTTGGTATCCGGGGTACCCCCAGTGAAACTATTACTTTTTTTTTGGGGGGGGGGGTGAAATGGTTTTTAAAGGTTACATGTCCCTGATGGAGGACTAAAGACTTGGTGACCTTGTAGTTGCTTGTGGAGTCTTGTAGACATGATAGGCTTGTAGAAAACTTATGGGGGGGGTGGGGTAGGGGGGGGTAGGCTTGTAGACCTGATGGCCCCTTCAGGCATATGGATGCAAACAACCTACGGGCCCTTTTTCCGAGTCCCTAGTCGATGTAAACAATGGCAGGAGGTTTGTAAAACGTCTCCAGGGTCGGGCAAACAACCCAGGAGCCTTGAAGAAAAGCTCCAGATCCATGTAAACAACACAGGAGCCTTTTAGAACGGCTCCAAATCCATGTAAACAACACAGGAGCCTTTTAGAACGGCTCCAGGTCCATGTAAACAACACAGGAGCCTTTAGAACGGCTCCAGGACCATGTTAACAACACAGGAGCCTTTTAGAACGGCTCCAGGTCCACGTAAACAACACAGGAGCCTTTCAGAGCGGCTCCAGGTCCATGTAAATAACACAGATTACCTCCGTATCCCTATCTCTCGCTTGCACTGTCTCGCTTTCTCGTTCTCCTATCTCATTATCTCTCTTCCTGGGTGACGTCTCTACCCCCCTTCGCCATCTGAACGCCCAGCTGGTGTAGTGTCCTTTCGTGTCTACCTCTCCTTTGCCCTCTATCCCCCCCCCCCCCCCATCTTCGCATCATTCCCTGGTCTCTTCTTCGTCTGATTTGATCCTTCCTTTCCCTTACCCTCCCGCTCCTAAGCCGAGAGAGAGAGAGAGAGAGAGAGAGAGAGAGAGAGAGAGAGAGAGAGAGAGAGAGAGAGAGAGAGAGAGAGAGAGAGAGAGAGAGAGACCATCACCTCGTAGGTACACACAGAGAGGTCACACGCAAGTAGGAAAGACGGACGCGTTCACATCAGGATCAACACCACGGGTCAAACACACCCCCACACCTCCCTCTCTCCTCCCCCAGCATCGCCAGGGGGGGGGGGGGGGGAGGAACCGACTGGGGAAGTACAGGGAGTTACCTCCAGCCTTGGAGGAGGAGGAGGAGGAGGAGGAGGAGGAGGAGGGAGAGGAGGAGGAGGAGAGTTCCCTGGAGGCTCCCTGAGTGACCGGGAACTCAGGAGGAGAATGACACCAGCCACTCGTGAGGGGCACGGGATGAAATGAGAGAAAATAGCCGACGACACTCACGAGGGGGTTTTATGAGTGACCCCAAATATGAGGCATTGAACCCTCATTAAGTAATCAGAGGGGCTATGACCCTCCTCTCTCATCTATTTCTTAAAAGATAAACGTCAAAAATAAATAATATCTGCTCTACTTCAAAAGATAAACGTCACAAAAAAATAATATCTGCTCTACTTCAAAAGATAAACGTCACAAAAAATAATATCTGCTCTACTTCAAAAGATAAACGTCACAAAAAATAATATCTGCTCTACTTCAAAAGATAAACGTCACAAAAAATAATATCTGCTCTACTTCAAAAGATAAACGTCACAAAAAACATTCCTATACTTCAAAAGCCATTCTATAGGGGGCTATAAGGACTGAAACCCATTCCTGATGAAACAAAAGCATCGGATCGGTTGCTCTTGGAGGTTCTGAAGCCATGTTTATCCAGAGGATCACCACACGATGTAGGATCTGATCCCTCAAGGCCTCATGCACACTATAGCTCCGCTCCCGGTCCGCTCACGGCTCCCTCTCGCTCCAATCACGACGCAAGCGACGGAGCGGGAGCAGCCCGTGACCGAAGCGGGAGCGGCCCGACCGTGACCGGAGCGAGAGAGGACCGACCGTGACCGGAGCTGGAGCGGACCGTGACCGGAGCTGGAGCGACCCGTGACCGGAGCTGGAGCGACCCGTGACCGGAGCTGGAGCGAACTGTGTGCATTACCCAACGGTGTCGCTCCACTCTCGGCTCCCATGGGCGTCAGTTGAGGCCCAACAACCATGTGGGATTATGAGAGAATTTTATGAGAGAATTTGCTCACATCGATGGGGGGGGGGTGACATCCGCCCCCCCCCCCATCATCCCCCTACACAATTCCCCCCCCCCCTCCTCCAACACTGGACGGAGGCAGCCAAATTCTCTCCCCCTCTTTTCGTGTTTTGTTTCTTTCTTTCTTCTTCCTCTTCGTCTAGGGCTGTGGCCAGCGTAGCCAACTCAGACGAAGGCAAGGGTCTCCATCTCTTCCCTCTTCCTTCCCCCCTTTCACCCCCACTGCAAGAGCTCCCACTTTCCCCCTACTGCAAGAGACACCGGCACTACAGAGCCTGCGACAGGGGAGTGTGGGTTGGGATGTCCCTGGCTTTGAACACGACGGTACAACACTTTGGCGAAGGTAAGAGCCACGACGTACTCCCAAAGGTCGTACCGTCGTGCTCAAGGGTCGTACCGTCGTGCTCAAGGGGTCGTACCGTCGTGCTCAAGGGGTCGTACCGTCGTGCTCAAGGGGTCGTACCGTCGTGCTCAAGAGTTGTACCGTTGTGCTCAAGGGTCGTACCGTCGTGCTCGAGGGTCGTACCGTCGTGCTCAAGGGGTCGTACCGTCGTCGTGTTGCCAAGCACTGATGCTCTCTATCGAGATCCGAACCGAAAACAACTGAAGACCTCCCCCAACAGACCACATGAAGAGAGAGAGAGAGAGAGAGAGAGAGAGAGAGAGAGAGAGAGAGAGAGAGAGAGAGAGAGACAGGAACTCAGAACAGGAGACGCCTCGGGAGTGACCAAACCGACCGAGAGAAGAGACACCCTCTCTCTCTCTCTGAAATGACCGCTTCGAGGTCAGGGAACTCAAACAACGAGGAGCCCCCCACGCCCTCCCCCCCACAAGACAGTGTTATACCACCGTGGTGAAAGTGGTCGGGTCGGGCTGGGCTGGGCTGGGCTGGGCACTCCACCTGGCCACGTAACTGGTCCGGATCAAAAAAGGCCCCTTTGAGCTGCTAGGTCTGTCGTGGTGAAGGTGGCAGGTTTCGAACCCCACCCGCCAGTACCTCCCAGCACCCCCTGTGTCTGTGTGTGTTTGTGTGTGTGTGTGTGTGTGTGTGTGTGTGTGTGTGTGTGTGTGTGTGTGTGTGTGTGTGTGTGTGTTTCAGATAACGTTGGTTCGTGTCTCCTGTTCGTGTGAGTTTATGTGGGTCGTCTTCACCCTGTTCGTGTTTGTGGGCTTGGAGGGGCTGTGCTTACGTGAGAGAGAGAGAGAGAGAGAGAGAGAGAGAGAGAGAGAGAGAGAGAGAGAGAGAGAGAGAACCTACCTAAATGACGGGCGGACCTGTGTACAACGAAAGGACCTGTGCATGACAGGAGGACCTGCGCATGACAGTATGAGCTTTGCATATTCGGCAGCGCTGTGCGCTGTGTGTGTGTGTGTGTGTGTGTGTGTGTGTGTGTGTGTGTGTGTGTGTGTGTGTGTCGGAAACAGTGGATGAGGGTGGTGTGTGGTGAGCAATGATTGCATGACGTGTGCATGACTCCCGAAGTGTTTCATGACCGGGGTGGGGGTGGGGTGTTATGTGTCATGATGGAAGGCTGTGCGCATGACAGTCACGAGAGGGGGGGGGGGGGGGCTGTCAGCGCCTACATCCACGCATGACAGGGGCGCGGGGGGGGGGGGAGGGGCACCACCATGTACGTGAAGAAGAGGTGCACATGGCGGGGGGCCATGTACGTAAAAATTCAATCCTCAAACAAACCAAATATATTATATATATATATATATATAATGAATATATTTTGTATATGTCTATGCATGATGATGTCTGTGGCTACTGCATGAACCATGTCAGTACACGACGCTGGCTGCTGTATTCGGTTCGTCTAACGTCTCACATGGCATGAGATGGGGAACCAACCCCCTCACTCCTCCCTCACCCTTAGAGGGGGAAGTAGCGGAGGTAGGGAAAGAAATTTGGTGGACGATGGGGGTGGGGAAAGTGCATGACGACGACCCCCCCTCGCTCACTGGATGATTGCCCTGACCAGACGGAACAAAAGTCTGGACCCAATTTCATCACGACCTTGTGAGCACGACGTACGACCCCGTTGATAGGACGGTACGACCCTTGAGCACGACGGTACGGCCGTTGAGCACGACGGTACGCCATCTGCTGTAACATGGACGGTAGACCCCTTGAGAAGACGGAAGACCCCTTGAGACACTCGACACCTTTGGTTGTGATCTGGCTACGACTTGACCTGACAGATGGCCTTTTTGACCTGGCGTACCCAAGGAGCTGTAACGTCATGTGCTGAGTCAATGGGGCCATGTTGATCATACTGACTAAGCGATAAGATATCAAGGCAACAAATAAAGAAATTTATCGGTGGTGAGAGTAAGTGAGCTTGGAAGGAGACTGTGTGAAAGTATAGGTATCAGAGAGACTGTGTACAGAATGGAAAAAGGTGAGCACAATGGAAGTAAGGGGAGTGGGGGAGGAATGGGATGTATTTAGGGAATCAGTGATGGATTGCGCAAAAGATGCTTGTGGCATGAGAAGAGTGGGAGGTGTGCTGTTTAGAAAGGGTAGTGAGTGGTGGGATGAAGAAGTAAGAGTATTAGTGAAAGAGAAGAGAGAGGCATTTGGACGATTTTTGCAGGGAAAAAATGCAATTGAGTGGGAGAAGTATAAAAGAAAGAGACAGGAGGTCAAGAGAAAGGTGCAAGAGGTGAAAAAAAGGGCAAATGAGAGTTGGGGTGAGAGACTATCAGTAAATTTTAGGGAGAATAAAAAGATGTTCTGGAAGGAGGTAAATAGGGTGCGTAAGACAAGGGAGCAAATGGGAACTTCAGTGAAGGGCGTAAATGGGGAGGTGATAACAAGTAGTGGTGATGTGAGAAGGAGATGGAATGAGTATTTTGAAGGTTTGTTGAATGTGTCTGATGACAGAGTGGCAGATATAGGGTGTGTGGGTCGAGGTGGTGTGCAAAGTGAGAGGGTTAGGGAAAATGATTTGGTAAACAGAGAAGAGGTAGTAAAAGCTTTGCGGAAGATGAAAGCCGGCAAGGCAGCAGGTTTGGATGGTATTGCAGTGGAATTTATTAAAAAAGGGGGTGACTGTATTGTTGACTGGTTGGTAAGGTTATTTAATGTATGTATGACTCATGGTGAGGTGCCTGAGGATTGGCGGAATGCTTGCATAGTGCCATTGTACAAAGGCAAAGGGGATAAGAGTGAGTGCTCAAATTACAGAGGTATAAGTTTGTTGAGTATTCCTGGTAAATTATATGGGAGGGTATTGATTGAGAGGGTGAAGGCATGTACAGAGCATCAGATTGGGGAAGAGCAGTGTGGTTTCAGAAGTGGGAGAGGATGTGTGGATCAGGTGTTTGCTTTGAAGAATGTATGTGAGAAATACTTAGAAAAGCAAATGGATTTGTATGTAGCATTTATGGATCTGGAGAAGGCATATGATAGAGTTGATAGAGATGCTCTGTGGAAGGTATTAAGAATATATGGTGTGGGAGGCAAGTTGTTAGAAGCAGTGAAAAGTTTTTATCGAGGATGTAAGGCATGTGTACGTGTAGGAAGAGAGGAAAGTGATTGGTTCTCAGTGAATGTAGGTTTGCGGCAGGGGTGTGTGATGTCTCCATGGTTGTTTAATTTGTTTATGGATGGGGTTGTTAGGGAGGTAAATGCAAGAGTTTTGGAAAGAGGGGCAAGTATGAAGTCTGTTGGGGATGAGAGAGCTTGGGAAGTGAGTCAGTTGTTGTTCGCTGATGATACAGCGCTGGTGGCGGATTCATGTGAGAAACTGCAGAAGCTGGTGACGGAGTTTGGTAAAGTGTGTGGAAGAAGAAAGTTAAGAGTAAATGTCAATAAGAGCAAGGTTATTAGGTACAGTAGGGTTGAGGGTCAAGTCAATTGGGAGGTGAGTTTGAATGGTGAGAGGCTGGAGGAAGTGAAGTGTTTTAGATATCTGGGAGTGGATCTGTCAGCGGATGGAACCATGGAAGCGGAAGTGGATCATAGGGTGGGGGAGGGGGCGAAAATTTTGGGAGCCTTGAAAAATGTGTGGAAGTCGAGAACATTATCCCGGAAAGCAAAAATGGGTATGTTTGAAGGAATAGTAGTTCCAACAATGTTGTATGGTTGCGAGGCGTGGGCTATGGATAGAGTTGTGCGTAGGAGGATGGATGTGCTGGAAATGAGATGTTTGAGGACAATGTGTGGTGTGAGGTGGTTTGATCGAGTAAGTAACGTAAGGGTAAGAGAGATGTGTGGAAATAAAAAGAGCGTGGTTGAGAGAGCAGAAGAGGGTGTTTTGAAATGGTTTGGGCACATGGAGAGAATGAGTGAGGAAAGATTGACCAAGAGGATATATGTGTCGGAGGTGGAGGGAACGAGGAGAAGAGGGAGACCAAATTGGAGGTGGAAAGATGGAGTGAAAAGGATTTTGTGTGATCGGGGCCTGAACATGCAGGAGGGTGAAAGGAGGGCAAGGAATAGAGTGAATTGGAGCGATGTGGTATACAGGGGTTGACGTGCTGTCAGTGGATTGAATCAAGGCATGTGAAGCGTCTGGGGTAAACCATGGAAAGCTGTGTAGGTATGTATATTTGCGTGTGTGGACGTGTGTATGTACATGTGTATGGGGGGGTTTGGGCCATTTCTTTCGTCTGTTTCCTTGCGCTACCTCGCAAACGCGGGAGACAGCGACAAAGTATAAAAAAAAAAAAAAAAAAAAAAAAAATATATATATATATATATATATATATATATATATATATATATATATATATATATATATATATATATATATAATGAATATATTTTGATATATGTCGTCATGCATGATGATGTCTGTGGCTGCTGCATGACCATGTATCATGACACGACGCTGCTGCTGTATTCCGTTCGTCTAACGTCTCACTGGCCATGAGATGGGGAACCAACCCCCCTCACTCCCTCCCTCCCCTTAGAGGGGGAAGGAGGGGAGGGGAGGGGAAAGAAATTGGGTGGACGAGGGGGGGGGGGAAAGTGCATGACGACGACCCCCCCTCCCCTCACTGGACTGTTGCCTGACCAGACGGAACAAAAGTCTGACCCAATATCATCACGACCTCGTGAGCACGACGGTACGACCCCCTTGAACACGACGGTACGACCCCCTTGAGCACGACGGTACGACCCCCTTGAGCACGACGGTACGACCACCTTGAACATGACGGTACGACCCCCTTGAGCACGACGGTACGACCCCTTGAGCACACTCGCACGACCTTTGGTTGTGATCTGGCTCGACCTTCGACCTGACCAGAATGACCTTTTGACCTGCGTACCCATGAGCTGTAACGTCATGTTCATGACGTCATAGGGGCCATGGAATCAACATCACATAAGCGATAACGAATCACAAGCAACAAATAAAGAAATTTATCCAAAATAATAAATAATTCCACTTTTAACTCGCTAATATACGTGAAATAAAGAAATTTATCCACAATAATAAATAATTCCACTTTTAACTCGCTATTATAATACGTATGGCAGGAACGGTAGAATAAATAAATTAATAAATCTAAAATACACAAACACACACACAAAGCACTACTGGAGTAACACCTTAAGAGAGGGATGTAAGTAGGACTTGAGTGGGACTTGAGTGGGACTTTTGGGGATCCCGATGCACCAAGGCTTTTACCCTCTTCTGTCCGTTCGGGCCGGCCGCGCTAACCCCAAACCACCCGCCATCATCCACTACAAAGACATGTCTCTCAAGTTCTCCTCCTCCTCCTCCTCGTCGTCTCCCTCCTCACACACGACGCCTTACCTGCTCCTCCTCCTCCCCCGGCGTGAGATAACCCTCCCAGGGGCCGGCTGCGATAACCCAGGGGCACGGGGGTCCTGTGGGTAGAGCAGGATATCATCTGGGGTTATCATCTGTGGAGGGGGGGAGTTGGAGATGCAGATTGGCCGAGGGGTATCCAGTCCAGGGGAATTTACCAACACTGGAAGAGGCCAGCTTCATATTTGCAGTGGGCCAGATGCCGGAGAGAGGTAAACCTTAAACTATTAGTTATTTTTATGATAATCCCGTCATTAAATTATTAATTACGATATAACTCCAGCACAGAACAAAGGATTAGTAAAGTAATAATTTTCTTTTGATATGGGGTGTTGGGGTGGGGTGAGGAGATAAAAATGAGATGAGAAATCGACATTGTAGTAACCGTTTCTCGATCCCGGCAGCCGTCGTCTGCCAGTTGCTCAGTCGCTCTTGAGCTCCGGGTGAGTGCGCAGGTCCGAGGTTGGGGGGGACGACCGGGTATAGGACGACGCCGTGACCTGTGTTCTAAATTATCCCACCGCAGCCCCCTGTGTGGTGTAGTGCCCACGAGCTTCGGCTGGCCAACGAAGCTCGATACACAAGTGTGACGCGCCTCGGTGGAAAGGAGGAAACGGAGAGAGAGAGAGAGAGAGGGGTTGAGGTGGGAGGAGGGAGAAGAAAAAAAAAAAAGAAAACGCAAGAGAACGAATGGGATATTAACGTTCGCGAGAAGAAGAAGAAGAAGAAGGAGGAGGAGGAGGAGGAGGCGTTAGCAGTGGATAATTATCTGATATCGCGTCGAGGTTGCCTGCCCGCCCGCCCAGCCCAGCTCGAGTGCGGGAGGAGGGGGTTACCATTACGTACCCTGGCCAAAATAGCCTGGCCATCCTTGCATGAACTGGCTCGCGCACCAGCAGGAGGAGGAGGAGGACCCATCACCATCATGGTGGTGGTGGTGAGGCTACTACTAGACCCTGGAAAAACTTCCCCAGCAACAGCCATGGGCTAGAAGACCCAGCCAGCCAGGCCAGCCAGGGAGGCAGGCAGCCAGCCAGCCCAGCCAGCCCGGGAGGCCAGCCAGCCAGCCCAGGCAGCCAGCCAGCCCAGCCATGGGCTACCAGGAGCCAGGCCAGGGAGCCAAGCCAGCCAGCCAGCCCAACCAGCCACCCTAGCCAGCCAGCCTAGCCAGTCAGCCAGGCAGCCAGCCAGCCAGCCAGTACTCCTCCTCCCACAGCGGCCATATGCCTCTGGAAAAATGAGGTTTTGTCTGTGTGTCTGTGTGTAGTGTGCGTTTTTTTTTCTTATATATTTGGTATTTAAATGACTTGTGCTCCATGACTGGCACCGGGTCTTGAAGGAATTTCCAAAGGCCACTTGATGAAAAGAAAAAAAATCATAGTAATTTGGATTTTTGTGAAACATTCCAAGTATCAATTTTAAAAAAAAAAAATTAAAAATTTCTTGCGCTCGATTTTTTACCAAATTTTCTACAATCATGGAGTTATTTATGATTTCATATATCATGAAATATACTTCTATTATATATTCAATTTTTTTTTTTGGAGGATAAATGTGGATTTAGCTGAAGAGTTGCAGTGTGGTAATAAAGGAGGGTGCGACGCTTGCAGGCATTTCCTACATCTGGGGAGCCATTCGTTGTTGCCCAACGGCGTCCACCTCCTGCCCCTCATAACCCACAACACACATGTAGGACTCTCCTACCTCCTGCAGACACGTCCTTCGAAGTCCTCCTGTTTAATGCTGCAGTCTTGCTCTTCCTTACTTTAAACTCATAAAAATGAAATCTGCTTGCTGTCTCCTCTTTTACTGCTTTGATCTGGGTCTGTCTACTCATTTAGTGCCTTCATATGAGTTTGTCTCCTCATATATTGCCTTCATATGAGTTTGTCTCCTCATATATTGCCTTCATATGAGTCTGTCTCCCCATATATTGCCTTCATATGAGTCTGTCTCCTCATATATTGCCTTCATATGAGTCTCTCTCCTCATATACAGCCTTCATATGAGTCTGTTTCCTCATTTACTGCCTTCATATGAGTCATGTCTCAGATACTGCTTTCATTTGAGTCTGTCCTCATTGACTGCTTTCATTTCAGTCTTTGTCGTTCACTTCTTATGTCGTTGGGGTCGCTAGTCGTGTCTTTGTGTGTGTGTGTGTGTGTGTGTGTGTGTGGGTGAGCAAGTTCTTCAGTTCCCACTGGAGTAAAAGCCAGTTTTCCCAGTGGTTCTTTTTTGCAGTTCAACTTTCGACTTCACTGAAAGACTCCAGTGTGGGCTGTGCACTTACCACTCTCGCCAATCTTAAAAGAAATTAGTTCTCGGATTTCCGCCGCTCCTACCTCCCATTTTCTTCGCGGGGACTTGATAATTCTTTCCTTCTCTTTTTTCTTTTTTCTAAGTGGAAGATTTCCGACATCCAGTGGATGTGGAAGTCATTGGCCACACGTGTTCTTAATCTCGCTCCAAATTTACTCATTCATAAGTGGGAGTTCAGGTTTGATTTCTAGTCACATCCCACTTGAACACGACGGTACGACCCATCAACACGACGGTGCAACCCTGGAACACGACGGTGCGACCCGTCAGCACGACGGTGCGACCCTGGAACACGACGGTACGACCCTGGAACACGACGGTGCGACCCTGGAACACGAGGGTTTGACCCTTGGTTATAATAATAGCCGTCGTACTCAAGGGTCGTACCTTTCATGCAAAAGGGGCCGTACCGTCGTGCTCAAGGGTCGTACCGTTCGTGCAGAAGTGGCCGTACCGTCGTGTTCAAGGGTCGTACCGTTCGTGCATGATTCTACAGAGATGGCAACGGAGAAATGTGTCGGGTCCTTTCACTACATGAGTGTAGTCTGGTCATGTGCTCTGACCACATGGCCCGTACTTTCACAGCACAGCACACTCGAGCACACGTCGTTTGACCTGACCCAACAACACTAGGGGACTTTGCTGTGTTGTGAGGTCACACCACAGGACTACTTGCTGTGGTGTGAGGTTACACCACTAGACTACTTGCTGTGTTGTGAGGTTACACCACACGACTATTTGCTGTGTTGTGAGGTTACACCACACGACTATTTGCTGTGGTGTGAGGTTACACCACTAGACTACTTGCTGTGTTGTGAGGTTACACCACACGACTATTTGCTGTGTTGTGAGGTTACACCACACGACTATTTGCTGTGGTGTGAGGTTACACCACTAGACTACTTGCTGTGTTGTGAGGTTACACCACACGACTATTTGCTGTGTTGTGAGGTTACACCACACGACTATTTGCTGTGTTGTGAGGTTACACCACTAGACTACTTGCTGTGTTGTGAGGTTACACCACAGGACTACTTGCTGTGTTGTGAGGTTACACCACTGGAAGTCTTACGTACTGTGGTATGAGGTCACAAGCATTGGCAGGCGTTTACTGTGTTATGAGGTCGCGCCACAGGAAGAATGTGAGGAATCAAGACCGAACACAAAATGGAAATAACTGATAATTGATAATTTTGCCACATTCCATCACCGGTGAGGGGGAGGCAAAATGGCGGAATATTTCATAATTTTTTACACTCGTTTACATATTTTCCTCCAGTCCCATCCAATGGTCGTCCGTATTTATTCATTTATTTTATCTTCCCCATTCATTATTCCATTATATACCTCCCTCCCTACTTCCCATCTATCACCCATCATCTCCCCCCCCCTCCCCACTTCCCATTTATCACCCATTTCCCAACCTCCCGTTTTCACATTACAACCTAAATATTACCCCTCAGTGGTTCTCTCTCTCTCTCTCTCTCTCTCTCTCTCTCTCTCTCTCTCTCTCTCTCTCTCTCTCTCTCTACTCACGTTTTCTCTTTTCCAATCCTTAGACCGTGATCTTTGTGACCTTTTGACCAATTTAAACCCTTACCAGCTCTCCCCAAACACCAGCTTGTTTACATGTTTACCTGTACCTACCAGTCTGCTTCAGTGAATACTACCGATACATTAATTCATTTCACGGTGAAAATAATAATCAATCTATACTCTTCCACGGTGAAAATAATAATTAATCTACAGTGTTCCACGGTCGGAATAACTCGATGAATTACCCATTATTCAGTTTCCCCCTCCCCCCCCCCCCCTCCCACATTCTTTCGGCTCAACAACAATTATTATTTATCATTATCATCATATTCTCAGCCCAGTCGTTCCGGGTGTTTCAAAGGCCAATTGAAACGCTTTTAGAGAGATTTTGAATTTGATGGAGAGCGATCTGACGTGGGAATTACACTGGCCGAGCGATCAGATGTGACAATTACATTAGCCCGTTTTCTTTCCCACACACTTATTTTTTCTCTCCCAATTTTATACTGAATTACCTTTTTTTTTTATTTTCTTCCCCTCCGGTCTTTTTTTTTGTTTATTTTTCCCTCGTTATCCGGACGTGAAAGTTAACCGGATGCTGTCGTGTAGTGTTCAGTTCATGAAGAGATGGGTTATCTTGATATACGAAGCTGATAACTGTACGGTGTGTGTCCGGTCATCTATATATATGAGTCCGGCTATACGTACATGGGAGTCCGGTTATCTGAATGTGAAAGTCCGATTACCTGAATGAGAGTCCGGTTACCGGTAAATAAGAGACTGATTATATGTAAATGAGTCCGGTCATACGTAAATGAGAGTCCGGTAATCTGTAAATGAGAGTCCGGTTATACGTAAACTAGAGTCCGGTAATCTGTAAGTGAGAGTCCGGTAATCTGTAAATGAGAGTCCGGTTATCTGTAAATGAGAGTCCGGTTGGCTGAATGAGAGAGTCCGGTTATCTGTACATTGAAAGTGATTATCTGTAAGTGAGAGTCCGGTTTGTCTGTGTGAACTGCCCGGTTATCCGTAAAGTGGAACTTATTCTACCGGAACACTGTCTTGAGTCTAACTGTGAGAGAGAGAGAGAGAGAGAGAGAGAGAGAGAGAGAGAGAGAGAGAGAGAGAGAGAGAGTACTGCTGCATGACCTATACTCTCTCTTCTCTCTCTCTCTCTCTCTCTCTCTCTCTCTCTCTCTCTCTCTCTCTCTCTCTCTCTCTCATTACGTCACTGCGGTCTCATTCTTCTCCCCCCCCCACCCTTCCCCCAGAACAACAACCCCCCTTCCCCCCACCCCCACCCTAAGGGCGTGCCTCTGGTAGCAGCCCCCGACACAACCCAGGTAAACAATAGAGAGAGGGAGTGGGGGAGTGGAGGGGTAAGACACACCTCCCCCCACCCACCCGTCTCCACAACCCCCCCCCCCCACCCACCCCCCAGCGCCGTGTAACTCAAGGATTCAAACAAGAATGTCAGGGTTCGATCCGACTGTGTGTGTGTGTGTGTGTGTGTGTGTGTGTGTGTGTGTGTGTGTGTGTGTGTGTGTGTGTGTGTGTGTGTGTGTGTGTGTGTGTGTGTAAGTGTGTGTGTGTGTGTGTGTGTGTGTGTGTGTGTGTGTGTGTTCTAAGGGTATCCGCGATTTAAGTTCCCGTTTTAAAATCATGACAGAAGCTGATCTGACTCTTTCTATTTTTTCTCTGATGCGTTTCTTCATTAAACCAATGTGAGAAAAGGCGATTATTTCCCTCTCCATATATATATATCTTCATCCTCGTTTTTTAAATTAAATTGGAAGCCGCGCTCCAAGTGGCGTTATTTAACGAAGGGTTACGAAAAAAAATTGTACCCTGTGATCGAGCAGTTCCTGATGTCGAGAGAGAGAGAGAGAGAGAGAGAGAGAGAGAGAGAGAGAGAGAGAGAGAATTATCTTCGCTCTCGTATAATCCGAGATACAGTTATCCAAATCACTGGTAATAAAAAAAACAAAGAATAGAAACGTAATTGGTGGAGTGGGGATGAAGCAACTGAAGGTGTGACACTGCTTTGGCTACACTGCAAAGACACAAAAAAAAAAACGGGTTGGGGGGAGAGAGGGTGGTGATGCATACTGACTTGGCCACACTGTTCCTTGCCTCTCCGTCACACACACACACACACACGCACACACACACACACACACACACACACACACATATATATATATATATATATATATATATATATATATATATATATATATATATATATATATATATATATTGCTTGATCGAAGGACAGACGGAGAAAGGCCACATTGGTTCACACTCATTCTCCAGCTGTCATGTGTAATGCACCGAAACCACAGCTCCCTATCCACATCCAGGCCCCACAGACTTTTCCATGGTTTACCCCAAAATGTTTCACATGCTCTGGTTCAATACACTGACAGCACGTCGACCCTAGTTTACCACATCGTTCCAATTCATTCTATTCCTTGCACGCCTCTCATCCTCTTGCATGTTCAGGCCCCGATTGCTCAAAATCCTTCTCACTCCATCCTTCCACCTCCAATTTGGTCTCCTGCTTCTCCTTATTCCCTCCGCTTCTGACACATATATCCTCTTTATCAATCTTTCCTCACTCATTCTCTCCGTATGTCCAAACTATTTTAATACACTCTCTTCTGCTCTCTCACACACTCTTTATTACCACACATCTCTCTCACCCTTTTATTACTTACTCGATCAAACCACCTCACACCACATATTGTCCTCAAACATCTCATTTCCAGCACATCCACCCTCCTGCGCACAACCCTATCTATAGCCCACGCCTCGCAACCATATAACATTGTTGGAACCACTATTCCTTCAAACATACCCATTTTTGCTCTCCCAGAAAACGTTCTCGCCTTCCACACATTCTTTAGCGCTCCCAGAACCTTCGCCCCCTCCCCCACCCTGTGATTCTTCCGCTTCCATGTTTCCATTCGCTGCTAGGTCCACACCCAGATATATATATATATATATATATATATATATATATATATATATATATATATATATATATATATATATTACCCGGGTAACATGGCCGTTAACCTGTCTTTTTTATATACGATTTGGTAACTGGGGGGGGGCTGGTTATGTCCAACTGGTCATTTGCAATAAGTCAATCATTCTTTTTTTTTATACTTCCAAACTCGTTTTTGAATTCGTATCAATTTCGCTGTGCGGTTGCGTTATTTGAGACAGACATGGCCCCCGGGCCTGCTTTCTAGATGGCGAGGGAGGGAGGGGGGAAAGTGACGGTATAAAAACTAGAGCTGTGGTGCCTAGCTAGCTGGGACTGGAAGAGTGGCAACCTATTTTTTTTCCCCCATTCTTTTTTTTTTTTTTTTTTTAAACGGCAGAGTGTGAAAGTTGCCACTCCCTATCTCGTGCGAGATATGTTGAGTGCATGTTTCGTTTTCGAGAGATGTCTGTCGTATTTCTCTCTCTCTCTCTCTCATATATATATATATATATTATATATTATATATATATATATATATATATTATATATTATATATATATATATTTTGGCTGTGTTCATTCGATCCTACATATCCATGTGCTGTGTTGGGGATATGATAATATTTAGGTATGATTCTATTCTTCATTAATATGTATTCTATTCGTATTCGTGACTTTATACGTTTGCTGCCATTAATCATGTTTTCTATTCGTATTATGAAACGTTCCCTGCCGTTAATCAGGTTTTCTATTCGTATTTCGAAACGTTTCCTGCCATTAATCAGGTTTTCTATTCGTATTATGAAACGTTCCCTGCCGTTAATCAGGTTTTCTATTCGTATTTCGAAACGTTTCCTGCCATTAATCAGGTTTTCTATTCGTATTATGAAACGTTCCCTGCCGTTAATCAGGTTTTCTATTCGTATTTCGAAACGTTTCCTGCCATTAATCAGGTGTTCTATTCGTATTATGAAACGTTTCCTGCCATTAATCAGGTTTTCTATTCGTATTATGAAACGTCTGCTGCCATTAATCAGGTTTTCTATTCGTATTATGAAACGTTCCCTGCCATTAATCAGGTTTTCTATTCGTATTTTGAAACGTTTCCTGCCATTAATCAGGTTTTCTATTCGTATTATGAAACGTTTCCTGCCATTAATCAGGTTTTCTATTCGTATTTCGAAACGTTTCCTGCCACTAATCAGGTTTCTACTAGCGTTTTGCCTTTCGGTTTTTTTTGATTTGCGTTTCCCGCCAAAAATTTTCATTTTTTTGCTTTTGCCTTTTTTTTTTCCCCGGGAAAAATTTTCCATTTTATTTCCGTTTTTGTTTTTCCTATTTAAAAGGTTTTTTTCGTTTATGGAGTTTGGGATTTTAGGTTTTTTTCGTATTAATTTGGGGAAAAATTTTTCCCCGGGTTAAAAGGTTTTTTTTTGGGGATTTTTGGGAACGGGCCTGCCCCCTTTGGTTTTCCCCGTTTTGGGGAAAGGTTTTGGGTTTTTAACCCAAGTTTTATTCTATTTGGGGAAAAAGGGTTTTTCATTTAAAGGTTTTCTAATTTTTGGGGAAAGTTTTTTTTTAGGTTTTTGGGGGAGGGGAAAAAGTTTTTGGGGATTTAAAGGTTTTTATTCTTTTAAGGGGTTTCCTGCCTTTTTGGGTTTATTCGATGAAACGTTTTGCATTATTTGGGTTTTTTTTTTGGGGAAACGTTTTGGGCCCCTTATAGTTTTCCCCCTTTGGGGGTTTTTGGGACGTTTCCGGTTAACCCCAAATTTTCCCATTCTATTCAAAACGGTTCCTGCCAAAATTAAATAGGTTTAAATTCCCGTTTTAAAAATTTTCCGGGAAATTATAAAAGGTTTTAAAATTCGTTTTCGAAACGTTTCCGGGGCCTTAAAAAAGTTTTTTTGGGGGGTATAGGGGGGAAAGGGGGTTTTCCCTTTGTTTTCTTATCGAAATTTAAACTTTTTTGGGGGCCAAAAACAGGGGTTTTAAATCCGTTTTCGACGTTTGGTTAACGTTTTTATTCGAAAATTATGGGAAACCGTTTTTCCTGCATAATTTCAGGTTTTTATCGAAAATTTGGGAAACCGTTTTTCCCGGGGCTAATGGGTTTCATTCGGTATTTTGAAACGTTTTCTGCCATTAATAAAGGTTTCTTTCGGAAAATTATGACGTTGGGTATGAGTTACTGTTTTAAGGAGCTGTTGAGGCAATGTGTCCCTTTAAAAAACGAGTCTTTGACGCAATACGCAGTTTTAAAGGGGTCTTTGACGCAATACGTCTTGTTTTAAGGAAACTTTGACGCAGTAAATCCTATATATTATATATATATATTTCTTTTTTTCATACTATTCGCCATTTCCCGCATTAGCGAGGTAGCGTCAGATTGGCTCTCGTCACGCTGTGTGGCCTCTGAATGCATAGCGCCTCCCCGGGTCTGGCCAAGCGTCCCCCCACGTAAACACCCCACTCCACCTTCCCCCCTTTTTGAGGGGGCCCCTTTTTGAGGGGGGGAAGGGAATATAATAGAAAACGACGTGTCGTTTGCGGGGCGGAAACCTGAGGAAAATTATATAGTCTCACGGGACTGGTAAACCATCGCCTCTGCCCAGCGTACGATCGTTGTAGAAAGCGGTGGTGCAAAAGACAGATTGGCCTTCCCAAAGTTGTAGAAAGTGGTGCTACAGAAGACAGACCTTCCCAAACCGCATGTGAGAGATGGCACTGGCCTTCCAGTGGTTAAAAAGGTGCCAGAGTAAGAGGAGGGGTGGTTAAGAATATGGAACATACTACGTTTCTATAAACTGCAATATGTTTACATTAGACCCCCCCTCTCCCCACCCTCCCTCGCCTCCTTCCGACATTACGTATATATGAACGAACTTAACACATCTTTCGTATACACTCACTACCTGAAGCTTATATATATATATATATATATATATATATATATATATATATATATATATATATATATATATATATATACATATATATATATATATATATATATATATATATATACATATATATATATATATATATATATATATATATATATATATTCTCTATGGACGTTTCATTGGATGTATATATTTCTAATGTATATATTCTTTTCAAAGAATTTATTTCCGTTTTCCTGGAGGAAATTCGTGAAAAAAAGGAAATACGTCAAAGTGGTGAAAGTGGTCTGGATGTGGACCAGAAACTGTGCTGGATGGGAAGCCACGAGACGCGGGGGTCGAAACAAAAAAAAATCCGGTGGTTTGTGTTGTGGTTCACATTGTTTCGACTCCCGGGGTTCCAATATTACTTGAGCTGGTTTGTTGTCAACCGCGGCGTTCCTTACCTCTACCTCTACTCGTATCCTCTTTTTAAAACACTGGCGACAGTAGTTCAGTCCCTTATATCAACTCTGTACTTAACTAGTTGGTAATAACGGTAGTTAAAAAGAGTTTAACCTAGACTGAACGAGGCTTTTTGAGTCGTTTCAGAAAACGGAGAGAAAATCACGATTGCCAAGGCAACAATGTCCGTTATTCATTTGTTTTTGTTTGTTTGTTTGTTTGTCTTTTGCCATGAGTCATAATACACGTTTTAGTTCAAAGTTGGGGTGAGGGGGGGTGACATTTTAGTCTCCTTCGATGTGGGCAACCACTGTTGTGGGGAGGGGGGTTGTGGGGAAGATGAGGAACTACTATATATATATATATATATATATATATATATATATATATATATATATATATATATATATATATATTATCGTGAAAGTTTTGTTATAAGTGTTGTTGAAGTTATTAAATATAACCTGACCT
>NC_092287.1:23691337-23693837 GCF_036320965.1 Panulirus ornatus | reverse complement strand
CACACACACATGCCCATAACATACCTATACATAATGTATACCTAGATATTCATACAGCCTCGGCAGGGTGATTAGCTTGGCGATCTCAATACATCCTGTGGCATCCATTCCCTCCGTTCGTCTCCCTCCGACTTCAGGTCTACGTCGTGAGCCAGAGAGGCTGGCGTAAGGCGCCTCTGTGTGTGTGTGTGTGTGTGTGTGTGTGTGTGTGTGTGTGTGTGTGTGTGTGTGTGTGTGTGTTTGTGTGGCTCTCTCGCGTTCCAGCCACTTCGACAGAACACGTTCGTCCACGGACAACTTCTACATGATCGTCTGACTTCGCTTCCAAGGGGCCATTTCCCCCCATCTTCCACTCCCTCGCCTGTGGCCTCCCACAGGTGTCGCATCCCCTGCTGTTTCCCTAGACCCCAGTCCACCTCCAGGTTGTCCAGTCCACCAAGCTTCCAACCCTGTCCCACCCCCTACTGTCTCACTAGGCCCCAGTCCCCTCCAGGTTGTCAGTCCACCAAGCTTCCAACCCTGTCCCACCCCCTACTGTCTCACTAGGCCCCAGTCCCCTCCAGGTTGTCCAGTCCACCAAGCTTCTCCGTGTCACTCTGGACGATAAACTAAGCTGGAAGGACGACGTCAGCATCATCATCATCATCATCATCCAATCCTCCAGCTATCATCGTCTCTACATTCTCCGTAGACTCAAGACACTTTGGACTCCCCGCACCTGAACTCAGGAACATCTACACAACTTTCATTCTCCCCAAACTCCCCTATGTCTCCCCCCACCGCCACCGCCGCCTGGTCCCTCCTCCTCCTCCTTTCCTCCCCACCACACAAAACAATAGCTACCAGAATAGGCGCAGAAAAGTTAAAGCAAGATCCTCCCCAGTCCCTCTCACACTACCCATCAAGAGGCACTTAACACAATGGTCTCACTTCGATCTCCGTCCAACTGTTCGGGAAGAAGCCAGTGCATCATCACCCCCCACCACTATTTCACGCCGCCCAAAGATCCCTCGACCCTTAGTTGCAGTTCGACACCGCAGCCATATCAACCCAACCCCTGCCTGCACCGTGAACGTGTCAAAGTAGAATAAAATGTTGCCTGGTTTTATTTCAAGAGAGTGTGACGTGGAGGACTGTGACGTGGTACCTGTGATGTGTTACGTGCGTCACCCACACCAGAAACCTCATCCAACCGTAACGTAACCCCGAAGGAGTAGATTCCTTTGCCTCCTCAAACTTCCTTTTTTTTTTTTACTTTACATTGTTTCTGTGCATCATCCAGCCGGGTGAAGACTCATCCATACCTCCGTCAGACTCATCCATCTCATGTTCTGTGCATCATCCAGCCTGTTGAACTCATCCATACATCCATCAGACTCATCCAGCCTGATGAAGACTCATCCATACATCCATCAGACTCATCCATCTCATGTTCTGTGCATCATCCAGCCTGTTGAAGACTCATCCACACATCCATCAGACTCATCCATCTCATGTTCTGTGCTTCAGCCAGCCTGTTGAAGACTCATCCATACATCCATCAGACTCATCCACCTCAGGTTGACCTCTCGTGGATGACGTCTTTTGTCTTTTGAGACATAGATTTTCTATCAGTTTGTGAGTCAGTGAGAATGATATATTCTTCTATATACCTCTGCTTCTATATAGGGATCTGTGATGTGCTATACCCCGTGTGACATAGACGGTCCTCTCCATGCGGTACAGAATGACAGAAATTTACAGGATATATATATATATATATATATATATATATATATATATATATATATATATATATATATATATATATATATATATATATATAGTGACCTGAAAATTTACATTAATAATGATGTGAACTGAGCACTGGCCTGATTGACCTCTTCCCAACCTTAGTGTAAATACGTTACGTACGATACTTGTTTACAGTTTGTATACACTGTCTTGCGTGGGTGTTGAATGTAAGTGTTTTTCAGGCCGATCTCAAGTGCATGACCGAACAGTTTGTTTGAGCAGCGAATGGCTTTTGAAAAAACACTCGAGAAGAGGATAAATAGATCCTGTTGCATATTATATATATATATATATATATATATATATATATATATATATATATATATATATATATATATATATATATATATATATATATATATATATATATATATTCATATTGTACGCCGTTTCCCGCTTTAGCGAGGTAGCGTCAGCAACAGACGAAACCCTGCCTGAGCTTCGAGGAACACTCCCTCGCTTGGTTCCTACCGCTGTTCCTTCCTTTGGTATGTAATACAGGAGGGGAGGAATCCAGCCCCCTCTTCCATTCACCATTTTTAAGTCGCCTCTCAAGACATGCAGGAGAGATACGTGGGTAGCCTCCTTATACCACCATCCTCAAAGAGAAAGAAAACGTGAAGCGGGAGTAGAAAAAAAAAAAAAAATCGCGCGAGTTACAGGTCGCTAAGCAACACTGGGCCAGAGAGGGGAAAACGACAGCGGT
>NC_092287.1:23651337-23686337 GCF_036320965.1 Panulirus ornatus | reverse complement strand
CACACACATGACCACACTGTCTTCACACATCCCATCATGGTACCTTTACCATGTACCGTTCTCATCACACGACGGTACGCCCCTTGAACCTAACGGTACGGTCTGCAGGACTCAAGTACTACCCCTTGAGCACAACCTTGTGATGACCTGACCTTAGACCTGATCCTTATGGATCAGGTCAGGTGGTCAGATCACGTCATATAGGCAAGGATCGTACCGTTCTCCTCCAGGGCTGTACCGTCGTGCTCAAGGGCCGTACCGTCGCATTGTGCTAAAGGCCCGTACCGTCGCGTTCAGGGGTCGTACCGTCGTGCTCAAGGGCCGTACCGTCGTGTTCATGGGTCGTACCGTCGTGTTCAAGGGCCGTACCGTCGTGCTCAAGGGTCGTACTGTCGTGCTCAAGAGTCGTACCGTCGTGCTCATGGGCCGTACCGTCGTGCTCAAGGGTCGTACCGTCGTGCTCAAGGGTCGTACCGTCGTGCTCAAGGGTCGTACCGTCGTGTTTAGAGATATTTCATCAAGTTTCTAATGGTCTAACTTCACGGCATACCTGACACTAACCAGGTGCACCCCCCACCACGCGCCTTAGAGAAACGTGTCGTGGCACGTGGTAGCACGTGACCAGTCTGTTGATTCGATCCGTTAAATGTCCCCGTTTGCCCCGGAAAGCCAACGGGCAACGGCGCTTCCGTTGGCGCAAACGGTATGAGAACGACGCGTGTTCACGAAGTAATTCTTAACTTCAACAGTTACTTTATTTTGATCATTTTAAGATTATTTTGATTATTTTAAGATTATTTTAAGATTATTCTGATTATTTTAAAATCATTTTGATTATTTTAAGATTTTGATTATTTTACGATTATCTTTTATCAATGAAAATTATATATATATATATATATATATATATATATATATATATATATATATATATATATATATATATATATATATATATATGCAAGACAATTCACTTTCAACACCAGACCTCTTGATTTTTGACCCCAGAATGACGTCAGCGTAAAGCTGACCTAAGTATTAATGTTGGTCAGCCGGTGGACTGGCCCTTGACCTCCCCCCTCCCCCTTCCTGGCTGACCTAATGCAGCTGATCCTGACCTCCCGTTGCCTAGCCTTGACCTCTGACCTCAGGTGGAGGGTAACATAATAAACGACCGAGCCTCCTCCATGATGACCTGACCTCGCCCGTCAGCCGTAGTGACGAAAGGATGAACAAGGCTGCTGCATCTACACTGGGTCAGTTGTACTGCTGACCACGGCTGACACCACCCCACCGATGCTGACAATAGGCTGACACCCCTTCTACCACCGGGGTTGACATCCCTTCCACCATCGGGGCTGACCACAGGCTGACACCCCCTCCTACCACCGGGGCTGACATCCCTCCTACCACCGGGGCTGACCACAGGCTGACACCCCTCCCACCATCGGGCCTGACCACAAGCTGACACAATTCCCACCACCGAGGCTGACCACAAGCTGACACCCCTCATACCACCGGGGCTGACATCCCTCCTACCACCGGGGCTGACCACAAGCTGACACCCCTCCTACCACCGGGGCTGACACCCATCCTACCACCGGGGCTGACCACAGGCTGACACCTTCCCACCACCGGGGCTGACCACAGGCTGACACCCCTCCCACCATCGGGGCTGACCACAAGCTGACACCCTCCTACCAATGGGGCTGACCACAGGCTGACACCCCCTCCCACCACCGGGGCTGACCACAGGCTGACACTCCCTCCTACCACCGGGGCTGACCACAGGCTGACACCCCCTCCCACCACCGGGGCTGACCACAGGCTGACACTCCCTTCTACCACCGGGGCTGACCACAGGGTGACCCTGGGCGGGAGGGCAGGGCAGGAGCCGGCCCGGCAGAGTGTTGAGCAAGACGACCCGACCCGAGCGTGTGGTCACTCACACCACCTCTGCTGTAGACCGGTTTACTAACCCGGTAAACCCCGTCCCTCGTGGTATACCGAGGTGGCTATGACCGCTTTAACCAGACACTGGGTAAACCGCAACAGATGTGTCTTTGAAGGTATACCCCTTTACAAACCACGTAAACCCGGCCCTCTTGGTTTACCGAGGTGGCCATGACCGCTTTAAGGTAAACCAGGCACTGGGTAAACTTCCAGCAGATGTATCTCAGAAAGTATACCCCTTTACTAACCACGTAAACCCCGCCCTCTTGGTTTACCGAGGTGCACATGACCGCTTTAAGGTAAACCAGACACTGGGTAAACTTCCAGCAATGTGTCTTAGAAGGTATACCCCTTTACTAACCACGTAAACCCTGCCCTCGTGGTTTACCGAGGGGGCTATGATCGCTTGAAGGTAAACCAGACACTGGTACGACCCTTCAGCACGATGGTACGACCCTTGAGCACGACGGTACGACCCTTGAGCATGACGGTACGACCCTAGAGCACGACGGTACGATCCTTGAGCATAACGGTACGACCCTTGAGCACGACTGTACGACCCTTGAGCACGACGGTACGACCCTTGAGCACGACGGTACGACCCCTTGAACACGACACTGGGATATGATATGTCCCATTAAGATCGGTTCACAGGTCAAACCATCAATGACCCATGGATCTTTTCTTTAGTCGTGATGAGTTAATGGTCGGATCATCGTGTTCAAGGAACATACCGTCGTATTCAAGGGTCGTTACGTCGTGTTCAAAGGTCATGATGTGTTCGAGTCGAACCGTTGTGTTCAAAGGTCGAATCGTCGTGTTCAAAGGTCGTATCGTCGTGTTCAAGGGTCAAACAGTCGTGTTCAAAGGTCGTATCGTCGTGTTGAAGGGTGAAACCGTCGTGTTCAAGGGTCGAACCGTCGTGTTCAAGGATCCAACCGTCGTGTTCAAGGATCATACCGTCGCTTTCAAGGGTCGAACCGTCGGACGTATCTACTGTGCTTAAGGGAAGTATCTACCCGTCGTGTTCAAGGGACGTGTATCTACTGTGCTTAAGGATCGTGACGTCGTGTTCGGTCAGACAAGAACGACAAACCTCTCTGTAAAAGCTCGTTCAGGTAACCCCCACACTTGGCACTAGCGCGAGTACTCTTGGCAACGCCGCAGGGGGAGGGCATTTCTAAGCGATTACTGTTATTTCAGAAATAAGTAGTTATTTCCGACAATGACTTCAGTAAGGTCTACAGAAAGAAAGAAGAAAAATATGTTTTCTAGCTCTCCATAATACTCGGTTGGCTGTGCTAACACCTTGGTTAAGACAGACACGTGGTGGCCATATGACGCCAAGCTGGTATTTTCCGTGGATAGTATCGATGCCAAATGGTGTAAACAATGGGAGATATTCGTTCCCATCCGCCACACAACACCAGCCTCTTCCACTCAAATTAAAGTCATTCTTTTTCAATTATTAAGAGAAGCACAGTTTTTATATATTGGCGTTATGCTGTTTTATAATTAAAACGACCTGGGGAGATTAATTAAAGTTATTCTTATTTAATTATTAAGAGATGTACAGTTTTTAAATATTGGCGTTTTGCTGTTTTATAATTAAAACGACCTGGGGAGATTAATTAAAGTCATTCTTAGTCAATTATTAAGAGATGCACAGTTTTTATATATCGGCGTTATGCTGTTTTATTATCAAAACGAACTAGGAAGACTAATTGATTTTTTTTACGGGAAAAATAACTCAATTTAACAGACTCGTATGTAATAAATGTTAAGAAGAATGTGTTTGAAGGTTTGCACAACTTCTTGGCCCAAGCGTTCTTTTGTGGGACTGGAGAACTGCTTTCTATTTCCTTCTGTTCTCGTGAAGCAGAGCGTCATTCCCACGTCTGTTGCTCCCCTTTTCTTGCCCCAAGTTATATTGTGCTATTCGTAAAAAAAAACTTTAAAACTCAAAGGAATTGTTGGTAGAATTCGAGTCTCTCCCTTGTGGGAGGAGAAACAAGGAGTTTTTTCTTTACCTATACAAACCGTCGTTTCAATATGCCCTCGTGACAATTAGACGCTAATGTAATGATCCTAAGATGTCTTAAATATATATACATTTATTTATTTATTTGGCTTTGTCGCTGTCTCCCGCGTTAGCGAGGTAGCGCAAGGAAACAGACGAAAGAAATGGCCCAACCCACCCACATACACATGTATATACATACACGTCCACACACACAAATATACATACCTATACATCTCAATGTACACATATATATACACACACAGACATATACATATATACACATGTACATAATTCATACTGTCTGCCTTTATTCATTCCCATCGCCACCTCGCCACACATGGAATAACAACCCCCTCCCCCTTCATGTGCGCGAGGTAGCACTAGGAAAAGACAACAAAGGCCCCATTCGTTCACACTCAGTCTCTAGCTGTCATGTAATACATATGTTATACCATTGCGGTTATTGACAACCTCAGCTTCGGTCTGTGTGTTCGTCTGAAGATTCGTTCTCCACAAATTTGCTCGCCAAGCTGTACCCGATTTGGTCTTTTTTTTTTTTTCTTTTTTTTACGGGTTTTCTTTAGGGTTGCAGATCCGTGGGGAGATGAGAGAGGGGTGTGGGGTGAGAATACGTGGGGCACTACATGGCTAGCAGGAAATTTATCTCTCGATAGTTTTAGGGGGGGAAAAACTTGCATGGGTCAGTTCGGGACCCGACCAAACACACTGCCCCCCCTCCCCCCACACCCACCTCTGTGCCCCGTGATTGGTCTGAACTTGAGTGACGTTCCGGTCACTGATTGGTCCCCCCCTCCCCCCACACACACACTCAAGAAAAACTTAGGTAACATTCTATATAAAAGTTGACCTAATCTTATAAATGGTAAGTTTGACTTACATGGCATTACGAGAGAGAGTCCAGGGGGGTGAGGGAGGAGGTTGGTCGCTTTGGGGCCTGTGACTGGGGTGTATATATATATATATATATATATATATATATATATATATCCACACACATTTAGGCACCCCACTCTGAGCCTTCGAGGAGGATGATCACTCCCCGCGTGACTCCTTCTTCTGTTTCCCATTTTAGAAAGTTAATACAAGGAGGGGAGGATTTCCGGCCCCCCGCTCCCGTCCCCTCTAGTCGCTTTCTACGACACGCGAGGAATACGTGGGAAGTATTCTTTCACCCCTGTCCCCAGGGATAATATACATATATATATACACACACACACACACACACACACACACACACATACGCACATACACACACACACACCCACACATACATATATATACATATGAAAAATGTAAGAAACAATTTAGAAAACAAACTTTTAGCTTGAAATGAATGAAAAAAAAATGAATGTCACATAATGGTTCAACCTCTGGCTATGGAAAAGGAAATGTACAATTTATTCACACAAACGTCAATAGCAGTTCTCATCAATTTCACCACTGTATCAATAAGCTTCAATGTCTAAGCTACATTTTTCTCCAACTTCACTATTTTCTTGTCAAAAACACCATGCATAAAAACTATCACTCCATTAACACAACTATAAACATTTACTTCCCCTTTAAAAGTTCTGGGGAAGTCTGTCTCGATACACTGCGGCGAGGCGACGCGACGCAAATGGATTTGTATGTAGCATTTATGGATCTGGAGAAGGCATATGATAGAGTTGATAGAGATGCTCTGTGGAAGGTATTAAGAATATATGGTGTGGGAGGCAAGTTGTTAGAAGCAGTGAAAAGTTTTTATCGAGGATGTAAGGCATGTGTACGTGTAGGAAGAGAGGAAAGTGATTGGTTCTCAGTGAATGTAGGTTTGCGGCAGGGGTGTGTGATGTCTCCATGGTTGTTTAATTTGTTTATGGATGGGGTTGTTAGGGAGGTAAATGCAAGAGTCCTGGAAAGAGGGGCAAGTATGAAGTCTGTTGGGGATGAGAGAGCTTGGGAAGTGAGTCAGTTGTTGTTCGCTGATGATACAGCACTGGTGGCTGATTCATGTGAGAAACTGCAGAAGCTGGTGACTGAGTTTGGTAAAGTGTGTGGAAGAAGAAAGTTAAGAGTAAATGGGAATAAGAGCAAGGTTATTAGGTACAGTAGGGGTGAGGGTCAAGTCAATTGGGAGGTGAGTTTGAATGGAGAAAAACTGGAGGAAGTGAAGTGTTTTAGATATCTGGGAGTGGATCTGGCAGCGGATGGAACCATGGAAGCGGAAGTGGATCATAGGGTGGGGGAGGGGGCGAAAATTTTGGGAGCCTTGAAAAATGTGTGGAAGTCGAGAACATTATCTCGGAAAGCAAAAATGGGTATGTTTGAAGGAATAGTGGTTCCAACAATGTTGTATGGTTGCGAGGCGTGGGCTATGGATAGAGATGTGCGCAGGAGGATGGATGTGCTGGAAATGAGATGTTTGAGGACAATGTGTGGTGTGAGGTGGTTTGATCGAGTAAGTAACGTAAGGGTAAGAGAGATGTGTGGAAATAAAAAGAGCGTGGTTGAGAGAGCAGAAGAGGGTGTTTTGAAATGGTTTGGGCACATGGAGAGAATGAGTGAGGAAAGATTGACCAAGAGGATATATGTGTCGGAGGTGGAGGGAACGAGGAGAAGAGGGAGACCAAATTGGAGGTGGAAAGATGGAGTGAAAAAGATTTTGTGTGATCGGGGCCTGAACATGCAGGAGGGTGAAAGGAGGGCAAGGAATAGAGTGAATTGGAGCCATGTGGTATACAGGGGTTGACGTGCTGTCAGTGGATTGAATCAAGGCATGTGAAGCGTCTGGGGTAAACCATGGAAAGCTGTGTAGGTATGTATATTTGCGTGTGTGGACGTGTGTATGTAGATGTGTATGGGGGGGGGGGGTTGGGCCATTTCTTTCGTCTGTTTCCTTGCGCTACCTCGCAAACGCGGGAGACAGCGACAAAGTATAAAAAAAAAAAAAAAAAAAAAAAAAAAAAAAAAATATATATATATATATATATATATATATATATATATATATATATATGGGGATAGGGGAGAAAGAATACTTCCCACGTATTCCCTGCGTGTCGTAGAAGGCGACTAAAAGGGGAGGGAGCGGGTGGCTGGAAATCCTCCCCTTTCTTGTTTTTTTTTTTTTTAATTTTCCAAAAGAAGAAACAGAGAAGGGGGTCAGGTGAGGATATTCCCTCTAAGGCCCAGTTCTCTGTTCTTAACGCTACCTCGCTAACGCGGGAAATGGCAAATAGTATGAAAAAAAAAAAAAATATATATATATATATATATATATATATATATATATATATATATATATATATATATATATTGGAAAGGATCACAATTTTGCGCGTGATCAAGATATTCCTATGAGTCCACGGGGAAAATGAAACACGAAAAGTTCCCAAGTGCACTTTCGTGTAATAATCACATCATCAGGGGAGACACAAGAGAGAAATATAACAGTCAGTTGATAAACATGATGGTGTGATTATCAAACGAAAGTGCACTTGGGAACTTTTCGTGTTTCATTTTCCCCGTGGACTCATAGGAATATATATATATATATATATATATATATATATATATATATATATATATATATATATATATATATATATTGTTTTGATGTCGCTATTTGCAAAAGCCTTTATTAAAACGGCGAGGTTCATGCGTATATGAAGATGCGGATCTTAATTAAACACGACCTGGCGACATTCGGGTATAATGGCCGGGGCTTCGACCTGACCCCCAACTGCCGTGCTCAAAGGTCGTACCCGTCCAGCTCAGCTGACACACACACACCTTCCCCTTTCTCGTACGCATCGCTTTCTCTCATAACCCCGCCTGAAGGTCGATGGTTCCAATGGATCACTGCTAAACTTTCGCCGTTAGCCTCGCCACGGCCGTAAACAAAGCCAGGGCGGCGGGGTGGGTCCGTTCAGCCAGGAACATTCTCGTAACCACCTACCCCCCACCCCCCTCCCCCCGCCCCACGCCCGCCATCCTTTATGCTTCCAGTGACGTCACCAAAATGTTATGCCGTAAACAAAACAAACAAATTAAAAGATCTAAATATGATCGTCTGTTAAGAATGATGATTGGTTTATTTTTTTCCATTCAGCTAGGCAAGGGACGTGTTTAATAACGAGATTTAGCTAAAGGTAATAAAAAATCTTGAATATTTATGTGATTCTCCAGTTTTCCCAATTTATCCTCTCCCATTTACTGTCCTCCAGGAGTTAACTTCTTATACATTCATCAAATATCTTCGTTATCTGGTTGTCCTGTGGTGAGGTCTCCTTAAGAAGGAGGAGAAGGAGGAGGAGGATCAGCAATGCGCGATGTTGTCTTCAACCTTGACTCCCTCACATGAGCTCCGCCCGAAGGACAAAACAGCCATGGATCTGTTTCCAGGCTGGGCCGGGTTATTCCAATCACTACCCAACCTCCCCGCTGTATTCCTCCTTCTCCTCAATATTCACGACATATTCACTTCTTTCATCGTGACTAAACGGTTTAATATCTCTCAGTTAATGATAATTTATTGTAATATATCCCTTAAATGAATCCAGAAACGCTACGAGGCATTTTAGAGGTATGGGAATGAAAGGTACGATAACTTTACCCAGCGTGGTTATCGTGCATGGCGGGCGTAATCCGGGTCGGGGGAAGGGTTTGGTGGTGTAGTATCGTACATTGGAGTAAAGTTGTTGTACGCCAGCTTGAATTTCATCCCCAGCGAGTAAAGGCGTTGTGTTCTTATAATGTCTTTCTTTTTTTTTTCTTAACTTGATATGTGCAAACTTAATATTCAAGCCTTAAAAGACTCTTTTTTTTTTTTTTTTGAACCGGAGATAATTTAAATTTCGCGCGTTAGTTTTGCAGGGAATAGAGAGAAATGAACTTATATACATACCATCCATGGTATATATATATATATATATATATATATATATATATATATATATATATATATATATATATATACTAGGAATATTTCCACGTAGACGAGGAGAATAATAATGGACGAAGTTTCGAAATATTAAGGCGCGGCTCCGTCCAACCAATGGTGGAGGATGTTTTTTTGCTCCTCCCGATGTTGCAGGGTTTTGGGCGGGGCTACGGAACAGGTTACTGACCGCGTTATAAAAGGGGGCTACTCAGGGCTACTAACGGGACAGTGACCGCGTTAGGTAAAAAAAAGGGGGCTACTGGGGTGGGAGGCTACTTGAACACCTTTGTAGCCGCGTTAGTGCTGGGGGGCTACTGGCGGCTATTTAATAGGGACAGTGATGGGGTCTACTGACGGGTAAGCGGGACAGTGATGGGGTCTACTGACGGTAAGCGGGACAGTGATGGGGTCTACTGACGGGTAAGCGGGACAGTGATGGGGTCTACTGACGGGTAAGCGGGACAGTGATGGGGGCTACTGACGGCTATCTAAGCGGGACAGTGACAGGGGCTACTGACTGATATTTAAGCGGGACAGTGACGGGGGCTACTGACGGCTATCTAAGCGGGACAGTGACGGGGGCTACTGACGTGTATTCAAAACGAGGACAGTGATGGGGCTACTGACGGCTACTCGGGAAAGTGATGGGGGGTTAATAACGGCTCCTTTAAACGGGACAGTGATGGGGGACTAATAACGGCTCCTTTAAACGGGACAGTGATGGGGGGCTACTGACGCTTACTTAAACGGGACAGTGATGGGGGGGCTACTGACGCTTACTTAAACGGCTCTGTGACTCCCTATTACGACCTATACCTAAGGCTACTAACGGTGGTACAGTGTGACCTCCTTACCAGCCAATGAGGGTCACTGGCAAGTGGATAACGACCCGCCATAAAAGCTCTCTCGTAGTCTGTACCAAAAAAAAATGGTCGTTAACTGTGGATTAACATGATCGTTAACTGTAGATTAACATGATCGTTAACTGGATTAACACGATCGTTAACTGTGGATTAACATGATCGTTAACTGTGGATTAACACGATCGTTAACTGTGGATTAACATGATCGTTAACTGTGGATTAACATGATCGTTAGCTGTGGATTAACATGATCATTAACTGTGGATTAACATGATCGTTAACTGTGGATTAACATGATCGTTAACTGTGGATTAACATGGTCGTTAACTGTGGATTAACATGATCGTTAACTGTGGATTAACATGATCGTTAACTGTGGATTAACATGGTCGTTAACTGCGAACTACCAGTAAGACTGACACTTGTTTAAACTCACGAGACCCGACATTGTCCATAGCAGGAGCCCGGTATATGATTAAAATAATCGGTGAGATGGATTATCCGGGGTGTTCGTGTACGAAAATACCCAAGCGACAGTTAAAAATACTACGAATAATACATCGAGTATGGAACAGTGTAAAGATGATTAATTCCTGGATTAATTACCCAAACGACAGTTAAAGATACTACGATTAATACATCGAGTATGGAAGAGTAAAGATGATTAATTCGTGGATTAATCACTTAAGCAACAATTAAAGACACTACGATTAATACATCGAGTATGGAGCAGTGTAAAGATGATTAATTCGTGGATTAATCACCCAAGCGACAATCAAAGATACTACGATTAATACATCGAGTATGGGACAGTGTATAGATGATTAATTCGTGGATTAATTACCCAATCACACTCATCTAACTGCCTCGGTCATAAGGTGAATGGCATCATGCAATACGCAGAACCAGAGACGAGGTCAAGCGTTTGGGTCAGCTTGTACTAAGATAAGCTGCGAGACAGCTTGATACACTGCTTGTCTAGCCCCCCCAAGGGAAGGCATTTAAAAAAAAAGAAAAAAAAACATTTATCACCATCCTGGGTGGGTCAGTAGGAGAGAGAGAGAGAGAGAGAGAGAGAGAGAGAGAGAGAGAGAGAGAGAGAGAGAGAGCCGTACCCGTGGACGCATCCAGGGCGTGTGCTCGACCCAGCTGGTAGGGTGGGGGGCGCGCGCACGCGTGGTACGTCGGTGAGAGCAGTCGTACGTACGTACGGGCGAACGGACGGGCGGGCGTCCGTCGCTGAGCAAGCAAAGCATTATGTATATATATATATATATATATATATATATATATTCATACTATTCGCCATATCCCGCGTTAGCGAGGTAGCGTTAAAGATTCGCCACCTGACCTATCAAAAAGAGAACCGGACCCTTAAATTAGTATCTCATTTATATATACTCCATTTATTCAACCTCAAACGCCGGCTCTGGAACACTCTACTTCTGGGCCAGTGTACACCTCTATGCCAACCTAAGTTCTTCCCCAAACCTAAGCACATACGAAGCTTTCATTGCTATAGTTATGCATTAACGAACAGCTCTGGATATTTGCATATATAAAAGGTATTTCAACATACACTGGTTATTCATCCACGTGGGGGTATAACGTTATTTATGTATAAGGTATCCACATGGGTATTATTCATTTCATGGAAGCCGTTTACATCATGAATATTATATATACATAATGTATTTACGTCTTGGAAAGCGTATTGGATGTATTTACATACGTTAGCGATATAGGGATCATAGTTATAAAACTATGCATTATAATATTCTATGCATATTTCTGGTGCAAGTTATTAGTAACACATTATTAATTTACGAAAAAAAGTTTTTTCTTTTTTTCATTGTTGTTCACATACCTAGAGAAACAATTGAGCATCGTGAAAACCGTTAGGGACCTGATGGATAAGATACAGGCCTGGCAATGATGGCTGGCGCGCGCGCGTGCGTGCGTGTGTGCGTTCGTCTGCGCTGAGGACAGCAGGAAGTTGGTCCCGTTAAGCAGGCGAGCGAGGGCGCTGTCGGAGGAGGGGGGAGGGGAGGGGGGTGGCTGGGGGGTGGGGGAGGAGGGGAGTCCGAGGGGCGAATGGGGACGGGGGTGTGGCTGGGGCAGTAAAGGGGGGGAGGGGGTGTGTACTACCCCCCTGAGTCTTTCTTCGTAAACACTTTTATCGTTTTCTGTTGGTTTCTACCCCTACCCTATTTCTCCCCCTTCCCAATTTCTTCCCCTTTAGAAATAAATAAACTGTATTAGAAAAAAAAAATTAGAATTCTTGAAAAAAAAATTAATAATTAAAAGGCCGACTTTCAGATGAAATAGAATTGTTCACAACACATAATTTCAGTTATATAAAACTCAATAACTTCTTGACTAGATAAGAGATCTACACAAACCACATACAAAGCTATGAAGTTAAATTAAGTTATAGAACGTCGTGTTAAAACCACCCTCAGATACAATTAAACCGAAGCCTATCTATCACTATTTTAAAATCATGATAATTTCATTATTATCAACGCATAAGCTTGCTCGAAGAATGACAATATAACATAAATGAATTTCAACTTTTTTCTTAATAGGTCAGTGGGTTTTTTTCCCACTTCTTTTCCCCACAAGAAATAAAATCGTTTTTTTCGTTCATTCTTTCCTACAAAATTCCCATGGAAGTATCCCTCTATAATGCATGGTTTCCTTTTGTGATTATTCTACCTTTTAGTTTACGCGCCGGAGGGAGTGGTGGGTTGGGAAGGAGCCTTCTACTTCGACTATCCTCTCTCCATCTATAGTGGTGGGTTGGGAAGGAGCCTTCTACTTGACTATCCTCTCTCCATCTATAGTGGTGGGTTGGGAAGGAGCCTTCTACTTGACTATCCTCTCTCCATCTATAGTGGTGGGTTGGGAAGGAGCCTTCTACTTGACTATCCTCTCTCCATCTATAGTGGTGGGTTGGGAAGGAGCCTTCTACTTGACCATCCTCTCTCCATCTATAGTGGTGGGTTGGGAAGGAGCCTTCTACTTGACCATCCTCTCTCCATCTATAGTGGTGGGTTGGGAAGGAGCCTTCTACTTGACTATCCTGTCTCCATCTATAGTGGTGGGTTGGGAAGGAGCCTTCTACTTGACCATCCTCTCTCCATCTATAGTGGTGGGTTGGGAAGGAGCCTTCTACTTGACCATCCTCTCTCCATCTATAGTGGTGGGTTGGGAAGGAGCCTTCTACTTGACTATCCAGTCCTATTTATATAGATCCTCCAGCTAATACCATGGTCAAATCCCATGAGATCTTCAGCTATCTGGCTTTTCCCACGTCCTCCCTCCTTCCTCCCTCAACTCACTCTCTCTTCTCAGTAGCCCTGCACACTCCCTCAGCTCTCACCCCTACTTGGGATATGCAGTGGGGCGCATAGCACACACAAACACTCCCACACCTTCATATTTTTAGGGAGTGGTGTGTTGCTCTTCTTAAAAGACTGTTAATATCAGCTAATGTCGCTGTAATTATTAATCAGCATTAATAGAATCAAGAACAATGATTAATGTGATCATTTGAGGGAATAACGACGAATTTAAAACAAATAAATAACCAGAAGTAAAGATTATAATAATCCTTTTCTTTGTCAGTGTCAACAGTGCACAAATTCATCCAGCTACCAATGTGGAAATGAGTGTTGATGGCATAAAGAGGCAAGTTATTTTCTTTTTAACTTTCACAACAGCTGGGGGGATAAAAGAAAAAATAAGATTCTTAGTTTTAGGATATTCCTTTGCCTAGAAATGTATTGAGACAAGGTAAGGAAGGGATGGCATGGGTGGGGTCGGTCGGTTCGAACCCGAGTGTTGGCGTGCAAGCTGCCCCCTTGCCAAGTGTGTGTGTGTGTGTGTGAGAGAGAGAGAGAGAGAGAGAGAGAGAGAGAGAGAGAGAGAGAGAGAGAGAGAGAGAGAGAGAGAGAGAGAGATGTTTCCAGTTTTCCTATTTATGTATTTTATTGTTCCCTGAGGCGAAAGAGTCACTTTGTGGGATTCTTAGGAGCGTTCTGGAACGACTATGGAATGGCTCATAAATAAATAAATAAAAAAAAACACCAAGTACCATATAATCATTTTTCCTTAAGAAATATATCTATATATATATATAATTTCTGGAAGGCAATATCTAAACATCTGAAACATTCGAGTTTACGCCCCCCCATTTTTTTTTTCAAATTTCCTCCATCAGTTATATAAAAAAAACATTATGAGTGTATATATATGGACTTCTCTTATGCATGGTATTCGCCTGGGATATCAAATTTTTTTTGAGGTTGGGGAGTGTGTGTGCAATTATGGTAATAAACAACCGTTGACAAGAATCCATTGGAGGAGGAACGCGTGCTATTTCCGCTTCATGCAGAGGAGGGAGGGGAAGGGAAGGGAAGGGAAGGGAAGGGGGAGGTAAACATATTTCTATCCTCAGGGAACGCTAATTTGGTGGTGGTGTGGGGGAGGGAGGTTGTGAATTCTTATCGTACAACCATGTATTTAGCGGTAATTGGGTGAGCTGTCATCACAAGACACCCCATAATTAGCGAATGAAGAGTAAAAAAAAAAAAAAGAAAAAAAAATCTTAATCTTAAAAACAACTTTGTTTAGCGATTTTATTGGTAGTTTTTTTTATCAAGTTTGTTTAGCAACTTTGTAGGCAAGCTTACCTTCAAACTCCATAATTAGCGGGTTTGTAGGGAAGGTTTGTATTAATGCCACTAAAGGGCAGGTTTACCCCTTGACCCACATTTACGAACTTAATTCAAGTTGTACTTTACCACGGTCAAAATCCATTATATCCCATCTTTGTACGTAAATTGTTCTACCAATACGGTCAGTTACATAAAGTTTTAATTATTTACAGGTCATTATCTCTAATTAGGGCTTCTAAAGTGACATTAATAGACTGGAGTATCTTTTAGAGTTAAAAATATTATATTAGACCCTCTTGTGTGTTAATAAAGAGTGTGGGGGGTTGAATTTAGATCACACAGCCATACACATTGTTTCCACCGTATGAAGAAAGGCATTTACTCCCCGTTTATATATATATATATATATATATATATATATATATATATATATATATATATATATAAATTTCTTTCTTTTCTTTCAAACTATTCGCCATTTCCCGCGTTAGCAAGGTAGTGTTAAGAAGAGAGGACTGGGCCTCTGTGGGAATATCCTCACCTGGCCCCCTTCTCTGTTCCTTCTTTTTGGAAAATTAAAAAAAAAGAGAGGGGAGGATTTCCAGCCCCCCGCTCCCTCCCCTTTTAGTCGCCTTCTACGACACGCAGGGAATACGTGGGAAGTATTCTTTCTCCCCTATCCCCAAGGATAATATATATATATATATATATATATATATATATATATATATATATATATATATATATATATATATATATATATATATATATATATATATATATATATAATACGGGATGGATCAGTTACATGGAACACCACAGCCCATTCAAACTTTATATATATATTTTTTTTTTCTTTCTTCCTTCCTTGCCCTGAGCTTCAAGGAAGGGTGGGGTGTGAGAAAGCAGAACACGAGAGGACGCCCAAATTAAATAATCACTTGACGCACCAACCCGGCGCGTCACGTGAGGCATGGCGGCGTCTTCATTCACCTCTCCGTTGCCTTCAAAATATAAGTGGCGCCGCCCCTCCCCACCCACCCACACACAACGTCTACTGTAAACCTCCCAACCTGCCACCAACCGACACAGCTTAATGAAAGCTTATCTACAGAAACTTAATGAAAGCTTATCTACAGAAGCTTACCGAAAGCCTATCTTACACGCAGTGAATTACTTACGTTAATGTATGGCTCTCCAGACTTATTTTTCCTCATAATCCATTCATTCTTTTACATCATATCTGTTAAAGTTTGTAATACAGTCGGTTGTAGTGGATAAATTATCAAAAATACAACCCCCATATCTAGAGGTTGTTGGGCGAAGTAATATTCTAAGTAATATTTAAGGTTTCTGATTACATTTTTACATTAGTGAATTAAGAATATAACTACTTCGTTGTTCAATGCCTTTGTGATGAACAGCCAAGAAGAAAATCACAAGAAAACTGACCATTATGGACAACAGTTCTCTATGGAACTAGAAGGCAAACAAGTAGTTCAATGGGGAACTAAGAAGGCAAACAAGTAGTTCAATAGGGAACTAAGAAGGCAAACAAGTAGTTCTATGGGGAACTAAGAAGGCAAACAAGTAGTTCAATGGGGAACTAAGAAGGCAAACAAGTAGTTCTATAGAGAACTAAGAAGGCAAACAAGTAGTTCTATAGAGAACTAAGAAGGCAAACAAGTAGTTCTATAGAGAACTAAGAAGGCAAACAAGGGGTAATTTCAAAATGGAGGGCTTGTAGGAATAACTAATAAAAATATATGGAAAAAAATAATTGAGAATTGAAATGTGGGTTAGGAGGGTGAGTGAGATGAAAAGCATTTTTTATTTTGTTTTTGTTTTTTGTTAATAGTCAAATAAAGAGTTTAGAGAGCGAAAAGCATTATTTTTGTTTTTGTTTTTTGTTAAAAGAGTCAAATAAATAGTTTAGAGAGCGAAAAGCATTATTTTTTGTTTTTGTTTTTTGTTAAAAGAGTCAAATAAAGAGTTTAGAGAGCGAAAAGCATTATTTTTTTGGTTTTTGGTTTGTTTTTTGTTAAAAGAGTCAAATAAAGAGTTTAGAGAGGGCAGTTTACAGGACGAATGAACAATACAACAGCCTCGTCCAACGCAAGCACGCGGGCGAGGAAATGCTTTGGCCCAGCAACCATTGTCTCACCACCGCGGGGGTAAACATTGTCTTGTGGCCACTTGGCAGAGAAAGAAAAAAAACGAATAAAAAAAAGAACTTCATTATAAAAGCCTTTTATTTTCTTTAAGAGCCTTTTATTTAAAGTCTTTCGAAGGAGAAAAGGCCCAACGGTACACAACATGTAGTGGTATTTGAGACATAATTGTGAACAGGGTTCCACCCATCGAGGCATTTTTGAAAAGGCCACTTGGTAAATGAAAGGAATTCGGTGTTTATAATAAGAGGGGCTTTACGGACGGGTCCTTAATCTCTGGTCCATGGACCACTAGGGGTTCATGGACCATAAGCCAACGACGAGAAAGCTAAAGGAATTTCAAAATAATCGTCCATTACACAACAAATTCATACGTGTTAAAACAAGTAAATATACTATTCATTCTAAGTGTATGCATGATTTTATGGTAAAATTTAAACTGACGAGAAACATGAGCGTTACTACAATAAAATATTACGACGTGAGAAGAAAATATGTCCCAAAAATAGTTATACAGGGTGACGTCGTGCGTCTGGCAACGCCAACCCACATTGCCAAATTGCGACAAAGTATCGTACCATTAAAGAAGCCGAGATGGTTCCCAGAGACCACTATGAGGGAGGGGGACTCGAGTGGTGCACGTGCAAGCAGGGGTTAAAACCCTCTGGATTACATTAAAAACGTAACCTCCATCTTAAAAAGTTCATGTTATGAATAAAATGAAAGCTCTTACCAACCCAGAAACGTCATTCTTCCTCGATAAAGATAACGGTATTAAGAAAAAACATGTTAATGGTTTTTATCATTATCTCTTTTAAAAGTCGTTCGATACCTTATCTCTTTATCTGGTATGGGTCCGGATGCCTTTCATTGCAGCCAGGGAATATCACGGTATCACCCCTTCCCACTGCCTCTGTCCACCGTGGAAATCCTAGTCATTCTCGTTGTAATGGCGGCCAGGGTGATCCAAACCAGGCGGGCGGGAGCCTTGGGGAAACTGTCACACACACACACACACACACACACAAGGCCAACCTCCCTCAATTATATTTTTTCCCCCTTCCTCTTCGCCCAGTGTCTGTCTGGGGTTCATATTTTTCTTACACTGCTCACATGGCGTCCAGGTCCTGTGTGCGTGTGTGTGCCTAAATGTAATCTTGATTATAAGTGTATTATCAAGGATAAATAACATTTGGATTACATTCAGTATATTGCCGAAAATAAATGTAATTTTGATTATAAGTGTAGTATCAAGGATAAATATCATTTGGATTACATTCAGTGTATTGCCGAATATAAATGTAATCTTGATTATAATGTATTAGCAAGGATAAATATTTGGATTACATTCAGTGTATTGCCGAATATAAATGTAATTTTGAAGATATGATGTGTGGTGTCAATGTCGTATATTTATTCTGTATTTTACATAGGTTTTTTTTTTCGCTTTAAGTATTCGTCACCTTTGAACTTAAGGGCGAAGGATCAAGTTAATTTTTTATTAGCATTTGTGATTGTAACGTAACATTAAGTTTCCTTTTGATAATAGACGAAGGGGCTTCTTTTTATTCACGCCGGGGGAATATATATATATATATATATATATATATATATATATATATATATATATATATATATATATATATATATATAACCTTGTAAAAAAAATCACGGGGGGTAAGTTAAGCGAACAATAACTTCGCTGTTATTTATATATATATATATATATATATATATATATATATATATATATATATATATATATATATATATATATATATATATATATATATTATATATATATTCCTATCTTTCTCTCCGTACAACTGCAGGCAGCTATGAATCACTGTATTTCTTAATACATTCGCTTATTACACACACACTCGACCTGTGATAAATTATACCCCCCACCCCAGGCATTACGTCCCCCCCCCCAGGTGCAGAGGGAGTGAAGCTTAAGATTAAAATCATTTCGAATTTAATGGTGTTTGAGGCGCTGATTTTTCCACCAGTTTTCGGTAAATTATAAGATTTTTTTTAAAAATTTAAAAATTCAAAAAATTTAATGGCGTATTTCCATTATATTTCTATCTGGAAAGAGGAAGTGAATTCATAGTATTATATGTATATAAATGGAAGAAGACTTGATAATAATCTGTAGATCTCAATAGCAATTTATTAACGAAAATTGGATTAAATCTTAATAATTTACTGTCTTCGTGACTTGTGCCGCCGATAATTTTAAAGTTATCTTGATAATTTTTCTTATTGACTGGAATCATTCCAGTTTTGATTCATTTTTTTTCATATGTATATATATGATGTATATCAACTGACTGTTACATTTCTCTCTTGTGTCTCCCCTGATGATGTGATTATGACACGAAAGTGCACTTGGGAACTTTTCGAGTTTCATTTTCCCCGTGGACTCATAGGAATATATATATATATATATATATATATATATATATATATATATATATCTATATATATATATATATATATATATATATATATATATATATATATATATATATATCACCTGTTACGAATGCCTTGAAATTTGACTTTTTGTACATGTATGTAACGGGAGCTCTACCAGCCAACAAAGTTCGACCATAGGTCAAGGTTAACACCTGTAAAAACTATATTTTATTGTCTGGTTTCTTCGTCCCGTCTTGACATTTTGATGAAACTGCATTGGCTGAGGTTTAATATATATTTTTTTATATAATTTTTTTCATTTCCATAAAATAATTGGATGTTTGTATCCCCTTTTTGTTCCGTCTCTTGAACCATGACGGTACGACCCTTGAGGACGCCGGGACGACCCGTTTAGCACGATGTTACGACCCTTGAACAATGACGGTACGATCCTTGAGCACGACGGTACGACCCTTGAACACGACGGTACGACCCTTGAGCACGACGGTACGAACCTTGAACACGACGTCACGACGGTACAACCCTTGAGCACGACCGTACAACCCTTGAACACGACGGTACAACCCTTGAGCACGACCGGTACAACCCTTGAACACGACGGTACGACCCTTGAACACGACAGTACAACCCTTGAGCAGGACGGTACAACCCTTGAGCACGACGGTGCGACCCTTGAACACGACGGTACGACCCTTGAGCACGACGGTACGACCCTTAAACACGACGGTACGACCCCTTACGACCCTTTAAGCATGAAGGTACCTCCCTTCAACATGATAACTTTGTCTTTGACCTGCCCCTTCAAAGTCAAATTCAATAGTGTTATTTCAGAACTGTTCTGAAGTGTTTACGTACCTGTGTTTTCCTGAAGTGTAAAAATACGGTGGCATGGATGGAACTGCACGTCACGCTCTCTTGGTAACGAAAACCTGTTCTGTGAGTTACGGTACGGATGCGTCACACATACACTGGTCACACGTTCGTGTTACGTCACATACGTGTTACGCAGCCTAGAGTATAACAGAGTGGAGAATGCATGCGTTACGCTACTAATTCGTTACACTTACGTCTGTCACGCGTTACACAGCTTTTTTTTTTGAGTGAAAGTGTGATGGCCTGTGTGAGTTACGGTATGTAAAAGCGTCACAAATGCTCAACATACGTATGTGTTACGGAGCTCGATGGTAACATGGTATAAAGCCCTACGCCAGCAACGTTACGTATGAGCGAGGCGTAACCTCGTCATATGTGTGTTACACACGGTAGCGGCAAATGTGTGAAGGTCGTTGAGTTACGTCACGGATGAGTAACACGCTAGTCACATACGTGTTATTTACCCAAGATGCAACGGTATTCCAACCCTGCATGATCCACGTTACGCGTATACGCGATACACACGCTTGTGACGTACGTGTTACGGACCTTAGTTGTAACGGGTGTCACGGCCTGCTTCAGCAGTGTTACGCAGGCTAACGTTAGCCTGTGCGAGCTGCGTTGAGGGTCGACCAACCCATACGCCTGTCGCATTCCGGTAACGCAGCCTGTTCAAACGGCGTAAAGGCCTCCTCCGTACGCATATATACGCCCTATAAACATTCCTGCAACGCAATATGGCCGAAGTAATTCTTACGACTGCGTTGGGCGCGCGCGCGCGATACTACACCCCTAATACGGACACATGCGAGTTCATACGGTCATTAGAGGTTCATACGGTCATTAGAGGTGTAATAAGGACGATGACACGGTCGGTATACACACTCGTATGAGTCTTAATACCATACGGGAAATACGGGGGGAAAAAGTGACTTTAAATTACCTTCGACAATTTCTAGTTACCGTGTGACACGGTGTATCGTCTATATATATATATATATATACTTTTGGCGTATTTACGTCCCCCCGTGTGATTTAATAAGCCCATTTAAGGCCATTTACACCAGCCGTGTTTTTTACCGATCGTGGAAAAATGGCTCTGGGGTAGTTTAAAATCAATAGTTTAAAAAGGCTTAGTGTAAGGCGAGAAGGCGTTTAAAACACACACCCAACAAATACATAATGACACCTGAAGTTTACACACACACACACACACACACACACACACACACACACACAGCTACACACACACACACACAGCTACACACACACACACACACACACACACACACACACAGCTACACACACACACACACACACACACACACACAGCTACACACACACACACACACACACACACACACACAGCTACACACACACAGCTACACACACATACACACACACACACACACACACACACAGCTACACACACACACACACACACACACACACACCCTAGGTCATTGATCCTGCTACCCTGTTTGGCTATGCCCATCACAACCGCTGGTGACGACGGGTGGTGGTTCGGGGGAGGGCGAATCGGCCAGGCCAGAACGACCTCGTTCCGTCGCCCTGATGGGTCGTTGGCGGTAGTGCCAGGAAGGGTCGTTCGCGAGGGCGAAGGATGGTTGAGATATACCGGGATACAAGTCTCTACTACGAAGGGGTTTTTTTTGGGGGAGAGACGGTTATTAACGCGAGCTGAGGCTGAGGTGTGGGTCCCCTCCTGGTCTCCCCTCCTCCTTCCCCCTCCCCCCAGTCGGGCTCCTGCCCAGCCGGTCTTCCCCCCTTCTTCCCCTCCCCCCCCCTCTCCCTCCTTCCCCCACTCGTCCAGCCGGTCTCTCTCTCTCTCTCTCTCTCTCTCTCTCTCTCTCTCTCTCTCTCTCTCTCTCTCTCTCTCTCCTTGCCGGTCTCCCGCTCCCTCCCCTCTCCCCCTCTCTCCCGGGGTCTAAATACGGGCGGTGTCTGGCGCTCTCCCAGACCCCCACCACCACACACTCACTCCACCACACACACTCACTCACTCCACCACACCGGGCCCGGCCTGCCACACACACACACACAGCCACCCGCTCTCACTGCTTCCTCCCCTCTGGTTACTCCTGTTGTTACTGTTGCTGCCCCTCCTCCTGTTACTGTTGCTACTCCTCCTCCTGTTGTTACTCCTGTTACTGTTGCTACTCCTGTTACTGTTGTTACTCCTGTTGTTGCTGTCGGAGCTCCTCCTCCTGCTGTTACTGTTGCTGCTGCTACTCCTACTGTTACTGTTGCTGCCTCTCCTCCTGTTGTTACGGTTGCAGCTCCTCCTGTTGTAACTGTTACTGTTGCTGCTCCTGTTCTTCGTGTCGCAGCTCATCCTGTTGTTACTGTTGCTGCTCCTGTAGTTACTGCTGATACTCTTGTTATTACTGTTGCTGCTCCACCTCCTGTTGCTGCTTCTCCTGTTGTTACTATCACTGATCCTCCTACTGTTGTTACTGCTGCTGGTTCATGGCGTTGCTTCCGTTGTTACTGTTGCTGGTCATGGTGTTGCTTCCGTTGTTACTGTTGGGTTACGCCGTTACCGTCCGTAGTGATGCTTCTGTTATAACTGTTGCTGGCGTTGATTCTCTCCCGTTCATCTTACCGTTACTGCTGTTACTGTCGGCGTTACCAGGGCATCTGTTACTGCCTGATGTTGTTAATGATGTTAATTATAACAATACTTCAGTTCTTGCTTATGATTCATCTTCTGCTGTTATTTTCAAAACCCATCAACAACGGGAAGTGTTTCTCCTTAACAAAATATAAAAAAAAAAACTACAAAATAAAAATAATACTTTTTCCCCCCCCCATCTTTTTTTTTTCAAGAACATAAATTTACCTTATACTGGAAGGGAAAACGTGCCACTAACATTCCCTGTCTCATATAAGGATCCTGCCTATATACATATATATATTATATTTAGTCGCTGTCTCCCGCGTTAGCGAGGTAGCGCAAGGAAAAACACGAAGGAATGGCCCAACCCACCCACACACACATGTATTTACATACACGTCCACACACGCAAATATACATACCTATACATTTTGACGTATACATACATATACATATATATACACATGTACATATTCACACTTGCTGCCCTCATCCATTCTCATCGACACCCCGCCACACATGAAGAGAGAGAGAGAGAGAGAGAGAGAGAGAGAGAGAGAGAGAGAGAGAGAGAGAGAGAGAGAGAGAGAGAGAGAGAGTTTTAATTGGGGGGAAAAATGGCATGACGGTTAGACTGCTTTCCCGCTCTGGCCGGGGGGGAAGGGGGGATGGGAAAAAGTAGTTCCTTTGTTTTATGCCGGGCGGCCCGCCTCACGTTTTCTACCAACCCCCCCACAATAACAGTGAAAATGGAGTCTAAAAGTATTATCATTATCATTATCACATCTGTGTCGAATATTCTCAACCTACTCTCACCTCTCTCACTCTCACTCTCTTGATGTGTCAGCACTTCAGTGGTTGTCTAGTATCACTTCCGCGGTCCAGAAGACACAGGGACTACCTCGACAGCACGTGAGCGACACGACACAATCTTTTGTAACTCTTACTCAAGCTTCCTGTGGTGGGCGCTACGCGCAAGGCCTGCCTTGGGGCAAAATCTCACTTTCATGACCCTGATATCTGATGTTCTTGAAGGCCCTTTTCCTCCCTGGCATAAAAATAAACAACAAGAAACAAGCCATCCACCTTTTCAAAGGGCAGAAAAAGAAGAAAACGAGAGAAGGGAGTTCCCTATGTCACACAGAAAACGGTCCGTCATATGCCATACACAGAGAACGGGTTGCCACATGGCATACACAGAGAACGGACTGTCCTATGCCATACACAATAAACGGAGTGTCGTATCCCATACACAGAAAACGGGGTGCCATACGCCATACACAGAGAACAGTTTGCCACACGCCATACACAGAAAAGGGACCGCCACATTCCATACACAGAGAACGGACTGCCACATACCATACACAGAGAAAGGACTGCCACATACCATACACAGAGAAAGGACTGCCACATACCATACACAGAGAAAGGACTGCCACATACCATACACAGAGAAAGGACTGCCACATACCATACACAGAGAAAGGACTGCCACATACCATACACAGAGAAAGGACTGCCACATACCATACACAGAGAACGGACTGGGTTACGTCCATCCTCGTCATTAGAAAACGGGCTTTCAAATGGCAGGGTTCGAGCCCGGGGGTTGGGTTGGGGGGAAGGGGGGGAGGGGGTTAGGTGCTATAGGAGAGACACCCCCAGCGATCACCATCCATTATCCTCATACATTTATCCTTCTGTCATTGCTTAATCATTTTCCACTTAGCTTTACCATGCAGCTATGGCCCACTTTTAGCTTTGTCCTCTATCCCCCCCACCCCCTCTACTTACTGCCCCTCTCTCTCTCTCTCTCTCTCTCTCTCTCTCTCTCTCTCTCTCTCTCTCCTTCGCAGCGTCATATTTTTTTTTTTACTCTCCGTTGACGTCATTCCGTTTTCTATTTCAGGTGAGGTGGTGGTGGAGGGAGGGGCCCCCCCCCGGCATGTCTTACCCCCACCCCCTCCTCCCCGTAACCATCGTGGAGCCACAGGAGTGTGAGGTGGGGGGGTGAGTGAGGGGGGAAGGTAACGTATTGTCATATATCATCGTAAATATTCTACTAAGACGTGAAGCAAATGATGGGTTTCAAACCTTTTTAATTGTTAAAACCTTTCAGATTGGAAACTGGTCCAAAAGGTTCTGATAATGTATTCATCTGGTACTTAAGGATAAAAGTAGCATATCTGTTGATTTAATTAATATATAAGTATGTAAGTGAACGTACACATTAGCAATGATGATATATGTAAGTAATAGATAAGTAATATATAAGTATGTATGTGTAAGTCCATATAAGTAATGCAGATGTATGTAGGTAATATCTAAGTAGGTAAGTGGACGTCCACGTAAGTAATAAGGATATACGTAAGTAATATACGTAAGTATTATGTAGTGTATGTAAGTAAATCTGTGAACTGCCTGGCTGTGGGCTTACATCTGTAATCCCACTCTGTCCCCTGGGATTTAGGGATTAATCCTGGTGTGTGTGTGTGTGTGTGTGTGTGTGTGTGTGTGTGTGTGTGTGTGTGTGTGTGTGTGTGTGTGTAGGGGAAGGTGCCAGAGAGTAATCCCGCATAGGGAGGATTTGAGTGTGTTAAATCCCCCCTATTTTGGCCCCAGTGAGGGATTTCCTGGTCCTTAGTTCTTGATGTAGTGAGTGTGTGTGTGTGTGTGTGTGTGTGTGTGTGTGTGTGTGTGTGTGTGTGTGTGAGAGAGAGAGAGAGAGAGAGAGAGAGAGAGAGAGAGAAAGCGCGTTCACGAGGCACCGCATCATCTTAAACGCGTGCGTTCTAACCCTTTTCTTTTTCCCCAAATCTTCGTTCATGAAACACGGGGGGGGGGGGGCTTTTAAAAAAGAAAAAAAGGGTTTTTTTCCCTGTGACCTTTCCAACAGTGTTGTGACCTCACGGCACACTGAGTCTTACCAGGATGTGTGAGGGACGAGAGACCTCTCTCTCTCTCTCTCTCTCTCTCTCTCTCTCTCTCTCTCTCTCTCTCTCTCTCTCTCTCTCTCTCTCTCTCTCAAATGACGAAATAGGCTGAACACCGCGTCATGAGCCTTCTTTTTTTCCCTAAAGGGGGCGTTCTTGCCATTTAAAGGGCACGGAAGAAAAGGTCGTATATATGTGAGAGGGAGGGTCTTAACCATTAAAAGGCCATCGCCTCCAGGTGGGGCGCAAGACCTTTAAATGGACATTTACACGTGTTTCGTACAGGGTATCGTAAAAGGTCAAATGGCTCCATAGAGGATGAAATATAAGAGGCCATCAGATGGGGATATAGACAAAAAAATGGCCTCTATATAGATGTTAGAGTGATGTTTAGTATTCAGATAGCAATTGTATAGAAAAACATTATTTGAGCGTTTAAATAAACTCGTTATTAAGCGCAGGGGAAAAAAATCCGTTATTTTAGGGTTTAAATAAACTCGCTACCAAGCGCAGAAAAAAAAACATTATTTTAGGGTTTAAATAAACTCGCTATCTTAAACTGTATAGATGAGACAGTTGCTATATCACAAGCTACAGTAAAATATGTATGACGTGAAACTAATTAATATATATCTATATATCTATCTATCGATGTATATCAACTGACTGTTATATTTCTCTCTTGTGTCTCCCATGATGATGTGATTATTACACGAAAGTGCACTTGGGAACTTTTCGTGTTTCATTTTCCCCGTGGACCCATAGGAATATATATATATATATATATATATATATATATATATATATATATATATATATGAAATTCGTAATTTTAAGGTAATTCCAAAATAGCCAAACAGTTTATCAAGATGGTATTTTCTGAGGATATTTCAAATATTATCATGAACACATGAAGATCTTTTGACGAGATCTGTTGATCCCAGATTCTCTTGTCATTGTTAGAGGTGTTTGTTGTCGTTGTGGGAGGTGTTTGTTGTCGTTGTGGAAGGCGTTTGTTGTCGCTGTTGGGGGTAATATGTCGTCTGTGAGGGGGGTGGGAGGGGGTTGTATCTTGTCGTTGTGAGAAGTGTTTGTTGTCGTTCTTGGGGGGAATATGTCGTCTGTGAGGGGTGGGGGGATGGGGTGGTATCTTGTCGTTGTGAGAAGTGCTTGTTGTCGTTGGAGGAGGACTAGCATTGCCGTTGTGGTAAGAGTCTGCTGCCCTTGTGAGACCCATTCTTATTTCCCTTGTCGTCGCAGCAGCATTAGTAGTCTCAAGTTGTCGTTACGAGGAGGGGGTTGTTGTTGTCGTCGTGTCTTAGCTCCTTCACCCTCCAGTCTTGCCCCTGGACCAGGTCACGAAAACTCCGCAGCAGCAACGAGGACGACGTGGCTATCGTCGTTGTCGTCCTCCTGGTGGTGGAAGCCGTGTCGTCGTCTGCCTGCACAGGTACAAAAGGAACGCCAGGCGTTCTCTGTTGTCCTTGTGCGTCAGGAGAGGTCGTTCGCCCGCCGTGAGCTGGAGGGAGACTGTCCTTGAGGGCGGCTCCTGCTTGCTGCCGTCGAGGTCTAAGAAGGCAGGGCAGTTCGAGGCCTCGGATTAAAAGAGGACAGTTCCAAGCCTTAATGGGGAAGAAAAAAAAAAAGGGGGCAGTTCGAAGCCTCAGGCAAAAAGAGGGCAGTTCGATGCCTCAATAGGAAAAAAGGCAGTTCGAAGTCTCAGGCAAAAAAGGGCAGTTCGAAGCCTCTGGCAAAAAAAAAAAAAGGGCAGTTCGAAGCCTCAGGCAAAAAAGGGCAATTCGATGCCTTAATGGGAAAAAAAGGCAGTTCGATGCCTCAATAGGAAAAAAAGGGCAGTTCGAAGTCTCAGGCAAAAAAGGGCAGTTCGATGCCTCAATAGGAAAAAAAGGGCACTTCGAAGTCTCTGGCAAAAAAGGGCAGTTCGAAGCCTCCAGCAAAAAGGGGGCAGTTCGATGCCTCAGGCAAAAAAGGGGCTGTTCGAAGCCTCAGGCAAAAAGGGGGCAGTTCGATGCCTCAGGCAAAAAAGGGCTGTTCGAAGCCTCAGGCAAAAAGGGGGCAGTTCGATGCCTCAATGGAAAATAAAGAGGCAGTTCGAAGCCTCGAGGTGTCATGCTGAGGATCTAGAGTTTCATCTCGAGTCGCTACAAGTGATCTGAATACAAGTGGAATTTGATTCGATAGTCTGAACAGGAAATCGATCTCGTGGGTTCGGATTTCAAGAGTTATCTGAAGTCTCTTAGAACCCCCTGTCGAGTCTCTTAGAACCCCTGTCAAGACTCTTAGAACCCCTGTCGAGTCTCTTAGAACCCCTGTCGAGTCTCTTAGAACCCCTGTCAAGTCTCTTAGAACCCCTGTCGAGTCTCTTAGAACCCCTGTCGAGTCTCTTAGAACCCCTGTCGAGTCTCTTAGAACCCCTGTCAAGTCTCTTAGAACCCCTGTCAAGTCTCTTAGAACCCCTGTCGAGTCTCTTAGAACCCCTGTCAAGTCTCTTAGAACCCCTGTCGAGTCTCTTAGAAGCCTTGTCGAGTCTGGTAATTTCGAGGAGGTGTTTGGTCTTCAAGAAATAGTTCTATAACTACAAGCATCTGGTCGGAAGACCTCTTTGAAACCACGCAGAGCGTGTCGAACTTATGAGGAAATGGTTCGAAATCTTGAGGAGTTCGGAGCTTTGAAGTAACACCCTGAAGTTTGAAGGTTTATGGACAAGCGACTCACACGGGTGTTCAAGTCTTGACGCCAGGAATGAATTACTCTGAACTTGTGAAGTAAATACACGTCTTTTATCGCCACTGAGAGAATCCTCGAGAGTGAAGGGGGGGATATATATGACTGAAAAATTAAAAACGAATTCGAAACACTAATGAATCATCTCATATCCTTTGTAGCCAAGTGAACTGAGGAGTTTGAGAGATATATATATTCTGGTTGGTATGTCACAACCTCGTACGGTGACCACTACGAGGATCTGGGCTAAGAAATCGACAAGTCTTGAGAGCAATATTCTTCTGGGATCAAAGATGGAGTACATCAGGAATTTCCTGTTTGATCTTATCAGTCGATGGGGTCGGGGCGCAAGAAATGTCATCACACACACACACACACACACACACACACAGCATATATATATATAAAGAAGGAACAGAGGGGGCCAGTTGAGGATATTCCAAAAAAGGCCCAGTCCTCTGTTCTTAGCGCTACCTCGCTAACGCGGGAAATGGCGAATAGTTTAAAAGAAGAAAGATATATATATATATAAGTTGGTGGTATTTTACAAAACAGTTTTGTTATTCAATTCATACAAATCCGGAACTATAAGGTGACTATCTCATGTCTATCTTATCATATATAAAGAAAATTATATATATTCTCTGGTGAGGGAAATACGGCGTTAATAACATTAATGCGCCAAAAAAAAAAAAAAATCTGAGTTTGGCGAATGAGAAAATAAAATCACTCAGTCGAGTGGAATAATAATTGATCCGGATGGAACTACCTGGCAACATTTGATGTCGAGATGCCAGTCAGCAAATATTGCGACGGAGGGAGGAAAATAACATGGCCTCCCTCCTTCCCTCCCTCCTCTTTGCTCCCTCCGCCCATCCCTCCTCCCTCCTAACGTCCCCACCCTACCCTACGTATCTCCCTCCCTCCCTTCTTTCTCCCCCTTCCCCCCCCCATCACAGACGGTTGGCTGGGACTGGGGGGGGGGGGGGGGGGCGACAGTGGATAGACAGGTGACAGATGGTCGATAGACGGGATAGAAGACAGGGATAGGGACAGAACGATATCAGTTACCAATACCAGGGCTTCTGTTACTGTATCCTAGCCGTAATCCTCAGCCGAGGTACTGTATCCTAGCCATTATCTTCAGCCGAGGTACTGTATCCTAGCCATTATCTTCAGCCGAGGTACTGTATCCTAGCCTTTATCTTCAGCCGAGGTACTGTATCTTAACCATTATCTTCAGCCTAGGTACTGTATCCTAGCCATTATCTTCAGCCGAGGTAATGTATCCTAGCCACAATCCTCAGCCGAGGTACTGTATCCTAGCCACAATCCTCAGCCGAGGTACTGTATCCTAGCCACAATCCTCAGCCGAGGTACTGTATCCTAGCCACAATCCTCAGCCGAGGTACTGTATCCTAGCCACAATCCTCAGCCGAGGTACTGTACCCTAGCGTTAATCCTTAGCAAGGGTAGTGTATCCTAGCAATAAACCCGGAGCTGTGATACAGTATCCTAGCAATAAATCCCAGCATGAACACAGCGCTGGCTGGCTGCTACGTGGGCAATAAGGGGGTACGTTGGGGGTAAGAAGGTCGTATGTCACACAGAGGTGGTGGTCTGGCCACGGGGGGGGGGGGGGGGGGGGGGGGGCGTGTGGCACACACACACACACACACACACACACACGAACACGACACTATACAGTGCCCTGAAATTACGTGGTTTCAGGACGCATGGTCTATGGTAGTGCAAAATTAGATGGTCTAAGCTGTACTCTGGGTCATGTAACTTGTCTTATGTACCCGCCACTAACACTTCACATCTTGTAACTGATATAAACTGTACCCTGTCGATGATACAAACTGTATACACTGTACTTTCAACCCGTCTTCTGTACCACGAACTGTATACACTGTACTTTCAACCCCTCTTCTGTACCACGAACTATATACACTGTACTTTCAACCCCTCTTCTGTACCACATTGCAAGACAGACAACATCCTGTATTTAACATACCTTGTATGTGATGTATTTCGATGCTCCGTGGCAATGTGACAAAATCACGGTTTATACAATCACCGATCTTGGATGTATTCTGTAATCTGCATGTATCCACCTAGTGCCACACTCCACTGTATCACAACACTGTCATTATATAAATTTCCCCGTAATGTATATAATGGGTGAAGGACCCTCTGGATACCTGGGCCCCCCTTCCCCCCTATTTGTCTGTCACCCTCCCCACGTACTGTACCCACTGTATGCTCTGTACTGGCCTCCACCTACATCCCCACCTAGCCATGTACAACCTTCATCCATGTTGTCGCGAAGATGTCTCGTCTGTGTTGTGACAAATCAAAATTTTTACAACTTAAGAATGAAACAGAATGTATTGGTGATGTTGATCTCCCAGTCTGTGGGTCTGGAACAACATGGTGTTCCAGTCTGTGGGTCTGGAACAACATGGTGTTCCAGTCTGTGGGTCTGGAATAATATGGTGTTCCAGTCTGTGGGTCTGGAATAATATGGTTTTCCAGTCTGTGGGTCTGGAACAATATGGTTTTCCAGTCTGTGGGTCTGGAATAATATGGTGTTCCAGTCTGTGGGTCTGGAATAATATGGTGTTCCAGTCTGTGGGTCTGGAACAACATGGTGTTCCAGTCTGTGGGTCTGGAATAATATGGTGTTCCAGTCTGTGGGTCTGGAACAACATGGTGTTCCAGTCTGTGGGTCTGGAATAATATGGTGTTCCAGTCTGTGGGTCTGGAACAATATGGTGTTCCAGTCTGTAGGTCTGGAACAATATGGTGTTCCAGTCTGTGGGTCTGGAATAATATGGTGTTCCAGTCTGTGGGTCTGGAACAATATGGTGTTCCAGTCTGTGGGTCTGGAACAATATGGTGTTCCAGTCTGTGGGTCTGGAACAATATGGTTTTCCAGTCTGTGGGTCTGGAATAATATGGTGTTCCAGTCTGTGGGTCTGGAATAATATGGTGTTCCAGTCTGTGGGTCTGGAACAACATGGTGTTCCAGTCTGTGGGTCTGGAATAATATGGTGTTCCAGTCTGTGGGTCTGGAACAATATGGTGTTCCAGTCTGTAGGTCTGGAACAATATGGTGTTCCAGTCTGTAGGTCTGGAACAATATGGTGTTCCAGTCTGTGGGTCTGGAATAATATGGTGTTCCAGTCTGTGGGTCTGGAACAATATGGTGTTCCAGTCTGTGGGTCTGGAACAATATGGTGTTCCAGTCTGTGGGTCTGGAACAATATGGTGTTCCAGTCTGTAGGTCTGGAACAATATGGTGTTCCAGTCTGTGGGTCTGGAACAATATGGTTTTCCAGTCTGTGGGTCTGGAATAATATGGTGTTCCAGTCTGTAGGTCTGGAACAATATGGTGTTCCAGTCTGTAGGTCTGGAACAATATGGTGTTCCAGTCTGTGGGTCTGGAATAATATGGTGTTCCAGTCTGTGGGTCTGGAACAATATGGTGTTCCAGTCTGTGGTTCTGGAACAAGACTTTGTTCCAGTCTGTGGTTCCGCAAGAACATTCCAGTCTGTGGTTCCGCAACAACATGTTCCAGTCTATGGGTCAGGGGGAACGTGGCGTTCCAGTCTGTGGTTCCCCAACAACATGGCGTTCCAGTCAGCGGGTCTGGAACAAGAGAGCGTCTCGCCTCGTCCTTCCAGTAGGCGGGTCCACGCCCTGACACTTCCAGGTCGCCCGCCCCCCAGCATCTCTTTGTTGCAGGCAGGTGGCGCACACAACCCCCTTCCTTCCTCCATAGTCCCATTCCCCCCCTTTCTTCAGCTCCTCCTCCTCCTTCCCCCGTTTCCCATCACTGTTTCCAAACCCCCCTCCCATCCCATCCCATCCCATCACCTTATGAGGGAGGCCACGGGACCCAACGCGTGTACCCCCCCAGGGGGGATGGTGGTCTTCGATCTTATGGTGATGATGATATGAGACGGATCTAATGAGGGGTTGATCTATTTTTTTTTTAAAGACTCACTCTCTCTCTCTCTCTCTCTCTCTCTCTCTCTCTCTCTCTCTCTCTCTCTCTCTCTCTCTCTCTCCATCCATCTATCCATCTATCTCAAACGACGGCGGGACCACCTACTCTTAGACACTGAAGATGACGAATATAAACAAATAAATATATAAATGAATAAAAGCAATCTCTCCGAACTTTTGATCAAAAGAAAAATAAAATAGGAACAAAAGACTCACCGGAGCAAAAAAACAAACAAAGACACCAACAAACACAGGGCGACACGTGTCTCCGTTATGTGTGTGTGTGTGTGTGTGTGTGTGTGTGTGTGTGTGTGTGTGTGTGTGTGTGTGTGCGCGCGTGCGAGACCCGTCAATGAACTAAAGACACAACAGACGTCAACAAGAACAATAGACGCCAACTCACAACGACATATTCTACGAGAATATATATATATATAAAAAAAGAAAACCAGTTTGTATAGTGAAGGGAGTGTGGGGTGTGGGTCGCCTACTTACAGTGGAGCATTGCTCTAAAGCACTGCACACTGAAAATGGCTTCAAAACAATCATAAAATCATGGTTCTTTTTTTTTCCCTGTCAGGAATTAAGACAGGGTCGTAGCATCATTATACAACACATACACAAAAAAAGCTCAGAAAATTATGGAGAGGAAAAACAAATGGCACAAAAAAATACCACATCCGAACTTGATGAACTTGTTAGAACTTGATAAACATCAGATTGAACAACAAAAATCTTGAACTCACAATAACATGTTTGGAAAACCATATAAATGTTCAACCCCGGAGGGCGATGGAGAACCAAGAACAAGGCCAGAAGCTTGAGAAGTTCATTATGAACAAGAGAACTGGCGGGGTGGCGACGGGAATGGATGAAGGCAGCAAGTGTGCATGTGTACATTTGTACATATGTCTGTGTATGTATACGTGTGTATACGGTGAAATGTATAGGTATGTACATGTGTGGATACGGTGAAATGTATAGGTATGTATATGTGCGTGAGTGGGCGTTTACGTATATACATGTGTATGTGGGTGGATTGTGCTATTCTTTCCTCTGCTTCCTTGCGCTACCTTGCTAACGCGGGAGACAGCGACTATGTATAATAAAAGAATTAAATATACTATAATATATATATATATATATATATATATATATATATATATATATATATATATATATATATATATATATATTATATATATATATTTTTTTTTTTTTTTTTTTTTATACTTTGTCGCTGTCTCCCGCGTTTGCGAGGTAGCGCAAGGAAACAGACGAAAGAAATGGCCCAACCCCCCCCCCATACACATGTACATACACACGTCCACACACGCAAATATACATACCTACACAGCTTTCCATGGTTTACCCCAGACGCTTCACATGCCTTGATTCAATCCACTGACAGCACGTCAACCCCTGTATACCACATCACTCCAATTCACTCTATTCCTTGCCCTCCTTTCACCCTCCTGCATGTTCAGGCCCCGATCACACAAAATCTTTTTCACTCCATCTTTCCACCTCCAATTTGGTCTCCCTCTTCTCCTCGTTCCCTCCACCTCCGACACATATATCCTCTTGGTCAATCTTTCCTCACTCAGTCTCTCCATGTGCCCAAACCATTTCAAAACACCCTCTTCTGCTCTCTCAACCATGCTCTTTTTATTTCCACACATCTCTCTTACCCTTACGTTACTTACTCGATCAAACCACCTCACACCACACATTGTCCTCAAACATCTCATTTCCAGCACATCCATCCTCCTGCGCACAACTCTATCCATAGCCCACGCCTCGCAACCATACAACATTGTTGGAACCACTATTCCTTCAAACATACCCATTTTTGCTTTCCGAGATAATGTTCTCGACTTCCACACATTTTTCAAGGCTCCCAAAATTTTCGCCCCCTCCCCCACCCTATGATCCACTTCCGCTTCCATGGTTCCATCCGCTGACAGATCCACTCCCAGATATCTAAAACACTTCACTTCCTCCAGTTTTTCTCCATTCAAACTCACCTCCCAATTGACTTGACCCTCAACCCTACTGTACCTAATAACCTTGCTCTTATTCACATTTACTCTTAACTTTCTTCTTCCACACACTTTACCAAACTCAGTCACCAGCTTCTGCAGTTTCTCACATGAATCAGCCACCAGCGCTGTATCATCAGCGAACAACAACTGACTCACTTCCCAAGCTCTCTCATCCCCAACAGACTTCATACTTGCCCCTCTTTCCAGGACTCTTGCATTTACCTCCCTAACAACCCCATCCATAAACAAATTAAACAACCATGGAGACATCACACACCCCTGCCGCAAACCGACATTCACTGAGAACCAATCACTTTCCTCTCTTCCTACACGTACACATGCCTTACATCCTCGATAAAAACTTTTCACTGCTTCTAACAACTTGCCTCCCACACCATATATTCTTAATACCTTCCACAGAGCATCTCTATCAACTCTATCATATGCCTTCTCCAGATCCATAAATGCTACATACAAATCCATTTGCTTTTCTAAGTATTTCTCACATACATTCTTCAAAGCAAACACCTGATCCACACATCCTCTACCACTTCTGAAACCGCACTGCTCTTCCCCAATCTGATGCTCTGTACATGCCTTCACCCTCTCAATCAATACCCTCCCATATAATTTACCAGGAATACTCAACAAACTTATACCTCTGTA
>NC_092287.1:23643837-23646337 GCF_036320965.1 Panulirus ornatus | reverse complement strand
TGTGGTTTTGTGGTTTTGTGTCGCGAGGTGTGGAGTGTCCTTGCTTGTTCTTCTGCTGTCTTTGTTCTTGCTTTCGTTGCTCGTACACCCGTGGGTGGGGTTGGGGGGAGCCTCGTGTGTGTGTGTGTGTGTGTGTGTGTGTGTGTGTGTGTGTGTGTGTGTGTTATTTCTGACAGCTGCTGTAATATGTATAAAGAGAAATAATACAAAGACATCAACACAACAAAGAGAAACAATATATATATATATATATATATATATATATATATATATATATAAACGTAATGAGAATCCGTGACAAAAGCAGAGATTTTTGTTTTTGTTTGCCTCTGACACAAAAATAGATGAAATAGGTAATTTGCATACGAGCCAGAAAAGTTAATATAGATACGAAATAAAACTATAACAACATTGACGATAACAAGAACATAAAAGGAAGAAGAATATTAACAACGACACCAACATGAACAGCAAGAACATCAATTAGACCATGAACACCCAGGCCGGCGAGAGGAACAAAGACAATTCCACTTCAAACAAAAACACACTTCACCAGAAACAAAAGCCAGTACGAACATGAAACAAGAGCACACACACACACACACACACACACACGGTACAAAAATGTAAAAATGTTGTATGTTCACTTAGAATGTTCCACACTGCAGCTAGAGGGAATGCTACACTCCCTCTCTATACCCAGCCACCATCACCATCACCATCTGAACTCGTTACCGCCTCTCCCTCGCCATCCCTCATTCTCACCCCTCTCCCACCCCACCTACCACTATCTGTCTCTCACTCCCTCCCCTCTCTCTCTCCCCCTTCTCTCCCCTCTTTCCCTCACCTTATCAGCTGTCACCCTGCCACCATCACCACCCCCCCTTCTCCTACCCCCATGATGCCCCTAACGAGCTCAAGGGCACGATGAATTACCTCGTTATCCTGGCTGTCATATATATATATATATATATATATATATATATATACCTGCCTGATCCAATATTTTCCCTCAGCAAAATTATTCCCGACTTTCTACCGTTATTAGTCTGCCCTCTCGCCCGCCCTCTTCTCGTTTTCTTTCCACCTAATATCGAGTGAATGTGAACTTATTATCCCTTGTAGCTTTCTAATGTTCTTTTTTTTTTCCCCTATGATCACTCTGACACAGAATACTTTTCAAAAATAATAATACTTTCCCCACCAACTTAAATGATTTATGCTCGTTCGTCCTAATTCAATAATTTAGTAATCTTTTTAAATTCAATAATTTAGTAATTTTTTTAATATCATTACAGAGGTTTAAGGTAGAGAATAATGGCATGAGAAATGGGGTTTTATGAGGAATGGGAAACACAGCAGATAATCCATGTGCCTTTTTTTTCTCTCGACTGTACGTCAAAATGTTTCCCATCACCACCTATGTACGTCAAAATGTTTCCCATCACCACCTATGTATGTCAAAATGTTTCCCATCACCACATATGTACGTCAGAATGTTTCCATCACCATCTGTGTACGTCAGAATGATTCCCATCACCATCTGTGTACGTCAAAATGTTTCCCATCACCATCTGTGTACGTCAGAATGTTTCCCATCACCACCTGTGTACGTCAGAATGTTTCCTATCACCACCTGTGTACGTCAAAATGTTTCCCATCACCACATGTGTACGTCAAATGTTCCTCATCACCATCTGTGTACGTCAAATGTTCCTCATCACCATCTGTGTACGTCAAATGTTCCTCATCACCATCTGTGTACGTCAAATGCTCTTCATCACCATCTGTGTACGTCAAATGCTCATCATCACCATCTGTGTACGTCAAATGCTCATCATCACCATCTGTGTACGTCAAATGCTCATCACCATCTGTGTACGTCAAATGCTCTTCATCACCATCTGTGTACGTCAAATGCTCATCATCACCATCTGTGTACGTCAAATGCTCATCATCACCATCTGTGTACGTCAAATGCTCATCATCACCATCTGTGTACGTCAAATGCTCATCATCACCATCTGTGTACGTCAAATGCTCTTCATCACCATCTGTGTACGTCAAATGCTCCTCATCACCATCTGTGTACGTCAAATGCTCCTCATCACCATCTGTGTACGTCAAATGCTCATCATCACCATCTGTGCCCGCTAGAATGTGTCTCATCTCCGCCTCTTTAAGCGGCCATCTGCGGCAGCTGGGGTCGACGTAACCATCTGTTTTCGTCCGGTTCATTCTCCTCCATTGAGAAGCCTTGTTAGCCAGGCACCAAGGGAGACCCCCAATTGGTAGTTAGAATGGACGAACTGCCTCGTTCATGTGCCTAGAAACCACCCTACGAGTATTGAGGTCACTACACACACTCCGGCTACAACCTTGTGTTGTCACTACAACATTTTATTACCACAATCACAACCTCACACTGTCACTACATGATAACTACAGCTACAATCTTGCGTTGTCACTATATCATAACCACAATCACAACCTCACACTG
>NC_092287.1:23321337-23333837 GCF_036320965.1 Panulirus ornatus | reverse complement strand
CTCTTCCTCCTCCTCTTCCTTCACCTCCTCCTCCACCTCCTCCTCTTCCTCCACCTCCTCCTCTTCCTCCACCTCCTCCTCCACCTCCTCCTCTTCCTCCACCTCCTCCTCCTCCGGTCCTGGATTAAGGCCTTTCCAGGCTTTTGTTTGTGGTGTCGAGGGCTGGTGGCGGTGTCTTTTGTTGAGCCCTAACGACTTTTTGTTACACTCTTCTGAGGATCTCTTGTTATATATACACCCTCCACCAGCTCTCTCTCTCTCTCTCTCTCTCTCTCTCTCTCTCTCTCTCTCTCTCTCTCTCTCTCTCTCCCCGTAAATGTCTGTTCATCTTTCTCTTCTGTTTCCTCTCATCTCTCTCTTTCTTCTTCTTCTTCTTCTTCTTCTTCTTCTGTTGGTGAGTCCTGCTTTCCTGTCTGTGTCGTTGGTCTGTGTTTGCTCGTCTGTGTCGCCCGGAAGGTGGTGTGATGTCTGTTTAACAGCCAGCGTCTGTTCCTCTCGCGTCTGTGTCCAGCCTTCTGTTTCCCGTGTGTGTGTGTGTGTGTGTTGGGAGGTCTGTTGGTTGATGTTGTCCAGTGTACAGCCTCATGGTCTGTGTTGATGGTCTTCCCTTGTCGTCTGTGGTCTGCTACATCGGCACTGTGGTCTGTATATATATCATGAACCTCTCCTCTCCACCCCCTGTCCCACGCGACAGACTTTCCCGTCTGTGTACAGAGCCTGCTGTTCTCGTCTGTCTGTCTGTCTGTCTCATGTCAGGTCAGTATTCTCTGGGGTCTGTCTGTCTGTCTGTCTGTATCATGTCAGGTCAGTTTTCTCTGGGGTCTGTCTGTCTGTCTGTCTGTATCATGTCAGGTCAGTTTTCTCTGGGGGGTCTGTCTGTCTGCCTGTCTGTTAGCTGTCTTTTGTTCCCCCCCGAACCTGTCTGTGGCTCTCACGTTGCCTCGATCTCTCTGTCTCTGTACGGTTGGAGGTGCTTGACGTCTGTCTATTTAACCGTCTCTCCTGTCTGAAGTTCTCTCTGGGGGATGGGGCTCGCCGGACGCCCATCTGTCTCGTCTTTGTTGACACGGGTCGAATCCCGTTGGTGGGAACACACACACACACACACACACACACACACACACACACACACACACACACACACACACACACACAGCCTCTCTCTCTCTCTCTCTCTCTCTCTCTCTCTCTCGTAAACACACACACACACACACAAGGATTACGTTTCCCCCTCTCATGTATTTCAAATTGATTTCCTTATTTTGAAATAGAATCGTAAGATTAAAGTGACTCTTTTCCTCTCCCCCCCCCGCTGTGTGATCAGTCAGACTGTTGAAGTCTGCACTTGGTCGTCGAACCTGCGATGCCCACTTCATGGGAGGAGCTGTCACCAGCGCTCGGGAGGAGGGGACGGTGACTTCCGTCCAGTGACTTCCGTCCGGTGACTTCCGTCTTGTGACTTCCGTCCGGTGACTACACAAGGGTGACCCATGTCCTCGGTCTCTCATGTCCTCTCTTGCAGTGAACGGGTTTACTCATGTCCAGTGAGAAGGTAAACCTTCACCTCGAGTTTACATGACACTAGTGATGTGTCGGGAAGAAATGAGTTTACCTTGACAGTCGTATAGTTAGTATCCAGGTCCGCTGGGGTTTACATGGAGTACCTCTCTCTTGTGGTTTACCCAGGTGGAACTGATGGTAAAAGACGCAGTGATTGATTAGAAAATAGTAAATAATAATAATAATAATAATGATAATAATAATAATAATAATAATAATAATAATAATAATAATTATAATGATAATAATAATGATAATAATAATAATAATAATAATAATAATAATAATAATAATAATAATTATAATGATAATAATAATGATGATAATAATAATATAATAACAATAATGATAATAATAATAATAATAATAATAATAATAATAATAATAATGATAATAATGATAATGATAATTGATATTAATGATTAGTAGTAGTTGTAGATGAAGAAGAAGTGGTTTTATTGAATCATATGGGAGCCAGAGGCTGAAAATATACAGGAGAAAACACACGGTAAACCTAGTGGGACTTTAACAAGGTGGGAAAGGGGGTGGGGGGGGGGGACTGGACAGCGCCAGGAGAGTGTCAGAACACACAGACACAGTGGAGGTTATTGATGGTGTCTGCAGTGGCTGTGATGGGTCTGTTCTTGTAGCCGTCTGGACTAGGTCAGATGGGCTCGACGTGGTTTGCGGTGGCGAACTGCAACCTGGGGACGACGGATCTCCGGTGTCAGGATGCGACGGTGGCGGTGTGTGGGGAAGAAGGAGCAGCAGCTTCTCCTCCTCGAACTGTGGGACTGACGTGCAGGTGATGATGGTTGGGTAGAGTGTGGAGGAGCCACAGTGTGGTGGTGTTGAGCGCCTCTTGGTAGGTGGTGTAAGAGGGGCCCAGGATGGTCTGGCATGGTCTTTGCCAGTCGCCCCTGTTGTGTGGTGGGGAAGGAGGAGGGACCAGGCGGTGGCGGCGGGGTGGAGACATAGGGGAGTTTGGGGAGAATGAAAGTTGTGTAGATGTTCTTGAGTTCAGGTACGGGGAGTCCAAAGTGTCGTGTGTGTGTGTGTGTGTGTGTGTGTGTGTGTGTGTGTGTGTGTGTGTGACCTGAGCCGTCAAGGAGTATGACCAGCTCCCCAGTGCTCTGAGGTAACAACACGACACATAATAATCACCCTCTTAATTACGGTACGAGGAAGGGGCATTAACTGCTCACAAGTCAAGCAGGTGATTAGCATGCTAATGAGGAAATTACGTGTAATTGCTCTTGCGCATCTTGCCTGTGGGGTACACCACACAGAGGCCGTTTTCTTTACGTCAGGTTTCGGTATGGCAGAGGCTGTCCGTGTTGACGTCACAGTCCTTGAGGGTTCTCCACTGACCCCTGGTCTATAATGCTCGTGGTGACCTCCCCCCCCACTGTCCAGTGTCAGTTTGGATCTCTCTCTCTCTCTCTCTCTCTCTCTCTCTCTCTCTCTCTCTCTCTCTCTCTCTCTCTCTCTCTCTCTCTCGCGAGCACGACAACAGCAAGCCCCAGTGCTTTCAGTCGGGCGCAGTGGTTTCGGATCCTTCCTTTGACTGTAGCGTCGTCATCGCTGGGCCGTGAGTGACCTTTTGTGTGGTCCGTCGTGAGCGGTGATGTCTGCGCGCACAAGTGTGTGTGTGTGTGTGTGTCGGTGTTTTGATGGTGGAGCGAGTATCGGAGCCTGGAAGAGCACCGTCACTGGTTTGACCTCTTGAAACTCCGCAGGATCCATCGTGGAAGTGTCTCTCGATAGAAGCAACTGCTGCTCATTCGCGTTGGCTGACGGTAAGGTGGTGTTCGCTGACGGTTGTGTTCGCTGACGGTAAGGTGGTGTTCGCTGACGGTGGTGTTCGCTGACGGTAAGGTGATCAGACAGTATCACTCCGGGGTCATTTGCCATTATGCGTGTGACAACGATGGCGATCATTACTGCCCCATCTCTCATAACGGGGCGGTTGAAAAATGCTTCTCTCCATCAGTAGTGTTATCTCCTCCCGTATTCTAGGGGTCGTACCGTCGTTCTCAAGGGTCGTACCGTCGTGCTCAAGGGCCTTACCGTCGTGCCCAAGGGTCGTACCATCGTGCTCAAGGGCCGTACCGTCGTGCTCAAGGGTCGTACCCTCGTGCTCAAGGATCGTACCTTCGTGTTCAGGTGTCGCACCGTCGTGCTCAAGGGTCGTACCTTCGTGCTCAAGGGCCTTACCGTCGTGCCCAAGGGTCGTACCATCGTGCTCAAGGGTCGTACCTTCGTGCTCAAGGGCCGTACCCTCGTGCTCAAGGGCCGTACCGTCGTGCTCAAGGGCCGTACCGTCGTGCTCAAGGGTCGTACCGTCGTGCTCAAGGGCCGTACCCTCGTGCTCAAGGATCGTACCGTCGTGTTCAGGGGTCGTACCGTCGTGCTCAAGGGCCGTACCCTCGTGCTCAAGGATCGTACCGTCGTGTTCAGGGGTCGTACCCCTCCCACGTACTCTCGGGGTCGTACCACCCCTACGTACTCTGGGGGTCGTACTGTCGTGGTTAAGGGTCGTCTTACCCTCGTCCTCATGAGGTCAACGCTTGTTAGAAATCGTCCGTACCAGAAAGACTTAACATACAGACACCCACATACGCACACACATACGCACACATATACGCACACATATACGCACATACGCACATACATACGCACACATATACGCTCGTCATCAACTTGATACAGACATTGAGAACATGGCCGATGTGTGTACGACCCTTGAGCATGACGGTACGACCCTTGGGCACGACGGTACGACCCTTGGGCACGACGGTAAGACCCCCTTTAAAGGCCATCGTAAACCAAGGGTCGTACCGCCGTCCTTGATATTCCCGGGTCGTTGTGCCCCACAGGTGACGGTCAGGGTCGTCAGCAAACCAGTTACGCAACGCCTCCCGTGACCCGACCCCCCGGGGTCGAACTTGGAAGGTCAGCGTCCGGCCACACCGCATTTAAGCTCACGTGTGGATCACCAGTACATGTGTGGGGGGGCGGGGGGGTGTTGACCTCCGCTCCGGCTTGGGTCACAGGTCACTCACTCACGGCGCCTGGGTGGGGGGGGGGAGGGGGAGGAGGGATATTTCATGTCAACAGAGGTCAGGGAACTGCGCACATGTGAGGTCAGGGAACTGCGCACATGTGAGGTTAGGGAACTGCGCACATGTGAGGTCAGGGAACTGCGCACATGTGAGGTCAGGGAACTACGCACATGAGGTCAGGGAACTGCGCACATGAGGTCAGGGAACTGCGCACATGTGAGGTCAGGGAACTGCGCACATGTGAGGTCAGGGAACTGCGCACATGTGAGGTCAGGGAACTACGCACATGAGGTCAGGGAACTGCGCACATGAGGTCAGGGAACTGCGCACATGTGAGGTCAGGGAACTGCGCACATGTGAGGTCAGGGAACTGCGCACATGTGAGGTCAGGGAACTGCGCACATGTGAGGTCATACGAAGAGGTTGTGTGGGCCAGAGGATGGTGGGAGGAAGGTGGAACGAGATGGTATAGTGTGTTGGCAGGGGTTAGTGGTGGCAGGGGGGTAGTGGCGGCAGTGGTAGTGGTGGCAGGGGGGTAGTGGCGGCAGTGGTAGTGGTGGCAGGGGTTAGTGGTGGCAGGGGGGTAGTGGCGGCAGGGGTTAGTGGTGGCAGGGGTTAGTGGTGGCAGGGGTTAGTGGTGGCAGGGGGGGTAGTGGCGGCAGTGGTAGTGGTGGCAGGGGTTAGTGGTGGCAGGGGGGTAGTGGCGGCAGTGGTAGTGGTGTCAGGGGTAGTGGTGGCGGTGGTAGTGTTGTCAGGGGTAGTAGTGGTGGCAGTGGTAGTAGTGTTGTCAGGGGGTAGTGGTGGCAGTGGTGGTAGTGTTGTCAGTGGGTAGTGGTGGCAGTGGTAGTAGTGTTGTCAGGGGGTAGTAGTGGCAGTGGTAGTAGTGTTGTCAGGGGGTAGTGGTGGTAGTGTTGTCAGGGGGGGTAGTGGTGGCAGTGGTAGTCCTCTTAACGAGGTTCTGGTGTTAGACAGATTTGACCCCGGGGTTCACGTGGTCGCACAAGCAGCCTAACTACCCAACTACCTAACTACTTCTAACTAGCTGTTGTTAACTAGCCAGTGTCGTAACTTAGTCATTTCAAGTCGGCGTGATTGTCAAACCAGCCGTTAGTTAACTACCTTTTGACATTCAAACTGTCGTCACGGTAGTTTGAGGCATTGGGTAGTTAAAGGCACTCTCTAACAAGCTCATGTGACCCCCTTAACTACACGTCTGGCTAACAGCTGCGGAACGAGCCGTAACTACAGGAGTGCCCACGTGACGATTCCAAATGCCAATTGGACGGTGGGATGGTGAATGGCCTGTACTCCTAGATAGATAGATAGATAGATAGATAGAGAGAGAGAGAGAGAGAGAGAGAGAGAGAGAGAGAGAGAGAGAGAGAGAGAACCACCCGCTGGTGATTAGGTCGTTAACAGTTTTTGAGTCTCAAGGCTGGTGTGGGTGGTGGTGGTGGGGCCCTCCTCCCCCTCCCCCCCTAGCATGAGCTAGTTAAGACCCCGCTAATTGGCAGTTTGGCTGTTTTCATTAGCGGGGGCTTTACTGAGGGGGGGGGGGAGGGGGCTGCTCCCCCCCAAAGCTTGAGCGGTGTTGCTGGCTCAAGCTGGTTGGTGAAGCTTTCCTTCCTGACACACACACACACACACACACACACACACACACACACACACACAGAGCAAGGATTCGAACCCTCTCTCTCTCTCTCTCTCTCTCACTCACTCACTCACTCACTCACTCACTCACTCACTCTCTCTCTCTCTCTCTCTCTCTCTCTCTCTCTCTCTCTCTCTCTCTCACTCACTCACTCACTCACTCACTCTCTCTCTCTCTCTCTCTCTCTCTCTCTCTCTCTCTCTCTCTCTCTCTCTCTCCTTCCTTCCTTAATCACTTCATCAACCACAATTAAAGGCGGACCGTCGTTTGCCAAAGCTGCCCGGCCTCCTGATTGGCTGTTTTCGTGTGTTTGGGTAAACGACCCTTATGGGGGGGGGGGGGAAATTGACCCTGGTAATCCGGGCTGGTTAGGGGGGTCGAGCCAATTAGCGGGTCGAACTGCTCACGAGGTGGCGGCCTCGTGACAAGGGTCGTTAGCGGCCCGGGGGAGGGGGGTGGGTAGTTGGTAGTTAGCCTGTTATCCTAGGATAATGAGCGGTAGTTAGGTGAGTCTCGTTGACCTCGTTGATCACCCAGCGCTTAAGCACAAGTCCTTGCCGCCGACTCGTTTAGTGTTGTCGTTGAACACGTGTGCAAGAGTAACGATAGATAGATAGATAGATAGAGATAGATAGATAGATAGATAGAGAGAGAGAGAGAGAGAGAGAGAGAGAGAGAGAGAGAGAGAGAGAGAGAGTCCCCCCTCACGGTTAACGAGCCGTCGGTGACGCAGATGTGGCATGCGTCTAACATGGCTAACCCCGGGGTTCAACGTTAATTGGACCTGAATGTGACGTTGGAATTAGATGCAGTTTTTCTGTAGGTGTTCGGCGCCATCTCCACATTACGGACGTGTTTATATATTCCTGTCTGGTTTATATATATATATATATATATATATATATATATATATATATATATATATATATATATATATATATATATATTTCTTTCAAACTATTCGCCATTTCCCACGTTAGCAAGGTAGCGTTAAGAACAGAGGACTGGGCCTCTGAGGGAATATATATATATATATATATATATATATATATATATATATATATATATATATATATATATATATTATATATATATATATATATATATATATATATATATATTGGATTCATAGGAATCTCTCTCTCTCTCTCTCTCTCTCTCTCTCTCTCTCTCTCTCTCTCTCTCTCTCTCTCTCTCTCTTCCCTGTATGCTCATTTATTTGTATATTGGTACGTTAATGGAGTATATTTTGGCCCTCCCCCCTCGTCCAATAGTGGTACACCAGCCACATAAAACGACCAATTTACCCCGGGACGTAACCCTCACTCTCTACATTCCGGGATCGTAATGATTATCATATTAACTATTGATTACTATCTCTAATGATCTAACTATCCATCTCCGTCGTCTGTAACCGTCTAACAAGCCAATTACCGTCAAGGTACCCATCTCCGTTGTCTGTAACTATCTAACAAGCCATTTACCCTCTCAACTACCCATCTCCGTCTTCTGTAACCATCTAACAAGCCAAGTGTAGTTAATCTGTATGTCAACTATTACTTTCGTTAACTGCTATTCTCTCTAACAAGAAAACCCTTCCCCTAACGATGGTTAGATGCCTCTTTAACAACAGACCGCGCTCCTAACAAGCTAACCATCCTCCCCTGTTCCCTGAAAAGGCGATTACTACCTTAACCAGGCAATTAGCGTCAGGCCCGGCCGTGAGGTGACTCCAGCTAACCCCAGAGCCTGGGGGCAGTCTGGAGGCTACTGTGTTCTCTGGGGGATGGGGGGGGGTAGTGATCCTGGAGAGACAGTGGCTATGGGAGTAATGACTTTGGGGGTAGTGACCTTGGAGACTGCCTCTGGGGGTAGTTACGTTGGAGACTGTCTCTGGGGGTAGTTGCGTTGGAGGCTGTCTCTGGGGTTAGTTACGTTGGAGACTGCCTCTTGGGGGTAGTTGCGTTGGAGACTGTCTCTGGGGGTAGTGACCTTGGAGACTGCCTCTGGGGGTAGTTACGTTGGAGACTGTCTCTGGGGGTAGTTGCGTTGGAGGCTGTCTCTGGGGTTAGTTACGTTGGAGACTGCCTCTTGGGGTAGTTGCGTTGGAGACTGTCTCTGGGGGTAGCTACGTTGGAGACTGTCTCTGGGGGTAGTGACCTTGGAGACTGCCTCTGGGGGTAGTTACGTTGGAGACCCTCTGGGGTAGTGACCTTGGAGACTGCCTCTGGGGGTAGTTACGTTGGAGACTGTCTCTGGGGGTAGTGCCCGTGGAGACTGCTTCTGGGGGGGTATTGATCTGGGGGTGGGTACCCTCCCCCTATACGCCATCTATTCCTTCTTCATCTTCCTCCTTCCCTCCTTTTCCATCTCCCTCCCTCCCTCCTTCCCTCCCTCCTTCCCTCCCTCCTTCCCTCCTCCACCGTCAGCGTGGTGGCGTCCTTGGGAAGCGAACCCTGGTTCCCGCGTTGCTGGCTACCACCCGCCCCCCAAGGTAGCCAATTGTTGCCCAAATCTCTATCATTAAACCGCTTTATTTACGTTCGCATTTAGCGCCCAGTCACTTCCCATCAAAGCCCATTTTCTGTCTGGTGTTTTTGGGGGCCATTTTTTTTCCCCTCCCCCAGCATTCCGTTTTCTGTTGGTTGGTTGTCGGTGGGCCATTTTTACCCTCGCCCCATTTTCTGTGGGGGTTGTACAAGACCGAGTCATGTAATTATGACCCCGTTTTATTTTTTTTTGTCCCGAGAAAAACAAAACAAAAAAAGTAAATAGAATCAGTTTCAAATCCAATGTTACATTATTATTATTTGTGTAATGTAATCGTGTGTAATTAAGATTACATTGTAGTGTGATAATGAAGAGTACTTCGGGAGGGCGTGTCATGAAGCCCTTAATTCCCTCCGACGCTGGGAATAAAAAAGAAAAAACAAAAGAAAAAAAATAGGTGCAATTAGGGTGATTGTTCCGTGTCTTCCTCTGTGGCAAGTTCGCCTCCCTCCCTCCCTCCCTCTTCTTCCTCCTCTTTCCCTAAGACTTTCGCTCACTTACCGTGAGCATCGCGGGGCGACTCACGGGCGAAACAATCTGGGAATTGTACCTTAACATGTGGGAGGAGGAGAGAGGGGGAGTGGTCTTGGTGAGTTGCAGGTGGTCGCCAGCGTAAATATCTCGGCCATTGGTTCTTGGCGGGGCTCGAGATGTGTCCACTCTCTCTCTCTCTCTCTCTCTCTCTCTCTCTCTCTCTCTCTCAGTGCCCCCGCCCCCCCCCCTCCTCTCGAAGCGCCGCCTGCGGAATATACTACCGCCTCCCCAGTTAACTGGTGCACCTGTGTGCAGCCAATCAGAATGCGCGCCTCAGGAGAAGAGCCATATATATATATATATATATATATATATATATATATATATATATATATATATATATATATATATATATATGATCACCTGATGAAACCGCACGTCTCTAAACCTCGGCTGACCTGACCTGACCTGATTTAATGACACTTAACCTGTAATTACCTCACAGAACGCTTGTCTATTGATGAATTTCTGGCCGTAGTGAATGGCTGACTCGTTGAGGACAAAGGTCAGGTCAAAGGTCAGGTCAACATGGTCATGCGCGGGCGTACGATGACCCACCGCCCGTCGCGCTGCATATAAGGGAAAGGAAAAATGGGGAAAAGCGGGGTCGTCGCTGGGACTAATTATGATGAATGTTCATGTCGGCCATGTTGGCAGTGGGGGGGGGGGAGGGGTTGTCGGCCATGTTGGAGAGATTGGGCGGGAAATGAGACATGACAAGTGGCTTGGGCGGCCCCATGTTGTATATATATGAGAGAGAGAGAGAGAGAGAGAGAGAGAGAGAGAGAGAGAGAGAGAGAGAGAGAGAGAGAGGAAGGGAGAGTAATCATCAGGGAGGGAGGATAAATGAGAGGGGAAAGAGAATACTCAACGGGGAGAAGGTGTAGTGGAGGGGACATCATAAACATGTATAACGTCCACAGCTCACCGAGCTGTTCGCATTGCCGTCATCACCCCCCACCCACCCCAACGTTCAATAAAGGTATTTATCAACCGTGGGTGATACATTATCACCTTAATTATCCGATAACGCACATTATTGCAGAGGACGACCTTTGTGATATTTTAACATATGTTCTACACTGCAGTTAGGAATATTTATAGACGGTAATGACCATGTACTGGCGCGGGTAGGAGCGGTCGCTGGAAACGTGGGGCTGCATGTTCGCTGGGACCGTTCGACATCGTCCACGTCCTCGTCGTCTCATTCACTCGGGCATGTTCGCTGCCAGCGTTCGTCGTCGTCCACGTCGTCGTCTCATTCACTCGGGCATGTTCGCTGCCAGCGTTCGTCGTCGTCCACGTCGTCGTCTCATTCACTCGGGCATGTTCGCTGCCAGCGTTCGTCGTCGTCCACGTCGTCGTCGTCGTCTCATTCACTCGGGTGTGTGAATTAGTTTGATCTCATCCTGGCCGCTCGGCTAGCCAGGTGAGATGATGATGAAGTCTGGGGCATGATTTATCGCTCTGGCCTGAGGTGGGTGCAAAAATGGCCTCCTTCTCACGTACGAGAAGGCTTCAACCGAGAGAGAGAGAGAGAGAGAGAGAGAGAGAGAGAGAGAGAGAGAGAGAGAGAGGAACCAAAAAAATAAATTAACATCGTATTTTCTGGACTGGAGTTTATCAAAGTGTTGCGAGCGAGGTGGAGAGCGCACGAGCAGCGTCCGGGCGAACAAAAGCACTGGCGAGCAAACATGTGAAGCACAGTTCGCGCGCCAGAAAAAAAGAAAAAAAAAATGGAAGATCGCTGGCGCTGGGGCATTTGTTCCCAAGCACGTAGCCCGCCCTTCCTCACGCTCGTATGTTATCCACCACTTCCTCCTGGCTCTCGCACAAGGGTAATGGCCGATGATGGTTTAGGGGTAATTTCTCCTCCCCCCCCCTTACTCCAAGTGTTTACCCCGATGTCAGACGCTGGATGATTCGTTATTATCCGGCAAAAAAAAAAGGGGCGATTTTTTTTTTTATTTACATTCTCTCGTGGAGCGGCCATTGCGGCTGACCCCCCCCCTCCCCACCAGCTCACCCCCCCCCCCCCTTTACCGCCCGGCGTCGTCCGCGGCCCCCCCGGATGTGGGGGAGGTGGGTGGTGATTTAATCTCTCTCTCTCTCTCTCTCTCTCTCTCTCTCTCTCTCTCTCTCTCTCTCTATATATATATATATATATATATATATATATATATATATATATATATATATATATATTCTTTCTTTCTTTTAAACTATCCGCCATTTCCCGCATTAGCGAGGTAGCGTTAAGAACAGAGAACTGGGCCTTTGTGGAATATCCTCACCTGGCCCCCCCTCTGTTCCTTCTTTTGGAAAATTAAAAAAAAAAGAAAAAAGAAAAAAAAAAGAAAAAAAAACGAGAGGGGAGGATTTCCAGCCTCCCGCTCCCATATATATATATATATATATATATATATATATATATATATATATATATATATATATTTCTCTTCGTGCTGAACTTAATATTTCAGAGATGATGCCTGAATTTCAGAGTAACAAGTGACATTTATTACCGACAGATTGATTTCTTGTTATTTACCTTGTTATGTACACAGGAAGTGTGTTCAGGTATGTTTGTCAGGTGTGTGTGTGTGTGTGTGTGTGTCAGCCGTTACTGCCTGTAGTGGCCACACGGGACACGACCCCCTACGACTCTTCGATACGACCGTTGAGCACGACGCTGTACGACCGTTAAGCACGACGGTGCGACCCTTGAGTACGACGTTGTACGACCGTTGAGCACGACGGTACGACCGTTGAGCACGTCGGTACGACCCTGGAGTATGACTACGACCGTTGAGCACGTCGGTACGACCCTTGAGCACAACGGTACGACCCTTGGGCATGACGACGTGGCCTTTGACCTGACCCTTTACGGTTGTGGTGTGTCGTAATGTCACACGACCCCACCCTCTACCACACGACCACCCCGCACATTGGCTGTGGTACGACCCCTCCCCTCCTCCTGATATAGCCCCCCCCTCAAGACCTCCCCCTTCCCCCCCTTCCTTATTCCAAGGGTCGTCAACCCTTGACCTGGGCTGGGGGGGGTCAGCTGGCCATATACTGCCAGAACCTGTCGGCTGGTCAGGCCCACGAGTCGAGGTCAAAGGTCAGAGAGAGAG
>NC_092287.1:23248837-23316337 GCF_036320965.1 Panulirus ornatus | reverse complement strand
CCCCCTCGAAGCCAGCCACCGGGCCCTCTCTGTTGTAACTGGTGTTGTAGATACGCGTCTTAGGCCGTCGTTTCCTCGTGGCGGGTTGTGGGGCGAGGTTGTAGGCTGCCCCAGAGGTTGGGCTGGGGTTGTATAGATGCTGCCTCTAAGGTTGTGGCTGCCTGTAGCTATGGTGTGGTTGAAGGCCACACGGGAGAGGTTGTAGATGGGTGTAACTGTGTTGTGTACTACACCCACTGGGTTGTGATTATGTCACGTCGCTCAGAGGGTTGTGGGCGAGACACATCAGCAGTTGTAACAACCCTGGGCAGAGTGGATGTGAGGTGTATGTACGCACTCAGGCAAGTAGCGTATGAGAGCACTTGTGATTGAGGTGTGCGTATATATATACACTCAGTATAAGCGTATTCGCTGCATTTCAAGTGTGCGTTTATATACACTCGAGCCTAGTTGTATATAAAGCCGCAAGATACCAAGTGTGTATATATATATACATTTATATACATGTGAAGTTGGGTTAGTTATACAAACAATTTGTGATACACTTGATAAATCCCTTTGTGTTACCTCAAGGTTTGAGTGTGTGTGTGTGTGTGTGTGTGTGTGTGTGTTTAAATGTATCAGGCACAGCAGACGATCCTCACAGCATATATATATATATATATATATATATATATATATATATATATATATATATATATATATATATCTTTTCTTTCATACTATTCGCCATTTCCCGCATTAGCGAGGTAGCGTTGAGAACAGAGGACTGGGCCCTTGAGGGAATATCCTCACCTGGGCCCCTTCTCTGTTCCCTCTTTTGGTTAAGCCCTTGTGCACAACGGTACGACCCCTTGAGCACGACGATACGACCCTTGTGCACGACGATACGACCCCATGAGCACGACGGTACGACCCCGTGAGCACGACGGTACGACCCCGTGAGCACGACGGTACGACCCCATGAGCACGACGGTACGACCCCGTGAGCACGACGGTACGACCCTTGAACACGACATTCGGCACAGTCAGGACCCTTGGCCATCACTGCCGGAGGTCGTCGCACTGTCGTCCTGGAGGGGTCGTACTAGTGCCCAAGGCTCGGTCGTTCCGTCGCGCTGATGGGTCGTACCGTCGTTAACGTCCCCCACCTCCACTCCCCCTTACGGTAGACCGCAGCCACTCCAGCTGCGCCGCAGGGCCAGCGAACCGCATGCGGGCCATGCGGCCCGCAGCTGCGACCAGAGAATAAATTCCTTTCAGGGTTACCGAGAGAGAGAGAGAGAGAGAGAGAGAGAGAGAGAGAGAGAGAGAGAGAGACTAGCGTGTCTGGAGCCCAAGGCGGTCGCGTCATTATTATACATCTGGCAGGGGCGGCGGCGGCGTCCCCGGGCGCGCGGGTGAATGCGCTCCTCCTCGGAAGTATCGTACGGGATCCCCCAAGGTTGACGTGCTCTCGTCGTAGTACGATAACACTTGCCAAACTCTCTCTCTCTCTCTCTCTCTCTCTCTCTCTCTCTCTCTCTCTCTCTCTCTCTCTCTCTCTCTACACACACACACACACACACACACACACACACACACACATACATCTCTTTCCCCCTCAATCCCGAATGTCACATCACTTCTCTTCCAGCTGGAGATTTTGATCGTCACCGCTGTTCGTTCATCGTGTAGAACAGTAGCTTTACGGAAGAACATGGGAAAGCTGTTCTTCGCCATGAAGCACAGTAGAAGAAAAGGAAAGATATGGAAGCTGTTGATGACTGGGGACATCAACATGGAAAAGATCAATATTGCATCTGGCGCTCAGCTAACAGCATGTCTTACAAACAGACTCTCTCCCTCTGATCCCCCCACCTTGGCCAGTCTTAGCTACACAGTGTGTATATATATATATATATATATATATATATATATATATATATATATATATATATATAATCGCATAATGCCCTCCAGCAGTAAGGATTCGAACCCTTATCCTTTACTGTGGGAGCTGGGTACGCTGACGACTAACAGTAAGGATTCGAACCCTTACCCTTTTGTGTGGGAGTTGGGTACGCTGACGACCATCCTATTGAGGGCATGTTCTGTGAAAAAGGTGCTCTCATACCACAACATATATATATATATATATATATATATATATATATATATATATATATATATATATATATATATAGTGTCTTATGTTATTACACCAGGCAATGAGTCACAGACAAAGTTATGAGACGCTAGTTTCGGTCGCTGGCAATGTTGTTCTCTGGCTGGTGGAGGCGTTGACCTGTCAACAGTAAATTACACGGCACGTCTTTCCATCAAACTAAATAAATATTCATTTATTTTTTCATCCAATTAATTCTGTCATGAATATTGCTATATATTTTTTTTATGTTTGTAACGTTATCTTTATGTATATTGTATTTTTCATTGTAAAATGTATAAATGACTTGTTTTTCTGCCGTTGTACAATTAAAACAGTATTTCCATTGTTTCTGTGTCCTGTTTTGATAATATTTGAAATGATTTATATCATGACCATTCCATCATATTGTACAAAATTAAATTTTTCTGACTTTTACAAAGAGACTTTTAAAAAACTGTATGTATATATATATATATATATATATATATATATATATATATATATATATATATATATGAAATGTATTTATGTGATATTGATTGTTTATTTATGTGGGGTTATTTATGGTTTATAAGCACTCACTGTTCATGTGCGATTACGTGCATTGTTTGTTTGTTTGTTTGTAAACATTGTTTTAATACATGTTTTTGTTTACAGGTGAGTCGAGTGTCATCAGTGACGTCACGGTGCTCCGTAAGGTAATGTGTGTTTACATTGTTGTTGTGTGGTGACCTCGACCATGACCCCGGTCCTGGACCTCTCTCTCTCTCTCTCTCTCTCACACACACACACACACACACACACACACACACACATACACACACACACACACACACACACACACACACACACACACACACACACACACACACACTCCCTCCTCCACCAGCAGCAGGAGCAAGAGAGGAAACATTAAGGTCTCCTTCCTCCCTTGTCTGCCATCTTTTCACTTCCCTCCCTCCCTCCCTCCTTCCCTCCCTGGAGTGGAGGGAACTTCCGCTGGTTGCCGGCCCTTGGTGTGTGTGTTCGAGGCCTACCATTTCTTGTGGAATACCCTTACCAGGTTCGCTACTCTCTCACCCATCACCCATCACCCCAGCCCATAACCCATTCCTCCATTTCCTATGACACCCATTCTTTCCCTTCTCTCTCACTCTCTCTCCCCTTCCCATCGCCCTCACCCCGTGTCCCCTCCCCTGTGGCTTACAGTTGGGGGTGAAGGGGAAATAGAGATTAACCCCCCACCCGCCCCCTCCCCTTAACTAGGGGGTGATTAGGGGTAAAGAGGGAGGGGAGAGAGAGAGGGAGGGGGTGTTCTAGTGCCTCTTGTGAGGACTCGGGTGGAGCCACAGTGGGAGGGGAGGGGAGGGGTGAGTGGGGGGCCGTCGTTACAAAGGTGGGGGTGTGGGGGTGTGGAGGGGGAGTTACGGTGGTGGTGGTAGTTAAGTGGGGGAGGGAGTTGGGGGAGACGGGAGGGAGAGAACAGACGAGTGTGACGTGATGTGGAAGAGGGGGAGATAAAAGTTGAAAAGGGAAAGTGATTTGTAGAGAGGGGGTGTGTGGGGGTCTCTCTCTCTCTCTCTCTCTCTCTCTCTCTCTCTCTCTCTCTCTCTCTCTCTCTCTCTCTCTCTCTCTCTCTCTCTCTCTCTGGGGTCTTGGAGAGGGGCTTAGGGACATTCCAACCCCGGGGCTAGACGGTATCCCTGGGGGAGTTCTAGCCTTTATCCCAGGGGAGGCGCTCAAGGCTGTATGGAAGAGGAGTTCTAAGCTTTTTTACCGGGGAGTTCTAACCCTTGTTGAAGAGAGTTCTAAACCGTATTCTAAGGAGTTTATGAACTCTGTCATTGAGGAGTTCTAAGCTTTATCTTAGGGGAGTTCAAACCATTATCTCAGGGAGTTCTAAACATGATTTCGGGGGGAATTCTAAACACAATCCCGGGGAGTTCTAAACATAATCCTGAGGGGGGAGGGGAGTTCTAAATATAATCCGGGGTCGGGGGGGGGGATTTCTAAACATAATCAGGAGGTTGGGAGGGGGTGTGTGAGGGGGGAGTTCTAAACAAAATCCGGGTGGGTGAGGGGGGAGAGTTCTAAGCATAATCCGGGGGGGGGTGGAGGGTGAGAGGGGGGGAGTTCTAAACAAAATCCCGGTGGGTGAGGGGGGAGAGTTCTAAGCATAATCCGGGGGGGGTGGAGGGTGAGAGGGGGGGAGTTCTAAACAAAATCCCGGTGGGTGAGGGGGGAGAGTTCTAAGCATAATCCGGGGGGGGTGGAGGGTGAGAGGGGGGGGAGTTCTAAATCTAACCCCCCCCCCCCCCGGGTAGGTCGTGACTCAACCCTGGGGGAACACTTGGCCACCCTCGTCTGTGGTCGGGGGGGGGGGGGGGACCACCAAGCCAGTGCCAGACCCCATGTAAACATCAGAGAAATGTTTGGATGTCTCATAAACCAGGAGAGTTGATCTCTCCTGTTCAGGGCTAAGGGCTCGCTGTTCAGGGCTAAGGGCTCGCTGTTCAGGGCTAAGGGCTCCCTGTTTAGGATAAGGGTCCCCTGTTCACGCTAAGGGCTCCCTGTTCAGGGTTAAGGGCTCGCTGTTCAGGGCTAAGGGCTCCCTCTTCACGCTAAGGGCTCCTTGTTCAGGGCTAAGGGCTCCCTGTTCAGGGCTAAGGGCTCCCTGTTCAGGGTTAAGGGCTCGCTGTTCAGGGCTAAGGGCTCCTTGTTCAGGGCTAAGGGCTCCCTGTTCACGCTAAGGGCTCCTTGTTCAGGGCTAAGGGGTCCCTGTTCAGGGCTAAGGGCTCCCTCTTCACGCTAAGGGCTCCTTGTTCAGGGCTAAGGGATCCCTGTTCAGGGCTAAGGGCTCCCTGTTCACGCTAAGGGCCTCCTGATTAGGCTAAGGGCTCACTGTTCAGGGCAAAGGGCTCGCTGTTCAAGGTAGTGGGTCGTACCGTCGTTGCTGTCAAGGGATCGTACCGTCGTGCTCAAGGGTCGTACCGTCGTGCTCGAGGGGTCGTACCGTCATGCTCGAGGGGTCGTATCGTCATGCTCGAGGGGTCGTACCGTCATGTTTGAGGGTCGTACCGTCGTGCTCGAGGGGTCGAAAGCCACCACAAACCCCTCGTCGCTGTACCGGCGGTGCTGTACCCCGAGAGGATACACGGTACGGTGCGGTACGGTATTACGTAATCCGTGACGTCACGGGGGCAGTTGGTTGATCACACGTTTTGAGATTAAATCGCTCAGTTACGAACCCGGGGGGGGGGGGGGGGGGGGGAGAGGCTGGTTGAGACCAGTTTGGTACGTGTTTTGTCTCGCGACAGAGTCAGCGGGGCGTGACCCCTCCAGGTCGTTCCACGGGTCACGGGTCATTAGCTGGTTAACGAGGCAGTCAAATCAGGGAGAGCCTCATCCCCTCCCTCCCCCCCCTTTGCCATCTTAATCACCGGTCATTCATTAACGTAATGAAGATGTTTATATATTTTTTCTTTTATAAAGCGTTCAACGATGGTGATTGTGGTGTTCAACGAGTGCTCGTTAAGTCTCGTCGGACGTCGGTTCGCGTGGTGGCTCGTTTCACTCTAGGTTTTGCCTTTTTGGGCAAGCGTTCAACGATGGTGACTGTGGTGTTCAACGAGTGCTCGTTAAGTCTCGTCGGACGTCGGTTCATTTAGTGGCTCGTTTCAACTCTGGGTTTTGCCGTTGATCGTTTCGCAAAGATGGCGTCTTAGACGCCTCGTTAAGTTTCGTTTTAAGTCCCGACCTTGTGGTGGCAGGATCAGTCGTTGTACACGGTCGATCAGGTGTTCAACGAGGCGAGATAAGGTGATGGGGGGGACGGGGGGTGAATAATAACCAGACCTGAACATTGCGTTGAACGTGTGAGCAGCAGCGGGCGGTCACACAGGCCCTCGGTTTAAACTGTGGTCCACACGGTTTATAATGATCGCTTCCGTCAGCAGTGAGAGAGAGAGAGAGAGAGAGAGAGAGAGAGAGAGAGAGAGAGAGAGAGAGAGAGAGAGAGAGAGAGAGAAAGTGAGAGAGAGAGAGAGAGAGAGAGAGAGAGAGAGAGAGAGAGAGAGAGAGAGAGAGAGAGAGAGAGAGAGAGAGCGCCACAATTAGTGGGGCTGTCTGGAAACTGTCAGGAATGAAAGAGCTCGTTGAGTGGCCCGGCCGTCAGCCTCGATGAGTGGCCCGGCCGTCAGCTTCGTTGAGTGGCCCGGCCGTCAGCCTCGTTGAGTGGCCCGGCCGTCAGCCTCGTTGAGTGGCCCGGCCGTCAGCCTCGTTGAGTGGCCCGGCCGTCCACCCCCTGGCCACTCAGAGAGCATTGGAGATGAGCCAGTGAGCTAGCAATGGGGATCTGGGCCACTCAGTGAGCATTGGGAGTTTGAGCCACTCAGGGAGCATTGGGAGTTTGGGCCACTCAGCGAGTATGTGATGGCTGCCAATCAGTGAGCAGTAGTGAAGGGGGAGTCTGGGCCACTCGGCGAGCTTAGAGTGTAGGACACTCATCAAGCATATGCCGATAGCCTTTCATCTGGCTTGGGATGGTTGGGAAGGATGCAAACAGTTGGGTCAACATGCACAGTTTGATGGCCACTCATCAAGCACAGTGAGTACTCAGTAAACACTGGGGGAGAATGGCCACTCACCGAGCGTAGTTGACGGTCCACGCAGAGAGCGCTAAGCAAGTTTAATTTGCATTAGGAAATTGAAATGCTTTCGATTTACATGAACAAAACCGACATGAGAATAACATAGATATGCTAATCACACACACACACACACACACACATACATATATTATATGTTTTGCTTTGTCGCTGTCTCCCGCGTTAGCGAGGTAGCGCAAGGAAACAGACGAAAGAATGGCCCAACCCACACACATACACATGTATATACATACACGTCCACACACGCAAATATACATACCTATACATCTCAACGTATACATATATATACACACACAGACATACACATATATACACATACACATAATTCATACTGTCTGCCTATCTTCATTCCCATCGCCACCTCGCCACACATGAAATAACAACCCCTTCCCCCCTCATGTGTGCGAGGTAGCGCTAGGAAAAGACAACAAAGGCCACATTCGTTCATACTCAAATCTCTCTCATGTATAATTCACCGAAACCACAGCTCCCTTTCCACATCCAGGCCCCACAAACCTTTCCATGGTTTACCCCAGACGTTTCACATGCCCTGGTTCAATCCATTGACAGCACGTCGACCCCGGTATACCACATCGTTCCAGTTTTTCTATATATCTGATAATCCACTGGAAAATGAAACACGATAAGTTCCCAAGTGCACTTTCGTGTAATAATCACATCGTCAGGGGAGATGTTTAAACGTATCTACTACGCCAAATGATTGAGATCGGATGGATGCGTTCGAGTCTGGCGACATGCGTATCATAAAATTTATTTTGTGGACAAGAAAGGGAACTTTACATATTTTATCTACATTATAGCTATCCAATTTATATAGACCTTGTTTACCAGTGGCGTCTTAGCTACGTCTCTTCCTTGTGTATCAACTGACTTAAGTTTCTTGTGTCTCCCCCTGATGATGTGATAATGACACGAAAGTGCACTTGGGAACTTATCGTGTTTCATTTTCCAGTTTATTATCAGCATTATCTATCTATCTATCTATATATATATATATATATATATATATATATATATATATATATATATATATATATATATATATATATATATATATATTATAACAGGTGTGAAGGGATACGATTTATATCTGGATACTAATGTAGCTGGTTTAGTGTGGGCTCTGGAGCAACTTGCTTTGGCATAGCTGTGCATGTTATCATGCTGGTAGTAACAATTTAAACTAACACACGTGGCCAGGAAATGGATGATAACCAGCATTAACAGTGTATCTTTATGTTAATCCATAATTTGATATATATATATATATATATATATATATATATATATATATATATATATATATATATATATATATATATCCTATGAGTCGACAGGGAAAATGAAACAAAGTTCCCAAGTGCACTTTCGTGTCGTAATCACATCAACATAGGAGACACAAGAGAGAAATATAACAGTCAGTTGATATATACAAGGAAGAGACGTAGCTAGGACGCCATCTGAGAGAGAGAGAGAGAGAGAGAGAGAGAGAGAGAGAGAGAGAGAGAGAGAGACCACAGTGTCATGAATCAGACAATTATGAGGAAGTGATATTATTCAAGTATGATTATTTTTTTTTTCCACTCTTATCAGCCTCGAAAGCGGATTTAGTTTATACATTTTACCTTCAAAGTTATCATAAGTCGAGGACTCGGTGGAGGCGCGGACAATACCCAACCCACGGAAGTCTCGGGCCAAAACAAGACCATAAATCACCTGTTTATTGGCCTCCCCGGCTCTACCTCCCGTCCCCCCCAGGCTAAGTTGCCGGATCGTATTTTCCCGCCGTTGCGACAGTGGCTTTTTTGGGGGGGAGGGTGTCGCGCGCGTTCGTATCCCCGTGTATCCCGTGCATCCTTCGGGTGTTGTGGTGGGTGGTGAACCCGGTGTGTAGCGGTGTGTGTGAGGGTGTATTTTACACCTTGGGTGTAGTCCAGCAGAATGCTTTTAAGTGTCCTGTGTTTGGGGTAGTGTATTGAAGGTGGAGGGGTGGTGTTTTCCGTCGTCCGAATACCTCGGGTGTATCGCGTTGTATCTAATGCATCCGTCAAGTGTCGTGTATACACAGTGGGTGTCGTAGCGAAGCAGGGTGTACCAGTCACATCTCTAGGGGGGAGGGGAATATATAAGCAGTGGTAGGTGGATATCCATCCACCTGGGCCAGGTGTATATAGTGGGGGGGCGACGCGACACCGCCCCTCCTCCACCTCCTCCTCCAGGTAACCAGTTTACTGCGACCTACCCCCAAGGCCCTTTATCCCCACCCCCCCAATGTTGTACCCGCATCTTAAACGCTTCGTCTTGTTTGTACAACCTCACCACAACCTAGTTATTATAACTTGCCCGAAGTTCAGCGACGTTTCAGCGACGTCTCGGGGAGTTCACACACCCCTCCCCGCCTCAGCTCGCACATCTCGGTCACACGGAGCGGCGTGATCAGCTAATCTGTTGATGTACGCATCCCGCACTGTATAGCCGCCCCCCCTCCTTCCGTCATTCACCAGTGCATTGAGAAAGCAGTGATTGCAGTGACGCCCCTCCCCCCTTTAACCCCAGCCCCACGCACGGGAACCAGTAAATCATAAATGTATATGAATGTATATGTATTACATAGACACATTTTTATAGTATATGATCAATCCCTACTTTGTTATTTAATCTGGTGTGATATATATATATATATATATATATATATATATATATATATATATATATACACACACACACACACACACACATACACACACACTTAATCGCCCTTTCCCGCGTTAATGAGGTAGCGCAAAGAAACAAACGAAAGAATGGCCCAACCCACACACACACATTTATATATATATATATATATATATATATATATATATATATATATATATATATATATATATATATATATATATATACATACACTCCTGTGTATCTTCTACAGTTCCACCGTTGTATTTTTTTGGGTTGCGTTTAATTTGGCGTGGTTGATCGCTCGGCCAGTGTTGTGAATGTAAGCTCATTAACATATGTGGCATAGCTAGCTTATCAAGGTCACGGTGGGGGGGGGGTGTTGAAGCTTGGGTTCACTTGTCTCACTTGAAGCTTTTTTTGGGTACGCTTTAGCTTTTTATAATGTACTGGTGGATGAGGGATGTGGCCGGCTGAAGCCTGGTGTATTATCTGAAGTTTTTTGAGGCATTGTTGTGAGAAGTGAAGTGGCATGTAGATCAGTCATGAAGTGAACCCTTAGTCCCGTCTTGAAGTGAACTTTCAGACCCGTCATGAAGTGAACCCTTGGACGAGTGAACCCTTGAACCCGTCATGAAGTGAGTGAACCCTCACACCCTCCATGAAGTGAGTGAACCCTCACACCCTCCATGAAGTGAGTGAACCCTCACACCCTCCATGAAGTGAGTGAACCCTCACACCCTCCATGAAGTGAGTGAACCCTCACACCCTCCATGAAGTGAGTGAACCCTCACACCCTCCATGAAGTGAGTGAACCCTCACACCCTCCATGAAGTGAGTGAACCCTCACACCCTCCATGAAGTGAGTGAACCCTCACACTCTCCATGAAGTGAGTGAACCCTCACACTCTCCATGAAGTGAGTGAACCCTCATACCCTCCATGAAGTGAGTGAACCCTCACACTCTCCATGAAGTGAGTGAACCCTCACACTCTCCATGAAGTGAGTGAACCCTCACACTCTCCATGAAGTGAGTGAACCCTCACACTCTCCATGAAGTGAGTGAACCCTCACACTCTCCATGAAGTGAGTGAACCCTCACACCCTCCATGAGAGAAGTGTGAATCTCGTGAACCCAGAGAGTGAAGCATCGAAGCAGCGCGCTGCTGACCACCTCCTCCTCCCTCCCTCCCTCCCTCCCTCCCACGTGAACCCTGGGGGCTAGAAGGAGGGAAGGGAGGGGCTACAGGGATAGGATAGCTGGGGGGGGGCTAGGCTAGTCTCTCTCTCTCTCTCTCTCTCTCTCTCTCTCTCTCTCTCTCTCTCTCTCTCTCTCTCTCTCTCTCTCTCTCTCTCGTCCATCACCCACCCTCCACCACTGACGCGCCAATGAACACAGGTGGCGATGGAGTTTATATTATCCGTCGTAGCTTCACCATCACACGTGGAGAGATGTATTGAGTCGGCCCTCCCTCCCTCCCTCCTTCCATCCCTCCCTCCTTCACTCCCTCCCTCACCCTCAGCCGACGACGACCTCCTCCCCCCACTCACCCATCCCCCAACCCCACCCGCTTCGAAACGCTTCGTTTTCTACGCCCGCGATGGACGGCCCGGCCTGGCCCTGGCTGGGCCTGGCCTGGCCCTGGCTGGCTTAGCCTGGCTGGGCTGACCTGGCCTGGCCTGGCCTGGCCACTCTCAACCCCCACGTAATTATTACGTCATCGTCGCGCTAGAATGACCCCCTGGGATCGTCACCCTCCAGCCTGGGACACAGGTGTGGGATGTACTTCGTCATTTTCCGAGGTAAAGTGGGCCACGGTGTCCCGCCCCGGGTTTAAAGGCGCAAATCGGGTGTATCTGCCTGCCGTTGGCGCCTTGTGTGATCACGGGGCTTTGACGTCACTAACTACCCTTTGTCTACTTACCCTCTTGACCTCGCTAATTACAGGGTCGTTATGGGGGCGCCTCTCTCTCTCTGCTGACCCACGTGCTAATAATGATTGTCCAAAGCAGAATTGCTTGTTACCTCTTGTCTTACTGGCCCGGGGGGGGGGGGGGGTCATTATCACCGAGCAATTAGGGTATAATTTTGATTTATTTATTCTTTTTTTTTCGAGTTATTACGATATTTATAATGAAGGTTTTTAGTACAACGAAGACAGTGGGAAGTTACTACGTTAAGGGTCTGGTGTTCGACGTGTGTGTGTGTGTGTGTGTGTGTGTGTGCAGAGGTGACGGTGGACGAGAATTGAGCGGCAGTGTTTAACGAAGGGTCGAACGACCATGTTCTACCCTCGTTGGAAAGTAAGAGCCTCGCTGGGAAACAGCAAAAACAAATACAACGATTCCAGACCACGCGAATACGCCATGTGTACGACGGTACGACCCGTGGTCGCTCCGTCACCACGACCACCACCCCGCACCACCTCTCTCTCTCTCTCTCTCTCTCTCTCTCTCTCTCTCTGTACTGCACGACAGAACGACCCTTTAGATATGATTGGCTTTTGGCCTTTGGCCCCAATTGGCCAGGGGTTGGGTCAGAGATCAGGGCCACTGTGCTTAGCCCCCCAAAAAAGCCGTAGGGTCGTGCTCAAGGGGTCGTACCGTCGTGCTCAAGGGTCGTGCCGTCGTGCTCAAGGGTCGTACCGTCGTGATCAAGGGGTCGTACCGTCGTGCTCAAGGTTCGTACCGTCGTGCTCAAGGGTCGTTACCGTCTCGGTCAAGGGTCGTTACAGGTCTCGCTCAAAAGGAAACATCCAAATGTAACAACCCCCCAGACCCCCCCAACTCCTTCCCCTTAGTAAACCATTACCCTGGTGGCTCCCGGTGTCTGCTCCTCCTCCCCCTTACAACTCCCCCCTCTTAAACCCCCCCTCCGCAACTCTATTGACACTCGGGCACCGGAATTCCCCCACCGAGTCGAGCTTGGCGCGTCGGGGGCCCCCTCAGCGTGTCCAGGGGGCCCCCTCAGCGTGTCCAGGGGGCCCCCTAGCGTGTCCAGGGGGCCCCCTCAGCGTGTCCAGGGGGACCCTCAGCGTGTCCAGGGGGCCCCCTCAGCGTGTCCAGGGGGCCCCCTCAGCGTGTCCAAGGGGCCCCCCTCAGCGTGTCCAGACGTCTTAAGTGTAAACCCGGCTTTTACGCCCTGCGCACTAAACCGTCCGGGGAATAAGCAAGGGAGGGCTTCTTACTGTGTACCTGCTCCTCTTTATTTCCGGGGCCGTGAGCCGTCGAGATTCACGGGGCGAGCGGGGCTCCCGGTGAATATCTGTTGCTGTAAAATGGAAGTAATTGGCACCGGGCGGGGCGCGGCTCGGGGGGGGAGGAGGGAGATTTGGCGCGAAGGATTTGGCGCGAAGGTTTTGGCGCGAGGGTTTTGGCGCGTAAATTGAGTCAAACGAGAGCCCGTGCCACGGACGGAGTCTCTGTTGACTACCTCAGGAACGCGACGCGGAAGTTCATTATTTGAAAATAAACTCATTTTTTTTTTTTCACCTACAATTAGCTGGTTTATTTTTCAGATATTTTTGTTGTTAATTTGCTGTTTTATTTTCAGATATTTTTGTGTTTAATTTTCAGATATTTTTGTGTTAAATTTCCTGTTTTATTTTCAAAAAATTTTGTGTTAATTTGCTGTTTTACAGATATTTTTTGTGTTAAATTTGCTGTTTTATTTTCAGATATTTTTTGTGTTAAATTTGCTGTTTTATTTTCAGATATTTTGTGTTAAATTTGCTGTTTTATATTCAGATATTTTTTGTGTTAAATTTGCTGTTTTATTTTCAGATATTTTGTGTTAAATTTGCTGTTTTATATTCAGATATTTTTTGTGTTAAATTTGCTGTTTTATTTTCAGATATTTTGTGTTAGATTTGCGCGTATATTTTAAAGAAATTTTTCTTAATTTGCTGCTTTATTTTAGAATATTATTTATTTGCTGTTTTATTTTAAAATGTTTTTGTGTTAATTAGATGTAGAATACATTATTGTATTTTGTGTGATGATCGTAAATTACAGTATGACTCGTTTACATGATTCATTTACATGAAATGTATATATTTTTTTGTCTTTTCTTCTCTCGTTTGTTTACCTCGTGTTCCGCTCCTGGGTCCGTCTCTAACCCCGCGGCCTGGTCATATATAGACGAGGGGGATTTCGTGTCTGCCTGATCATTAAGGCTGTTTGAGTGCGCAGTTCACACGAAAAGACAATTTTGAAGAACACACACACACACACACACACACACACACACACACACACACACACACAAACACACAAACTTACACACACACACACACACACACAATCAACGGGAGATGAGAGATTGGACCAAACTGTTGGCACGTGGTTGGGCTCCGGATTAGGCGGCCATGTTGGAATGTGTGGTGGCGGGAAATGGCGGCCATGTTGGTCGAGTATGTTGGCGGGAAATTGCATCGGCTCGACAACAAGGGGAGGGGGGGGGGCTTGTACACTGGGAGGTTTGTGTGTGTGTGTGTGTGTGTGTGTGTGTGTGTGTGTGTGTGTGTGTTTGGAGGGGTTTGAAATTGAAATTGACTTAGAAAAGAAGTCGTTGATCCAGGGTACTGGAATTGGCAAAAGGACTTTTTAAGTCTTTTGAAGTGCATCCTCTGGAAGTCGTAGACGGAGATCAACAAGCTTATTAATCACTGGATCAATTATTGATCACTTGATTAAGCCAGTCCGCGAACTGCAATGGCAAGTTTTACTCAAGTTCTTTGTGTAAGGAGTAATCAAGGGAGAGTGTGATTGGAATTGGATAAGCAATTCTGTACTTGGCCCTGAGCCAGTGTGGTGAAGTGTCACACATGTGTTTCCTTTGGGACGGGGTAGCGTCAGGAATGGATGAAGGCAAGCATGAAAGTACACGTGTATATATGTATATGTCTGTGTATATTTATATATATTTTTTCTCCATACATATTCGCCATTTTCCGCGTTAGCGAGGTAGCGTTAAGAACAGAGGACTGAACCTAAGAAGGAAAATCCTCACTTGGCCCCCTTCTCTGTTCCTTCTTTTGGAAAAGCCAAAACTGGAGGGGAGGATTTCCAGCCCCCTCCCCTTTTAGTCGCCTTCTACGACACGCAGGGAATACGTGGGAAGTTTTCTTTCTCCCCTATCCCCAGGGATAGTGTATATATATATATATATATATATATATATATATATATAACAATTTGTCAGGTCCAAGCCACCATCTCTGAGCACAACTGGGGTATAAGGTCCAAATCCACACACTCCAAGCTGCTGCTATCTTGGGAAATATGCAAATTACATTTACAACCCTATAAATGTTTATGTCTGGTCCCAACATCATCCCCCCCCACCCCACCCCCCTCCTGCGGTACCTGTAAATTCAGCCGAGTGTGTAAATCATTTACGCTGAACCTGATGGGAGTTCAGAGTGTTGGGAAGATGTATTTTAAAAGGTTGGTAGACGTATGGGAGAGAGGGGGGTGCGTAAATGGTAGGGGGAGGGAGAGCTGGCGCGTCTCAGGGGGGTGGGTGAGGAGAGGTGGGGAGACAGGTGAGAGGGTCGGGGGAGAAGAGAGAGAGTAAGTAGCGAATCAGGGGAGAAGGTCATGGGAGTGGGGAGGAGAGATTAGGTTCAGAGGGGGTGTGTGTGTTCTATGCAGAGAGTATTATGGGCCGATGTGTTGTGGTGGGGAGTATGGGGCGTGGGGAGAGAGGAAGGGGGCCGGCCGGCGGGGAGTGGGGAGAGAGAGAGGGGCGCGCACTGGGGGAGGGGAGCGGACGTCAACAATTACTGAGGTCGGGAAGTTGGTCGCGTTTTTATTGATGGACACATTGGAAATTGGTGCCACCCTTTCCCTCCCCCCCACCTTACCCCCCCATCTACCCTCCCTCCCTCCCTCCCCTCATCACCCCTCCTCACTCCATATTCGCCCCCCCCCCCCTCGCCTACCTACAGGCCCTCTTATGTATCAAAGTAAACAGAACATGTAAGTTTATATAGCTAGGGATATAAACATCGGAGACGAAAGACACAATACGTATCTGTTTATGTATGTTATGTATCTATCTGTCTATCTATCTTGCTTATCTGTTTATGTATGTTATGTATCTATCTATCTATCTATCTTACTTATCTGTTTATGTATGTTCTGTATCTATCTATCTTACTTATCTGTCTACCTCGTCCGTGGAGAACCTTTTTTAACGCATCTGACCTTTTCCCCATTCTCTCTCTCTCTCTCTCTCTCTCTCTCTCTCTCTCTCTCTCTCTCTCTCTCTCTCTCTCTCTCTCTCTCTCATTCTAGACCTGGTCTATTAAATGGGTCCTTTGGGCATCGTCTCCCGGCTTGGGTGTGTGTGTGTGTGTGTGTGTGTGTGTGTGTGTGTTCCCCCCCCCCCCCCTTCATCTACCCTGGGGATTCGTTGCTCTGCAAAATATTCGGGCCAAAGCCGACTTAGGGTCTGTTGAAAAAATATTGAGAAGCGGGCACCCGGGCCCCCCCCCCCCCCTGCATGATATTCCCCTCCTGTAGTATCACCTCCCCCACCCCACCCCCCCACCCCCCATCTTAAGTGGGCAACAGCCACCCATGTGGTGGTTATATATATATATATATATATATATATATATATATATATATATATATATATATATATATTTCTCTCTTGTGTCTCCCCTGATGATGTGATTATTACACGAAAGTGCACTTGGGAACTTTTCGTGTTTCATTTTCCCCGTGGACTCATAGGAATATATATATATATATATATATATATATATATATATATATATATATATATATTCACAAATGTTTTTTTTTTCTCCGAAATTACCCAGACGTGTTTCTCTCTCTCTCTCTCTCTCTCTCTCTCTCTCTCTCTCTCTCTCTCTCTCTCTCTCTCACTGGTCACCCAAGGCGTGATTAATCGTGTTAAGAGAGGCTCAGGTGGCCTGCTGGAGGAGAGAGAGGGGGAAGAGGGGGGAGATCGAAGGGCATTGAGTAGGGGAGGAGGGAAAGGGAGGGAGGGAAAGGGAGGGAAGGGGGATGGATGGATTCCAAGCCTGCGTCCTTCATCTGTCACGCGCGGCCTGTGGGTGGGATCACCGAGTCTATACTTGTTCGCGACGGACGGGTTCTCGACCTTATATTTTGACCTTTTTGTTTATTGCGGTCGTGTGGTTTAGCAAACTGGTCTTGGTTTTGTTTACATGTCTGTTTACATGTTTATTCCTAGTCACGTGGTGTATCACGGGTCTTATTGTTTATTTTATTGAGAAGAAATGTCTTTTAGTTTTACATATTCCTAATTTGTGTATATACATGTATCTATCTATCTATCTATCTATCTATCTATATATATATATATATATATATATATATATATATATATATATATATATATATATATATATTATCCCTGGGGTAAGGGAGAAAGAATACTTCCCACGTATTCCCTGCGTGTCGTCGTAGAAGGCGACTAAAAGGGAAGGGAGCGGGGGGGCTGGAAATCTTCCCCCTCTCATTTTTTTTTTTTTTTTTAGTTTTCCAAAGGAAGGAACAGAGAAGGGGGCCGGGTGGGGATGTTTCCTCAGAGGTCCAGTCCTCTGTTCTTAACGCTACCTCGCTTAGGCGGGAAATGGCGAATAGTATGAAAGAAAGAATATATATATATGTGTGTGTGTGTGTGTGTGTGTGTATTCTGGTCTAGTGGTTCAGTAAACTGGTCGTGTGTTTATATATCAAGTGATGTTACGAGTATATAAATTGTATATTTACAACCACTAATTTCTTATCATAAAAGTTTTGTTGATCATAATCATCTGTGCTCTCGTTTTCTATGCAGTCTTGGTTGTGCTGCCAAATGAATGATCGTTTCAAAATTGATCGGTAATTCATTTTCTACCATTTGACGGAGTGTTTATAGGATATAGATCATACATCTTGTGTTATTTTGATGATATTGATCTTCTTAAATAGCATATTATTATGAAGGTTTGGTGGTTAATATTGATAAGTGTATATATATAGGTTGGGAGGTTGTGTATATATATGCGGGTCGCGTATTCTACGAGGCTGGTAGATCAAGTGTTTATATATAAATGCTGGGTAGGTATCTCATCGGGGTGACTGGACGACCCTTTAGTACGACGTTACGACCCGTGAACACGACGGTACGACCCTTGAGCACGACGGTACAACCCTTGAGCACGACGGTACGACCCTTGAACACGACGGTGCGGCCCTTGAACACGACGGTACGACCCTTGGACACGACGGAATGACCCTTGAACACGACGGTACGACCCTTGAGCACGACGGAATGACCATTGAGCACGACGGTACGACCTTAGAGTGCGACGACCTGCCCCTTTGACCTGCAACGCAAGCGCAACACACAGGGAGCAACACAATGTCGAGTGTTGCGTAGTGTTGCGCCGAAGCCATTGACCTGGGAGGGGAGGGAGGGGGAGTGTGTGTGTGTGTGTCTAATGGGGGGCCCCTCCCCCCCTCTCCCTCTCCCTAGGGCTCATTTGCATATTGTATAATTAGTTTTCTTTTATTTAATAATTCAATTATTGGGTGAGGAAGTTTATGTATCGGTTAGGTGGTTCTGCTCTCACTTCAGCGTACTGGTGGGCTCTGCTCTCACTCCCTTACGCCTCTCACATCTCCCTGTGGTGTATATCTTGATTCTACTCTCACTCCCTTACGCCTCTCACATCTCCCTGTGGTGTATATCTTGAGTCTACTCTCCCTCCCTACGCCTCTCACATCTCCCTGTGGTGTATTAGCGTGGCTCTACTCCCTGCGGCTCTCACTTCTCCCTGTGGTGTATTAGCGTGGCTCTACTCTCCCTGCAGCTCTCACATCTCCCTGTGGTGTATTAGCGTGGCTCTACTCTCCCTGCAGCTCTCACTTCTCCCTGTGGTGCAAAGCTTGGGTCTAACTCTCCCTTCTCCCTCCCTCATTCACTCACGTACTCCACTCTCTCTCTCTCTCTCTCTCTCTCTCTCTCTCTCTCTCTCTCTCTCTCTCTCTCATGTCATATTTTGGTACACACTTGCGTGTAGTGGAGGCTCCTAGGAAGCTTAAGGTTGCTAGGAGAGGGGTGCTGGGGCTGGGACACACCACCCCCTATCCCTCTCCTAGGAGGTGAGAGTGGTTGAATTAAGAGTGTGCTAGGAGAAGCTAGGGGGGCTTTCTCCTAGGAGGTGTAGGTGCTGGGGATGGGAGAGGTGATGCTAGGAGAAGCTAGGGGGCTTTCTCCTAGGAGGTGTAGATGCTGGGGATGGGAGTGGTGATGCTAGGAGAAGCTAGGGGGGCCTTTCTCCTAGGAGGTGTAGGTGCTGGGGATGGGAGTGGTGATGCTAGGAGAAGCTAGGGGCCTTTCTCCTAGGAGGTGTAGGTGCTGGGGATGGGAGTGGGTGATGCTAGGAGGAGAAGTCCGGGCCATCTCTTTAGGGGAATGCTAGGACAAGGGGGTGTCTGTGCTGTGAGAGGCTAGGTATTATGTAATTAAGGTAATTAGACTATTAATAAGCAATTAGATCCAAGGCGCATTAAGTGAAATTACGCCATCCAGTTTTAACACACACACACACACACACACACACACACACAACACACACACACAACACACACACACACACACACACACACACACACACACACAGAGGAAAACTGAAGGATCATTTCGACCCTCGGTCGAATATTCCTCCCAATATTCGACGTTTGAATATAAGGGTCGAATATTCCACCCAAACTTCCAATATTCGACGCTTGAATATTCCACCCAAACATCCAATATTCGTCCCTTGAATATCCCACCCAAACATCCAATATTCGACCCTTGAATATCCCACCCAAACATCCAATATTCGACCCTTGAATATCCCACCCAAACATCCAATATTCGACCCTTGAATATCCCACCCAAACATCCAATATTCGAAGGTTTCAGCGCATGTTGTAAGTTCCACGGAATCGCACACCTCGTCCGTGTACGACCGGTGTCACTTCGTGTATTCGTAGAGCTGTGTGTGTGTTCGTGCGTCGCCGTCACCAAGTGTGGCCTCTGGACCCATGGCACGCACGCACGCACGTACGCACAGTACGCACGCACGCACGCACACTATCTGGCTCTCGCATTCCACAGTGTGTGTGTGTGTGTGTGTGTGTGTGTGTGTACACGTTGCCATACGAGGATGAACCGTTGTGCTCTCTCTCTCTCTCTCTCTCTCTCTCTCTCTCTCTCTCTCTCTCTCTCTCTCTCATCATAGAAAATTGTGGAATCCTCTTCCCCCTCGTCTCGTCTTTCCCATTTTCTCTAACCTTTTCCCTCCCTCCCCCCCACCCCCACCCCCCACATTTTGAACAGCCTGGTTCTTAACGAGCAGTTAAGGAGCGCCCCGTTAAATTTTATTTATTTATTTATTTTCATATATTTTTTTTAACACAGCCAATAATTAACATGGACAGTGAAGTGTTGCGGAACACAGAGGCTCCGGGCAACGGTGGCGCTCGCTGTAGTTTTGGGAAATGGAGTTTGGCGAGGTTATGGAAGGAGGGGGGGGTGGGGGGATATGAGGGCTCTTTGTTTCATAAGGTCTAGTTTCCGATACGCCTGCGAGGGTATATGACCCCTGACTGCCGATGTGTCTTTAAGCACTGTCTTGTCTCCAGAGCTGCATGTGGGGGGGGGGGGGGGGGGGGGTGTTGAAGGTTCAGTTCACAAGGTATGGTGATTGATGTGATAAGACGCGAGGATCGCCTTTATGGCGAGTGTGATAACACTGTCTTCCCTTCGCAGCCTGCAGGGCCAAGAATATAATCCTAAGGTTTAATGTTCAATATCTCACCGTGGGTTGGTAACCCTTATGGTCGATGTGTGTTAGTTGCGTCTTGCCTCCTTAGGTGTTGGTGGGGAGGTGTTTATAACGTCTAATTTGCCATTAAACTGTGTGTGTTTATGGCCCCTGTGACGAATGCCTCATAGCCTTATCTTCTCGCCATGAGAAACGAAGCTTTTCCTAAGGTCTAATTTTCCTATTTGTTACCGTGAAGTGATGGGCCAGTACGGTGGGGTGTGGGTTAGCACTGTTTTGCGGCCTGACACGCCTTAGGGTGGGGGTGGGGTGCACGAACCCCCTCCAGCTGATGTGTGTGTGTATGTACGTGCGCGTGTACGTGTGTGTGTGTGTGTGTGTATGTACGTGCGCGTGTACGTGTGTGTGTGTGTGTGTGTGTGTGTGTGTGTGTGTGTGTGTGTGTATGTGTGTGTGTGTGTGTTCGTATTTTGTCTCCCCTGATGATGTGATTATTACACGAAAGTGCACTTGGGAACTTTTCGTGTTTCATTTTCCCCCCGTGGACTCATAGGCATATCTTGATCACGCGCAAAATTGTGATCCTTTCCAATATATATATATATATATATATATATATATATATATATATATATATATATATATATATATATATATATATATATCGCCAAAAAGAAAACGGAGGGCCGGCCTCGTCTGGGGGGGTCACTAAATAATTCCTGAGCGACTTGAATCATCTCATATAAATTTGATCGTCCACATGTGGACCACAAACTTCACGTCTGTTGTTAATACAACTTCGTAATACAACCGGTTGTTGTTAATACAACTTCGTAATACAATCGGTTGTTGTTAATACAACTTCGTAATACAATCGGTTGTTGTTAATACAACTTCGTAATACAACTGTTGTATGACGGAAGTTATATATATAGACTGTTCTCGCGTATGATGATGGGTGATCCAATTGCAGGCCATAGTTGTTAATAACTGGAGGTTGGAAATGACGGTCGTTCAATGGTCATGTTCCAGGAAGGGTTGTTACAACCTCCCCTCCCCCCACCCCCTCACCCGCCCCTCAAACCGGCTCGTTTGCCTCAGCGAGTGAGAATAATTGGTGGGGGAGTGGGGGTGGTTGGCAGTCTGGTTCTGAAACGTGGCGATTGTGTTGTAGGGTCGTTAGCGCCCTGGAGCGAGGCGGCTCCTCCCCCCTTCATCGTCTGTGGTTTAATTGTGCATCTGTTGACTCTGTGAGAGAGAGAGAGGCGAGCAATTAGAGAAATTGTTCGTGTGTGTGTGTGTGTGTGTGTGTGTGTGTGTGTGTGTGTGTGTATTTCTCGTGGGGTGGTGTGTGGGGGGGGGAACGCAACACTCCCCCCTCCCCCTCTCTTCTGTTGGATAGACAATGAGGGGAAAGGAGGGATGGGGGGTGTGGATGTGGGTGTAGTAGGGGGGGGGGTCGTGGTGGTGGTGGAAGGGGCAGCGGGAAGGGGGGTGTAAGTCAGGGAGGGGGGTGGGGTGTGTGTGTGAGAAGTGTGTTGGGTGTAGACAGGCAGACAGACACACACTGAGAGAGAGAGAGAGAGAGAGAGAGAGAGAGAGAGAGAGAGAGAGAGAGAGAGAGAGAGAGTGACTCTCTCTCTCGCTCGCTCACCACCCCTTCGTACTCGTCGTGATGGGTTGTTGATGGGGGGTTTACATCTGCCTGGGAAACCCCACGCACGGGGCGGGCGGGGGTTCAAGATGGCCGACCGAGGGGTGAGGTGAGGGGTTGTGGAGGGGTTGGAGGAGGTCCCTGGGAGAGTGAACATATGAACACTCCGGGAGAGAACAGAACAGAACATTGTTATATCAAGCCTCGCCCAGCTTAAGCTGAACGTTCTTCATCCCCCTTTCTGGAGACGACGACCCCTCCTCTCCAAGCACGGACGGTACGACCCCTCCTCTCCAAGCACGGACGGTACGACCCCTCCTCCTCCAAGCACGCACGGTACGACCTCTCCTCCTCCAAGCACGGACGGTACGACCCCCTCCTCCTCCTCCAAGCACGGACGGTACGACCCCCTCCTCCTCCTCCAAGCACGGACGGGACGACCCCCTCATCCTCCTCCAAGCACGGACGGTACGACCCCTCCTCCAAGCACGGACGGTACGACCCCTCCTCCAAGCACGGACGGTACGACCCCTCCTCCAAGCACGGACGGTACGACCTCTCCTCCAAGCACGGACGGGACGACCCCTCCTCCAAGCACGGACGGTACGACCCCTCCTCCAAGCACGGACGGTACGACCTCTCCTCCAAGCACGGACGGTACGACCTCTCCTCCAAGCACGGACGGTACGACCCCTCCTCCAAGCACGGACGGTACGACCTCTCCTCCAAGCACGGACGGTACGACCTCTCCTCCAAGCACAGACGGTACGACCTCTCCTCCAAGCACGGACGGGACGACCTCTCCTCCAAGCACGGACGGTACGACCTCTCCTCCAAGCACGGACGGGACGACCCCTCCTCCAAGCACGGACGGGACGACCCCTACTCCAAGCACGGACGGTACGACCCTTGGGTATGCTAAGCTGACCTTTGACCCGAGGGTCATGCGGTAGAGGTGAACTGTGGTGGTGATATGTGGTGGTGGTGGTGGGTTGGGGGGGAGAGGGGCAGAGAACACTCGGGTCCTTGTATTGATCACCCCCGGGGTGTAGTGACGTCAGTATTAGTGATGTGATGACGTCACCACTGGTGTCCAGATGACGTCAGTGAGTAGGGCTGTGTTGAAAGCCAGACCATAAACCTCCAAGCCCAGACCATAAGCCTCCAAGCCCAGACTATAAACCTCTAAGGCCAGACCATAAACCTCCAAGACCAGACCATAAACCTCCAAGGCCATACCATAAACCTCCAAGACCAGACCATAAACCTCCAAGACCAGACCATAAACCTCCAAGGCCAGACCATAAACCTCCAAGACCAGACCATAAGCCTCCAAGGCCAGACCATAAGCCTCCAAGACCAGACCATAAACCTCCAAGACCAGACCATAAACCTCCAAGACCAGACCATAAACCTCCAAGACCAGACCATAAACCTCCAAGGCCAGACCATAAGCCTCCAAGCCCAGACTATAAACCTCCAAAGCCAGACCATAAGCCCTCAAAGACACACACAAACACACACACCCTGGAAACCACACCATCCAACGCCATGGTTAATCAGAGCAAGACACTGGGCACCCAGACCGGGAACTGAGCGTCCCAGGACACAGAAGCCACCTCCTGAGCGTCCCAGGACACAGAAGCCATCACCTGAGCGTCCCAGGACACACAAGCCATCACCTGAGCGTCCCAGGACACAGAAGCCACCTCCTGAGCGTCCCAGGACACAGAAGCCACCTCCTGAGCGTCCCAGGACACACAAGCCATCACCTGAGCATCCCAGGACACAGAAGCCACCTCCTGAGCGTCCCTAGACAGAGAAGCCACCACCTGAGCGTCCCTAGACAGAGAAGCCACCACCTGAGCGTCCCTAGACAGAGAAGCCACCACCTGAGCGTCCCAGGACACAGAGAAGCCACCACCTCAGCGTCCCAGGACACAGAAGCCACCACCTCAGCGTCCCAGGACACAGAGAAGCCACCACTTCAGCGTCTCAGGACACAGAAGCCACCACTTCAGCGTCTCAGGACATTACAAGCCACCACCGCTTGAGCGTCCCAGGACATGAGCGTCAGGTGGTCGGGGACGGGTTGGCGTGTCCTCTCCGGAAATACCGACCCTGTGGCCCGCCGGGGGTGGTCCAGGGACTCCCCTATTGGGCCACCAGGCTGGGGGGGGGCATTTCCCCCCCACCCCCCCCTCTTTGCCCCTTCAGGGAGAGGGTGGAAGGACAAGGGAGGGTGGGAGAGAAGGAGAGGACGAGGGGGGGGAGGGGGGTTTCCAGTGGGCGGTGGAGGGTTCTGCCGGGGGGGGGGGAGGGAGGGGGGTCTGTATGGGTGGGCGGGCCAGTGGGTGGGTCGGTGGTCCTCTCTCTCTCTCTCTCTCTCTCTCTCTCTCTCTCTCTCTTTTGCAGGTTTGGGTCAAATTTCGGTCTTTTGTGGTCTGTTTACGACCATAGAGGGGGGGAAGTCGGGTCTATACCCACCCCCCGATAGACCACCTTAAGGGCGATAGTTCTGCGCTGGAGAAGTGGGTCTCTGGGTCTTCCGTGCCTCAGTGTTTGGGTCTGTGTTCATCCGTCGGTCGGGCAGATAGATAGAATGGTAGATAGATAGACAGGAGTAGATATGAAGTGGTTGGTCGCTTGACTGGGGGAAAAACACGGGATGTCGAGGACACAGGATCGAATCCCACATTTAGCAAGTGTACTTAAGGTCGACATTTGCATCCATCTTACGATTACGTGAATAACCACAGCTAACGACAGGTGATTAGGACTCGTGGGTGATTAGCAGTGGACTAATCAGTGTGTGTAACAACATATATCTATATGGTATAGCGTTACTGACCATGCCGCATTCACGGGCCTGCGCCCACGGTCGAGTGCCTAGGTTCGAATCCCGGATTACGGTAGTCGGTCCACAGTCACCCCTAGCTGTTCATCCAAACCCTAAGGGGTTTGGTCGATAAAATGGGTACCTGGCTTAGGCTAGGGCATATATATATATATATATATATATATATATATATATATATATATATATATATATATATATATATATATATTTATATATATAGATAGATAGATAGATAGATAGATAGGTAGATAGATAGATAGGTAGATAGATAGATAGATAGCGTTAATGGGATGGCCTTGATTAGGGCCTCAACTATCATTAGAAAAAATGGATTTATAATCATGTAATCTAATCTTTTCATGTGATTGGGATTCGTTATGTGATCCTTTCGTACCTAATCCTCTTCGTATTATGTGTCGTCCTCATAATGTACTTTACGATTGGTTACGTGCTGAAGGTTCGGACTGGCTAATCCTTTTCCCATACATATACTACATATACATTGGTTGAAAGACGGCATGCGATTGGCCATTCGCCGCGGTCTGATTGGTGGGTGGAAGATCCCTCACGCTTAGCCAATCCGGACCTTCCTCTCGACGGTTTAACCAATCCCCAGGTGATCCTGGGCCCCCGTGGTTGGCTACAACCCCCTGATTGGCCAGTCTTAGCCTTAATCTCCCAATCTTAACGAGGCTTTTAATTACCTTGTAGAACAGTTTAATTGCATTCCGTCTCATTGTCTAATTAGCAGAGCTGAGGTTGGGTTGCGCCTGGTGACCTCGCCTGACCCCTGACCCCTGACCCCAGCGTGTTAGATAATTCATTTATTCCAATTAACGTGTTTATTACACGTGTCTGTTTACATACATTTCCCCTCTCACGAATCATTTATTATTTAGACCTCTTGATACATTCGGTTTCTTTTTACATGTTTGATTAAGAGATTACACGTTTGTTTAACATTATTGAACGTGTATGACATAACTTTATCAGATGTTAAATTCAACCCAATGGATTTAAAGAATTGGATTTAACTCCCATTTGTTATTAAACCTCTTGATATATTCGTTTTCTTTACATGTTTGATTAAGAAATTACACGTCTATTTAACATTATTTGACGTTAATTACATTATTTAACTTTAATAGATGTTAAATTCAACCCAATGGATGTTAAGAAATCGATTTAACTTCCTTTTATTATTAAACCTCTTAATATATATATTCGGTTTCTTTACATGTTTGGTTAAAATTACACGTTTATTTAATGTTAATTACATTATTTAACTTTAATTTTATCGTTAAATTTAATCCATCGGATTTTTAAAAATTGGATTTTATTCACGTACGAATGTTTTGCTCAGGCGGGGCTGCAAGACGAATGGTCGTTAAGGCCAAATTTATCGTTGGTGTTTGGTGACATTTTCGACCGTACGTAATCAGGGGGAATGACATCTTACTGCCCGTAAACCAAGAGAGGGTTAATGAAGTATAGATTTCCATCAGTAAGAGGTAGGGTTTTCGACCTTGTGCGCGTCGTAAAAATGTCATTTTCTTGCCCCGTAAAGTAATGCTACTCCGTAGTGTACAACAAGGGCATAAGAGACGTCGAGTCAATAAAGGCTTAAGGTACTGTATGAACCGGTCGGGTTTTCGTCCTTATGGTCTCGGGCGATCGAACCGAGATAAAAGATTACTGCTATTTCTCCCCCAAGATGTCCGTAAAGCTCAGTATATCATTGTTAATACCTAGGATTTTCGACGGCAATGTAACGGGAACCTCAGGAGGGTGTCATAGAGTCTATTTTTCAACACTTGGTCGATAAGACTTTCGGCCGTTAGTGGTGGTGGGGGGAGGGGGGGGAGGAGGGGTTAGTCAGGAGGGATGTAACGGTCTTGCCCCCGGCGCGGGGGGGGGGGGGGGGGTTCCTGACTTAACACCTTTCTTAATTAACTGAATTTTTTTTTTCCTTATTTCCCGTCGGCACACGTAGGTAAATAGATAAATAAATAAGTAAATGAATATATATATATATATATATATATATATATATATATATATATATATATATATATATATATATATATATATATATATATATAAATGGGTATATCTTGAGGTATATATATATATATCTTAAGAGTATATCTTATATCTTATATATCTTGAAATGTGTCCTATATGTGAGGTTGATTCGTATATCTGAAATTATATATTTTATAAACTCGATATATTACTTACGATTCACTACGATGACGGAACACGTAGAATTGGACCAATTAAGTATTTAATTGGACCATCTCCATAACAACTGATGTAAGTTAATCATTTTGAATATGCAAATGAGTTTAAAATCCTGTTTGAATAACAGTCAGTAGATGAATTTTGATTTATAGACTCAGCGTCATGTAGACAGACTTATAAGATTATAGAATTTATATAAATACCTTGAGAGTATATACATTTATGAACGTGGCCTTTCTGTGAAATGCGTATGTCTGTTGTTGCGTAGTCCATAGTATGGAATTTGGTATTCTGTATTGCGTATTACGAACTGCGTGTGACAAGTTGATTATATTGTGTAAAGTGGTCGTTAGAGCACCCAGGGGTCGTACTGTCCTGCCCAAGGGTCGTACACCGTCGTGCTCAAGGGTCGTACACCGTCGTGCTTCAAGGGTCGTACACCGTCGTGCTCAAGGGTCGTACACCGTCTTGCTTCAAGGAGTCGTGCATCTTCGTGCCCAAGGGTCGTACACCATCTTGCTTAAAGGAGTCGTACTTCAAGGGTCGTCCATCTCACAAGCTGACCATCTTTGCCACGACCGAACGACCTTTCAACCTCCCCCTCCCTACCCCTCTCCCACTTACTCTCCCTCCTTCTCTCTCCCTTTCTCCAGCTCTCCCTCCCAGATGAGAGAGAGATAATCTCCCCGAGACGTGTCCCGAGAGATAGGGAGACTTTCCCCTCCCCAACCCCCACTTCCCCCTTGTGGATAAATCCGGGTTAAGTTGTGTGGAGGCGGGTGGGGAGTGGGGGGGTAAGGTTATGGTGTCTCCTAACCCCCCTCCTCCCCCTCTCTTCCCCTGGCACAACTGTGTCACCCGGAAATAGTGAATCAGGTCCGGGGAAGTGCTTATGTGAAGGTCATAATGTTTCCCTGAGATCTGTGTGTGTGTGTGTGTCTGTGTGTGTGTCTGTGTGTGTGTGTCTGTGTGTGTGTGTGTGTGTCTGTGTGTGTGTGTGCCTATGTGTGTGTGTGTGTGTGTGTGTGTGTGTGTGTGTAAAGTTCAGTCGGACTTTATGCTTGTGGAGAGAAAGTGCTGGCAGGGGTTTGTATCCTGGTGCTCTGTTTAAGGTGAACTGGCTTTATCTGGGAAGTCCTGTGAATTGCCTAGGATGCAGTGGGCTGGCTAGGCTCCTGTGAATTGCCTAGGGTGCACTGGGCTGGCTAGGTTCCTGTGAATTGCCTAGGATGCACTGGGCTGGCTAGGTTCCTGTGAATTGCCTAGGGTGCACTGGCCTGGCTAGGGTCCTGTGAATTGCCTAGGATGCACTGGCTTGGCTAGGGTCCTGTGAATTGCCTAGGGTGCACTGGGCTGGCTAGGGTCCTGTGAATTGCCTAGGATGCACTGGGCTGGCTAGGTTCCTGTGAATTGCCTAGGATGCACTGGGCTGGCTAGGTTCCTGTGAATTGCCTAGGGTGCACTGGCCTGGCTAGGGTCCTGTGAATTGCCTATATACATCAGTGAATAAAGAGGTTCATAATGTTCCTTGATGCCTGTTTGGGGGTGACAAGGAGAGCTTAGCATAAAGGTTTATCTGTCATCTTCCCCTACCTTGGTCTTGTCGACCAACCACGTCGCTTTGTTTACCTGTGACGTCACAGGGCGCGTCCACTCTGGGGGGGAAAAATAAAGTCCACAGTCTCGCCCTGAGCGCACTGGCTTTCTAAAGTGTTCCAGATTAGGCGAAAGAATCTTGCTTTCTCCCCGGCTGGAAAATATCATTGTTGGTGTGGTCGGTCAGCGATAAACAAGAAGGTTTGGTAGTCATTGGATAGAATATCCTAGCCTCCCCTTCGTTCCCTGGTCTGTCCATCATGGCCAGCGTACAGGCCCCATGAATGAGGTGTCTGTTCGTCTGTGTGTGTGTGTGTGTGTGTGTGTGTGTGTGTGTGTGTGTGTGTGTGTGTGTGTGTATTAACTATGGTCGTCACTATTTTTTTTTTCGCTGGTGTCGTGAAGTAAGGTCACCACGTCTTACCTGTTTGGTCGTGGAAGAAAAAAAGGGGGGTGTGGGTGGGGCCTGGAGTCAGCTTATCTGAGAGAGAGAGAGAGAGAGAGAGAGAGAGAGAGAGAGAGAGAGAGAGAGAGAGAGAGAGAGAGAGAGTTTTCTCGAGTCAGGGTTCGAAATTTGCCAGTTTAATGGAGCATTTCGTCAGCGTTTCGGGATCTAATTAATTCAACCTCACGAAACTCATTCCTTGATTGGCTCTCGGCGCAAGAGGGAGCTAAGCTGGCAGGGCGAGCGAGGCTGGTCCTCCTCGGCTGTTGTCTGCAGGTCTCGGCCGTACCGACGGTTGGGGGGTTGAGCCGAGGTTTCTGGGGACTCCGAGTGGAAAATTAAGTTTGGAAGCGTTGACAACAGACCGTTGGGCCGGAGGGGAGGGTGGAATGGGGCAGGATGGGAAGGGAAGAAACAAACTGCTCTTCCTCCTTCCTTCTACTTCCTCCTCGTCTTCTTGTCTTCCGCCATATTTTCCTCTCTTTCCTCCTGTATTTCACAATCTACTTCCTGTACTAATTCCTCCCTCTGTGACCTCCTCTTCGTCGTAATACAGTTTAGCGCCTCAGGACTTGCGAGCCCAACTCGCTTCTAACACAGGGGAAAGCGCAGTCAGGTGTATATATATACCAGAGTGGAAACCTCATGTGTCAGGAGCGTAGTGGGTGAGAGAGAGAGAGAGAGAGAGAGAGAGAGAGAGAGAGAGAGAGAGAGAGAGAGAGAGAGAGGACAGCGCCCTGGGGTATGTCGTACACCACCACTGTTGATGTGAGAAAAATGGGGGAGAGTCGCTCTGTCAGGGACCACTGGAATGGAACAGTTGTATGGAGGAGAGAGAGAGAGAGAGAGAGAGAGAGAGAGAGAGAGAGAGAGAGAGAGAGAGAGAGAGAGAGAGAGAGAGAGCGCCAAGATGGAAGTGAAGTTGAGAGAGGTGTGTGACGTATGCCTCTCCCTCCCTCAATTTTATCCCTTCCTCCCTCCTCTTCCTCCACCCCCTACCACCTCACTCTTCGTGTTGGCTTCTCATTTTCCCTCCTCTCCCCCTCCCCCACCAGCTGCTGCCTCTCCCAAGTTTTACTCTCTTACTTCCCCCCCTCCCCCCCTTAGAAGCCCCACTCCTGTACTCTTCTCTCTCCCTCTGCAAGCCTCTTACTACGCCTTCTCTGCGCCGCTCTCACCGCCTCTCCCTCGCTCTCACCACAACACCACTCTCTCCCTCCCTCTCTTCCTTTTACCACTCACTCCCCCCCCCTGTCTGCCTCTCACCTCCCTTCCCCCCTGCCCCATTTGTACCCCTTCCCACCAGCCGTCACCTTGCCTTTCAAATGCGTATAATGCGTTACGTGCTAATGCCTCATTACGCGCGTCCGCCACCAGGTGAGATGTCCTGGCTATTGTCTGGGGCCCCCTGCTTGTCTTGGTTAATGTCTGGTTGTAGCCATATGGTGGCTTGTTTGTTGTGGAACTTATCACACCAGAATTTTTAATGATGGACTTCGAACTTAGGGTAGAATTCTGAAGTTTTAATCGAACTTAAACTCTCTTTTGTGTTTTTAATTAGGTTATTTTCCTCAAGTGAGTTTTGAACTTGGGAAAAAAAAAAAAGGAGATTGGACTTGCATTGAGGGTCTTGGATATGGGTACTTCGTGAAGCCATCCAGAGGAGGTGGTGGTGGCGCTTAAAGGGCGCTGCAGCCAACTCTTGCGAGGACCTTAAAGCCAAAAGGAGTGGTGGGGGTGGGGGGGTTAAATAAGGGGAAGCGTCCCCAGGGTGAGGGGTGTGGTGATGTGTAGAAAGCTGTGTTGCTGCGAGATTTGTATTGCAAAGTCTTGTGTCTTGCTACACCTACCCTTATCAAGGCTACCCCGGCAACCCTTTCGTGTACCACAGGCCCCGGTCCGACGGTACGTGCACCTAACTTACGGTACGGCAGGGCTAGGTGACGGTACACAAGGGCCCGGTACTCTCAACGGGGTCAACACATGTTTTGAATTTGGGTGTACCGTCCTTATAGGTCCAGTGTACCGTGGAAGCTGGATGTACCGTCCTCATAGGTCCAGTGTACCGTGGAAACTGGATTTACCTTCCCCATAGGTCCAGTGTACCGTGGAAGCTGGGTGTACCGTCCTCATAGGTCCAGTGTACCGTCTCATGAGTGTACCTGACCCACGAGAAAAGTGTATCGCTGGTGTGTTGGCGGTACACTCCTGGTCATAAGCCACCAGTGCAACAGGTACACTTATGAAGGTGATCCATGAGACCAGGTACGTACGTACGCACGCACGCACACGCTACAGCTTAACGGTAAGGCGAATAAGCTGAGCGAATAGCCAGCTTATTCGCTCAAGGCTCATGATGCATCAGTCAAGCGCTTAAGCTTTTGTAACAAACTCCTTTCTCTCTCTCTCTCTCTCTCTCTCTCTCTCTCTCTCTCTCTCTCTCTCTCTCTCTCTCTCTCTCTCTCTCTCTCTCCTATGCCTTTAATTTCTCGTGAATCCTTAATATATCTCTTCATTCTCTCTGCCCGTTTTTTTTCGCAAGTCTTACATCCATCCATCTTCCCTCTTCCATTTTCTTTCTTTCTTCCCCCCCCCTCCCCCCTTCCTCGCATAACTTCCCATTTTTTGTAATGTTCCCCCCTCCCCCCACCCACCCCCGGGCAGTTAAGGGGGGGGGAAACCACCGGTAGTTGGTCCGGTAGAGCCCACCCCCCCCTAGGGGGGAGGGGGGGGGGGCCTGGCTTCCGAAGCGGCGCCCCCGCTTCGAAGCGGTCTCGTTCCAGAGACGCTGCTCGCGGTGGATGAGGTTCACTTCGTGTGTCATTAATACGGACCAGAGGTTCGTGGGTTCGAAGAGAGGAAGAGGAGGAGGAGGAGGGAAGGGGGGTTAACGAAGCGAGTCATCACACCACCCCCATTCCCTCCTTCCCTCCACCCCTTCCCTCCACACCGGGCAACAGATGGAAGTCTCCCAATATTGGAATTTCAGGACCCCGAAGGTTTTAAATGATTCATGGCGCGCGGTACGTACCTTCTGATATTTGAAATTCAGATTCGAAGCTCCGGGTGGTGATTCATGGAGACTTTAATCTCGGCATACCAAAGTCTGAACTGGGAAAAAGAAAAATGAATATATCATATACTTCATGAAAACGTGTATGTCTGTGTGAGCCGTCGAATTTCAGGGACTGAAATCCCTTGTCGTGGTGGTGGTTCGAGAGCTGCCCCATCTCGACTTCAGGAGGATGTATTTCAGGGTATATGAAACCATCGTGTGGTAAGGTGAGGTGCCAGACCCAGCTGTGGTGGTAGAAGACCTCCCAAACCATCGTGTGGTAAGGTAAGGTCCCAGACCCAGCTGTGGCGGGGTAGAAGACCTCCCAAACCATCGTGTGGTAAGGTGCCAGACCCAGCTGTGGGGATAGAAGACCTCCCTAATTATCGTGTAGTAAGGTCACCGTATTGGTGGAGGGTTGATGTGTGGTGGAGACGACCTCGTATTGATACAGGGTTGAGGTGTGTGTGTGTGTGTGTGTGTGTGTGTGTGTGTGTGTGGTGGAGACCCCTCCCCCCCGTCTTGGTGGTGGATCAGGTGGATGTTGATGTGTGTGGTGTATAGTGGAGACGTTGTGTGGTAGGTGTGGTGTGGTGTGTGGTGGGGGACGTTGTGTGGTGTGGTGTGTGGTGGGGGACGTTGTGTGGTAGGTGTGGTGTGGTGTGTGGTGAGGACGTTGTGTGGTAGGTGTGGTTTGGTGTGTGGTGAGGACGTTGTGTGGTGGGTGTGGTGTGGTGAGGACGTTGTGTGGTGTGGTGTGTGGTGGGGGACGTTGTGTGGTAGGTGTGGTTTGGTGTGTGGTGAGGACGTTGTGTGGTAGGTGTGGTTTGGTGTGTGGTGAGGACGTTGTGTGGTAGGTGTGGTTTGGTGTGTGGTGAGGACGTTGTGTGGTGGGTGTGGTGTGGTGTGTGGTGAGGACGTTGTGTGGTAGGTGTGGTTTGGTGTGTGGTGAGGACGTTGTGTGGTGTGGTGTGTGGTGGGGGACGTTGTGTGGTAGGTGTGGTTTGGTGTGTGGTGAGGACGTTGTGTGGTAGGTGTGGTTTGGTGTGTGGTGAGGACGTTGTGTGGTAGGTGTGGTTTGGTGTGTGGTGAGGACGTTGTGTGGTGGGTGTGGTGTGGTGTGTGGTGGGGGACGTTGTGTGGTAGGTGTGGTGTGGTGTGTGGTGGGGGACGTTGTGTGGTAGGTGTGGTGTGGTGTGTGGTGGGGGACGTTGTGTGGTAGGTGTGGTGTGGTGTGTGGTGGGGGACGTAGTGTGGTAGGTGTGGTGTGGTGTGTGGAGGGGGACATTGTGTGGTAGGCGCGGCGTCCACAAGGGGGTTCTCCCGTCCTCACTGTGTTTCTCGCCTTGTGTGTGTGTGTGTGTGGAGGGCTGTACACACATGGTCCTCTCTCACGCTGTCAACTCTTCTCTCTTCCTTCCTACAACTGTTCCTCTCTCACGTTTTGATTCTCTCTCTCTCTCTCTCTCTCTCTCTCTCTCTCTCTCTCTCTCTCTCTCTCTCTCTCTCTCATCCCCCTCCCCTTCCACATTTTTATCTCCCAGGCTTTGATAAAAAAGATATCAGCAGGAATACCACACACACTGTGTCCACAGTGGTACTCACCAGTGTGGAGACAGTCCCCCACCTTGCAGTGGAGTTCACAGCCGTGTACGTGCGCGCGCGTATGTGTGTAAAAGCGTCATGCAAGAGCGCAGATTGGTCTGTGAACGTCATGCACTTCAGACGTTCATACAGAAGGACTTGTATACGTAAGTGTGATTGACAGTGGGGCCAGAGTGGAAGTTGTATCTGAGGGATGGCTTATGGGCGGTGGTGGTATCTGGGGCTCACAACTGGTTTTGTGACCCGTCCAGATAGCCATCCTTGTCCAAGACGTCATGAATATATAATGCCAAGAGAGAGAGAGACTTGTATATATGTATATATATACGTGAGGATAGTGGATGAGGATAGTCAAGGGAGGGATGGCGGTGGGAGGATAGAAAGTGAGGGGCAGATGTGCTCACACAACACAGGGGCTGTGAAGTGGTTGGTTGGTTGGGTTTGCTGGGTCCGGGTGTAGTGAAAGAGTTGCACACGGGTGATTAGACTGTGATCGTGTTGTTAGGTTAGGTTAGGAAGCATTTCGTCTCTCCAGAGAGAGAGAGAGAGAGAGAGAGAGAGAGAGAGAGAGAGAGAGAGAGAGAGAGAGAGAGAGAGAGAGACCTTCTCACAACAGTCCATCACGTAGCAACAACAAGCGGCTGAAGTCTCTCTCTCTCTCTCTCTCTCTCTCTCTCTCTCTCTCTCTCTCTCGTGTCGACTCGACTCGACCCTCTGGTTGGGTAAGGCTCGAAATGTTTTGACTTGATCTGGCATGTTGCTCCCGGGATGTCTTCTGTGCCACACACACTGGCTCGACTTGTGGGATCTTTTCTCTGTGCCGCACACACACTGGCTCAGCGTGTGCGACGTTCTCTGTGCCACACACACTGGCTGATCTTTTCCCTGTGCCCCACACACTGGCTCAACATGTGGGATCTTTTCTCTGTGCCACACTGGCTCTCACGTATCATTCATTTCCTCTACCCTCAGTAATCTTCTCTCTCCCTTCCCCAGATGTGTTTTCCTCCTTTTCCTCATCTTACTATATTTAATTCCCTCCCCCCCTTATATATATATATATATATATATATATATATATATATATATATATATATATATATATATATATATATCCACCTCTTTCCATCTTTGCTCCCTCCACCAGCCAGCCGACACACTCTTCTCCCTGCCAGTCAAAAATAACCCTGTTTACCACTGTGATTTTCTTGTTTAATCCCCCCTTCCTCCCTGTACCACCCATCCCCTTCTCCGCCCTCTTCCACGCCCTCCTTTCCCATTCCCACCCAACCCCCCACTTCCCTCCCTTTATCCCACTTCTCGTCAGTTATCCCCCCTTCCCACATCCCCCTCTCCCTTTATGTCTCGCGGGTGGAGTGTTCACCACCCATCCCCCTCCCTCGCCCCTACTTGCAAAATCCCAAATGAAGTGAAAAAAAACTTTTGCGGAATTGAAAGACCTTTGTGTGTGTGTGTGTGTGTGTGTGTGTGTGTGTGTGTGTGTGTGTGCAGTCGATCCCACACACACTTTTAGACCTTGGTCAGGACGGGAAGTGTACACCTGATCTCTGACCAGACATTAGCTTGACCTTTTTAAAGTGCTCCTGACCTTTTTAAAGTGCTCCCTTAAACCCTGACCTTTGAAATTTTTGAGACGCACCTGTAGTCAGTTCCCCCCTACCTGCCTTGTCACTCTGACCTTTGACCTCGCCTCTCTCTCTCTCTCTCTCTCTCTCTCTCTCTCTCTCTCTCTCTCTCTCTCTCTCTCTCTCTCTCTCTCTGACCCCCCCCCAGGCATTAACCCTTTACAATGACCTTCTGTCAGTGGCATTTGACCTTTTTTGAACTCTCTCTCGTTGTGTCCCCCCCTCCCCCCTCATACCTCCCACTTACACGAGACTTGACTGGCATCACGCGCGACCTCCCGTGAAAGAATTCTTCTGACCTATGACCTCCAACACCCCCCGCCCCCCATACACGTACCCAACTGAATGGGACGCGACATCATCTTGACCCCTCGCCTGACCTTGCTCGAGGAGCCTTTTGACCTACGACCTCGTGTGCCCCCCCCGGCAGTTAAGGGGACACTGCGCGTTCCCCCACCTCACATGACCTCCCTCTGTAAAAGCCCCGTGAACTATGACCTCGATAACGCTCGACATGTTGAACAGGTGATTCACTGGGTGGGGCTTTTAGGGAAAACGTTCTACAGTGGACTGCCGCTGTAGATCAGACTCTGCGGAAAAGAAGAGTTGGGAGTGATACAGGGAAAGTGAGATGGTGTGTGTGTGTGTGTGTGTGTGTGTGTGTGAGTGTGTGTGTGTGTGTGTGTGTGTGTGTGTGTGTGTCAGGGCGGAAGAGGAAAGGGAGGGAGAGGTAAACGCTACGAGGGATGAGCTGGAGGGAGAGCAAGTGAAGAGGGAGAGGAAAGAAGGGAGGGATGGAGCAGGAGGTGGGATGAGTGGGATAGGAAATTGGGAGAGGGAGCTGAAATGGAAAATTTGGAGGGAAAACATGATATAAAACAAATAAAAAAGAGGAAAATTATGATGCATAGGGAGAGGAAGGGAACATGGAAAGGGAAAACAATTTAGAGAGAGAGAGAGAGAGACTGCATCAGCTGATCTACATTGTTATTGTTTTTATTGGCGGCCATCTTGGTTGCCATGGTAACGGGGACGCCACCACTTAGCCAGGAGATGAGCGGGTAATTATCATGCCTCAGGCTCCCTCCTTCCTCTCTCTCCCCCTCTGGGGAGATTACAATTTGAGTTTTTTCCTCTCTCTCTCTCTCTCTCTCTCTCTCTCTCTCTCTCTCTCTCTCTCTCTCTCTCTCTCTCTCTCCCTACTCTTCCTTTTCCATATTCATGGCTGATTTTACCTTTCCCATGCTTTTTTTTTCGTAATATTTCTCTTTATACGTTTTCGTGGTCCCTATTCTTTTCGTCATTGGTACCTTCGTGGTGTCATCTTCCCCTGGTAGCCACTCCACTCCCACTTGTACCTCTCCACTCCCACCTCGCACGTATCCACCCCTGTTGCTCTCCACATCTGTCTCATGCTTCATCTTTCCCCCTCCAACATCTCTTCTACCTCCCCCCTTCTCTGTATACACCACACCACCACAGCACACCACACTACCACACCACACCACACTACCACACCACACTACCACACCACACCACACCACACCACTCTACCACACCACACCACTCTACACCACACCACCACACCACACCACACCATACTACCACACCACACACCACCACACCATACTACCACACCACACACCACCACACCACACTACCACACCACACCACACTACCACACCACACTACCACACCACACCACACTACCACATCACACTACCACACCACACTACCACACCACTCTACCACACCACACCACTCTACCACACCACACCACCACACCACACCACCACACCATACTACCACACCACACCACTCTACCACACCACACCACCATACTACCACACCACACCACCACACTACCACACCACCACACCACACTACTACACACTACCACACCACACCACACTACCACACCACACCACACTACGACAGCCCCGTTTCGTCGGGCCCCTGTAACACGGCCTCTGTGCGCGGCATCATCTTACGTCTTGATGCTTGTGTTACGTTGTTTGTGGTGGAGCCTCCTGGGGGGGGGAGGGAGTCTCCGGGGGCACAGGAATGTCAGGGGGGAGGCCAGTACGGGTGGTCTCCATCCCTGCAGGTCCTCGTCGTGACCCTGGGGGCTGACCTGGGGGAAGGGGGTTGGGGTCAAGTTCAGGTACCCCTAGATGGGTCTTAGTTGTCACACGACACTCAGGGTAATGGGTGTGGTGATGGGGGATGGAGGTTAAGGGGGGATGGAGGTTTACATGGGGGGGAGAAGAATGGGGTGGGGGGTCATAAGGTCCTGTGACCCCGAAAGACCTCGTGTGGATGTGCCGTCAGGTGTGTGTGTGTGTGTGTGTGTGTGTGTGTGTTATCGAACACTCGGCAGATCAGCTTTCGTACGAAAACGTGAAGTCGGTCGATTTTAGCGACGAATCATATTGCCACCCAGGAATATATATATATATATATATATATATATATATATATATATATATATATATATATATATATATATATTTCAACGCGTCTGTTGTCAAGTTGGATCCGTTGTAACGGCTTGAACAGACCGAAGTGTTTGTTGAAGTGTCGAAAGATAAAAAAAAAAAATGAATAAATAAAAGAATATACTTCATTAAGCTGTTTATTATGAATAAGTGAAGTTCAGTAAAAATAATGCTGTAATGAGTTGTATATCTGGTACGTGTTTTGCATATAATTAAAGTGGAAAATGGATTTTAGGAGTTTAAAGTTGGTTACCACAGAAGAGCACTGACACTTACTAGTCTTTAGAAAAGGAAATTCTAAAAGTATCGTAAAATCGTTCAATTTTTTTTAAAGTATCGTAAAATCGTTCAAATTTTTTCTTAAAGTATCGTAAAATCGTTCCAACAAAAAAAGTATCGTAAAGTTGTAAAAAAAATCTTAAAAGTATTGTCAAATCGTTTAAAAAATAAAAATTAAAAGTATCGTGGAATCGTTCAATTTTTTTTCAAGTATCGTAAAATAAAATTGAAAAAATCGAAAAGTATCGTCACCATTGTGTTCACGTCGTCTGGGCAACAAGCGGGGGGTGATTTCCCCGGTTGTTTGGTCAGTCATTTACGAAGTCATTAGCCTCGTAACTGTTTGTTTACACAAACCCCCGTACCGCCGGTACCACTTTACTGTGGTATTGGCTCTTCTCTTAACACCACCCCCCCCCTCCTCCTCCTCCCCGTCTCTCTCTCTCTCTCTCTCTCTCTCTCTCTCTCTCTCTCTCTCTCTCTCTCTCTCTCTCAGGACATGGTCAGAGTTTTGAAGGCCCATGCAAGAGGGGGCAAGGTGCCCCCTGGAGGGTTGTGGGTCCTGCAGTAGGAGGCTGGCGGTGCCCCTGGGTCCTACAGGAGGAGGCTAGTGCCCCAGGGTCCTGCAGGAGGAAGCTAGTGGCCCAGGGTCCTGCAGGAGGAGGCTAGTGCCCCAGGGTCCTGCAGGAGGAGGCTAGTGCCTCAGGGTCCTACAGGAGGAGGCTAGTGCCCCAGGGTCCTGCAGGAGGAGGCTAGTGCCCCTGGGTCCTACAGGAGGAGGCTAGTGCCCCAGGGTCATGCAGGAGGCTAGTGCCCCAGGGTCCTGTAGGAGGAGGCTAGTGCCCCAGGAGTGCCCCAGGGTCCTGCAGGAGGAGGCTAGTGCCCCAGGTCCTGCAGGAGGAGGCTAGTGCCCCAGGGTCCTGCAGGAGGAGGCTAGTGCCCCAGGGTCCTGCAGGAGGAGGCTAGTGCCCCAGGGTCCTGCAGGAGGAGGCTAGTGCCCCAGGTCCTGCAGGAGGAGGCTAGTGCCCCAGGGTCCTACAGGAGGAGGCTAGTGCCCCAGGTCCTGCAGGAGGAGGCTAATGCCCCAGGTCCTGCAGGAGGAGGCTAGTGCCCCAGGGTCCTGCAGGAGGAGGCTAGTGCCCCAGGGTCCTGCAGGAGGAGGCTAGTGCCCCAGGTCCTGCAGGAGGAGGCTAGTGCCCCAGGGTCCTGCAGAAGGAGGCTAGTGCCCCAGGGTCCTACAGGAGGAGGCTAGTGCCCCAGGTCCTGCAGGAGGAGGCTAGTGCCCCAGGTCCTGCAGGAGGAGGCTAGTGCCCCAGGGTCCTGCAGGAGGAGGCTAGTGCCCCAGGGTCCTGCAGGAGGAGGCTAGTGCCCCAGGGTCCTGCAGGAGGAGGCTAGTGCTCCAGGGTCCTGCAGGAGGAGGCTAGTGCCCCAGGGTCCTGCAGAAGGAGGCTAGTGCCCCAGGGTCCTACAGGAGGAGGCTAGTGCCCCAGGTCCTGCAGGAGGAGGCTAGTGCCCCAGGTCCTGCAGGAGGAGGCTAGTGCCCCAGGGTCCTGCAGGAGGAGGCTAGTGCCCCAGGGTCCTGCAGGAGGAGGCTAGTGCCCCAGGGTCCTGCAGGAGGAGGCTAGTGCTCCAGGGTCCTGCAGGAGGAGGCTAGTGCCCCAGGTCCTGCAGGAGGAGGCTAGTGCCCCAGGTCCTGCAGGAGGCTAGTGCCCCAGGGTCCTGCAGGAGGAGGCTAGTGCCCCAGGTCCTGCAGGAGGAGGCTAGTGCCCCAGGTCCTGCAGGAGGAGGCTAGTGCCCCAGGGTCCTGCAGGAGGAGGCTAGTGCCCCAGGGTCCTGCAGGAGGAGGCTAGTGCCCCAGGTCCTGCAGGAGGAGGCTAGTGCCCCAGGGTCCTGCAGGAGGAGGCTAGTGCCCCAGGGTCCTGCAGGAGGAGGCTAGTGCCCCAGGGTCCTGCAGGAGGAGGCTAGTGCCCCAGGTCCTGCAGGAGGAGGCTAGTGCCCCAGGGTCATGCAGGAGGAGGCTAGTGCCCCACGGTCCTGCAGGAGGAGGCTAGTGCCCCTGGAGTGCCCCAGGTCCTGCAACAGGAGGGTGGTGCCCCAGCCTGGCGTGCCCCAGGTCCTGCAGGAGGAGGCTGGCGGTGGTGCCCTTCATTTACCTCCTTAATGATGACGGTGGTGGGTCGGGCGGCTTGTGGGTGGGTGGAGAGGTGGGCGGCAGACAGTGGGTGGCTGATCAGGGAAATATACTGAAACCTGAAACATGAGTTGAAAAAGAAATGTCTTTCTCTAGTAATTTCCAATTAGCATTATTGATAGGCGGCGTGTAGGGATGTGGGTGGCATGGGCGGTGTGTAGGGATGTGGGTGGCATGGGCGGGGTGTGTAGGGATGTGGGTGGCATGGGAGGGGAAGCGTCCTTCAATTTAAGTAAATTCTCTGGGAACCAGTTTTTTAATAACAGTTTCCCCAACAAAGTATCTAAACTTTTCCTATGAAGGAAGCGACGTGATCCTGGGAAACTTTATTGTTTATACGTACTTTTAATAAAGAATAAATAATGATAACAGGTAAGTACTATATTGTTTACGTGTTTATTTCTGAGTATGCAAACACACACACACACACACACACGACTCTCAATAATACATTATATATATATATATATATATATATATATATATATATATATATATATATATATATATATATATATATATATATATTCTTCCATACTATTCGCCATTTCCCGCGTTAGCGAGGTAGCGTTAAGAACAGAGGACTGGGCATTTCAGGGAATATCCTCATCTGGCCCCCTTCTCTGTTCCTTCTTTTGGAAAATGAAAAAAAAAAAAGAGAGAGAGAGAGAGAGGAGAGGATTTCCAGCCCCCCGCTCCCTCCCCTTTTAGTCGCCTTCTTCGACACGCAGGGAATACGTGGGAAGTATTCTTAATCCCCTATCCCCAGGGATCATATATATATATATATATATATATATATATATATATATATATATATATATATATATATGGGAGAAGGAATACTTCCCACGTATTTCCTGCGTGTCGTAGAAGGCCACTAAAAGGGGAGGGAGCGGGGGGCTGGAAATCCTCCCCTCTCGTTTTTAGTTTTCCAAAAGAAGGGACAGAGAAGGGGCCAAGTGAGGATATTCCCTCAAAGGTCCAGTCCTCTGTTCTAAATGCTACCTCGATAACGCGGGAAATGGCGAATAGTATGGAAGGGGAAAAAAAAGGAAAAAAAAAAAATATATGTATATTGAAAGAAGCCAGTTAGAAACAGGCTGGGTAAACATGAATACAAACACACCAGATGAGATGACGAAACAAACAGAAGATAAACGAACTTCTTGGTGAAAACTTGTGTGTTTGTTGATCTGTTTGTGCTGTGAAGGGAGGGAGTCCAACACTGGTGGGGCTCCATCCCTTATATATATTATCATACAAGATTTTGAAGGTGTGGGTGTGTTAGGTGTGTAATGTGTGTGTGTGTATCTGTGGCGTGTATGTATGTGTGTGTTTGTGTGTACGTGAGTGGAGGTGTGCGTATGTGTATGTGCGCGCGCGCTAGGTGTGTGTGTGTGTGTGTGTCTTTGTATGTCTGTGTGTATGTGTGTATGTATGTGTCTGTATGTTTGTGTGTGTATGTTTGCGTGTGTATTTGTGTGTTTTTGCGTGTGTGTGGGTGTATGTGCGTGAGGTGTGTGTGTGCATGTGTATGAGTGTTTGTGTATGTATGTTTTTGTATGTGTGTGCATGTGTGCGTGTGTATGTCTGTGTATGTGTGTGTATGTATTTGTGTGCGTGTGTATGTATATGTGTGTGCGTATGTCTGTTTATGTCTGTATGTGTGTTTTTGCGTGTGTGTGTATGTGTGCGTGTGTGTGTGTGCGTGTATGTGTGTTTGTGTTTATGTGTTTGAGTGTTTTTGTGTATGTGAGTTTATGTGCGTGTGTGTATGTGTGTCCGTATGTGTGTATGTATGTGTTTGTGTGCATGTATGTGTGTATGTGTATGTTGTGTGTGTACGTGTGTATGTGTATGTATGTCTGTGTGCGTGTGTATGTATGTGTACATGTGTGTATGTGTGTGCGTGTATGTGTGTCAGTGTGTATGTGTTTGTATGTGTGTATGTGTGTTTTTATGTGTGTAGGTATGTAGGCGTGTCTGTGTGTATATATGTGCGTGTGTGTATGTATGTGTATGTGTTTGTGTTTGTGTATGTATGTATGTATGCGCGCGTGTGTTTACGTGTGTTTGTATGCGCGTGTGTATGTGTGTGTGTGTGTGTATGCCCGTGTGTGTATATGTGTGTGCGCTTGTGTATGTACATGTGCGTATGTGTATGTGTGCGTTTGTGTATGTATGTACGCGTGTGTATACGTATGTATGTGTGTGTGTTTCTGCGTATGGAGCGTGTGTGTATGTATGTATGTGTCCGTGTGTGTGTGTGTGTGTGTGTGTGTATGTTTATGTGTGTATGTTGTGTATGTGTTTTTGTGTGTATGTGTGAGTTTGTGTGTATGTGTGTATGTATGGGTGTATGTGTGTGTATGTGTATGCGCGTGTATGTATGTATGTATGTATGTATGTGTGTGTATGTTTGTGTATGTATGTGTGCGTGTGTGTATGGGTGTGCATGTGTTTGTGTGAATGTATGTTTATGCGTGTATGTATGTGTGGGTGTGCGTGTGTATATGTGTATGTGTGTATGTATGTATGCGTATGTATGTATGTATGTGTATGTGTGTCTGTATGTATGTATGTATGTGTATGTATGGATGTGTGTGTTTGTGTGTGTGTTTATGTATGTGCGTGTGTGCATGTGCGTATGTGTGTGCATGTGCGTGTGTGTCTGTGTGAGTATGTGTGTATGTATGTATGTATGTGTGCGTGTATATGTGTGTTTTGTGTGTGTATGCTTGTGTGCGTTTAGTGTGTATGTATGTGTATATGTGTAGGTATGTGTGTGGGTATGTGTGTGTGTGTGTGGGTATATGTGGGTGTATGTGTATGTATGTATGTATGTGTATGTATTTGTGTGTATGTGTGTGTTTGTGTGCATGTGTTTGTGTTTGTATGTGTGTGTGTGTGTGTGTGTGTGTGTGTTTGTGTGATGCGCGCGCGTGTGTATGTGTGTACTTGTGTGTATGCTTGTGTATGTGTGTATGTGTATTTGTATGTGTGTATGTGTGCGTATGTGTGTGCGCGTGTGTGCATGTGTGTATATATGTATGTGTATGTATGTGTTTGTGTGTGTTCGTATGTGTATGTGTGTAGGTGTGCATGTGTCTGTGTATGTATGTACATGTATGTAGGTGTGCATGTGTATGTGTCTTTGTATGTGTATGTGTATGTATGTATGTGTATGTATATGTGCGTGTGGGTGTGTGTATATATATGTATGTGTGTGTGTGTGTGTGTGTTTGCGTGTGTGTGTGCGTATGTTGTGTATGTATGTGCGTGTATGTGTGTATGTTTGTGGATGTATGTGGGCATGTGTGCGTGTGTATGTGTGTGTGTACGTGTATGGGTGTGTGCATGTGTTTGTGTGTGTATATGTGTGTATGTATGTGTGAGCGTGTGTGTGTGTGTGGGTATATGTGTGTGCGTTTGTGTATGTGCATGTGTGCGTATATGTGTGTATATGTATGTTTGTGTGTGTATATGTGTGTATGTAGTTTTGTGTATGTAGTTGTGTGTATGTGTACATGTGTGGTGTGTGTTATGTGTGCGTGTATGTGTGTGGTGTGTATGTTTGGTGTGTGTGTATGTGTGTGCGTGTTGTTTGTATATGGCGCGTGTGTGTGTGTATGGTATGTGTGTGTAGTATGTATGTGTGTGCGTGTGTATGTGTGTGTTGTGTGTATGTGTTTGGGTATTGTGTGTGTGCATGTGTGTGTATGTTATTGTGGTGTTGTTGAGTGCGTGTATATATGTTTGTGTGTATGCTTGTGTGCGTGTGTTTGTATGTGTATGTGTGTGTCTGGGTATAGGTGTGTGTATATGTGTGTCTGTGTGTGCGTGTGCGTATGTGTGTGGGTATGTGTGTGTGTATGTGTGTGAATGTATGTGTGCGCGTGTGTATATGTATGTATGTGTGTGTGTGTGTGTCTGGGTATTTGCGTGTATGTGTGTATGTGTATATGTGTGTGCGTATGTGTGTGGGTATGTGTGTGTATGTGTGTGAATGTATGTGTGTGTCGGGGTGTGTATGTGTGTGCGCTTATGTGTGTGGGTATATGTGTGTGCGTATGTATGCGTATGTGTGTATATTTGTGTATGTGTGTGTTTGTGTTTGTATGTGTTTGTGTGTGTATGCGCGTGTGTGTATGTGTATTTGTGTGTACGCGTGTATGTGTATGTATGTGTTTGTGTGTACTTGTGTGTATGTGTAGATGTGTGCGTATATGTATGTGCGTGTATGTATGTTTGTCTATGTATGTGTGTATGTGCGTATGTGTATGAATGTGTATGTTTGTGTGTGTGTGTGCGCGTATGTATTTTTGTGTGTGTATGCTTGTGTGCGTGTGTGTATGTTTGCATGTGTGTATGTATGTATGTGTCTGGGTATTGGTGTGCATGTGTGTGCGTGTGTGTGTAGGTATATGTGTGCGTGTATGTATGTGTATGTGTGGGTGTGTGTGTGTCCGTGTATGTGTATGTATGTGTGCGTGTATGTATGTGTGTGGGTATATGTGTGTGTGTGTATGTGTATTTGTGTGTTTGTATGTGTGTATGTATGTGTGAGTGCTTGCGTTTGTGTGTATGTGTGTTTGTGTGTGTGTATGCGCGTGTGTATGTCTGTGTGTATGCGCGCGTGTGTATGTGTGTATGCGCGTGTGTGTATGTGTGCGTATGTGTATGTTTGTATGTATGTGTATGTATGTATGTATGTTTGTGTATGTATGTGCTTGTGTGTGTATGTGTGTGGGTATGGGTGTGTGTGTGTGGTGTGTATGTGTGTGTGTATGAGTGTGTATGTGTGTGCGTGTGTATGTATTTTTATGTGTGTTGTGTGTGTATGTGTGTATGTGTATGTGTGTGTATGTGTGTGTGTGTGCGTGTATGTGTGCGTATGTGTTTGTGTTTGTATGTGTGTGTATGCGCCTTTATGTGTGTATATGCATGTGTATGTGTATGTGCGTATGCGCGTGTATGTGTATGTATGTTTGTGTGTATGTAGTGTTGTGTGTATGTATTGTGTGTATGTGTTTGTGTAGTATGTGTATGTTAGTGTATGTGTTTGTGTTGTATGTGTTATGTTGTGTATGTGTGGATGTTGTGTATTGTATGTTCGTGTTTATGTTTGTGTGTGTTGCGTGTGTGTATTGTAGTGTGTGTTTGTTTTGTGTATGTGTGTTTGATGTTGTGTATGTTTGTGTTGTGTGTTGTTATGTGTTGTACATGTTGTGTTCGCGGTGTTGTGTGTGTGTATGGGTATGTTTGTGTGTATGTTTGTATTGTGTATGTTGTGCGTGTGTATGTATGTGCGTGTGTAATGTTGTGTTGTGTGTGTGAGTAGTATGTGCGTTGTTGTTGTGTGTTGTTATGTGTGTATGTTATGTTGTGGTGTTGATGTGTGTGTTGTTGATATGTGTATTGTTTGTGTGTTGTGGTGTTTGTATGTGCGTGTGTGCATGTGATGTTTGTGTTGTAGTGCGTGTGTTATGTATGGTTTGTGTGTGTATGTTGTGTGCGTGTGTTGTTGTCTGGGTGTGGTTGTTATGTGTGTTGTGTGTGATGTTTGTGTGTGGTATGTGTGTGTGTATGTGTATGTGTGTGTGTGTCTGTGTGTGTGTATGTGTGTGCGTTGTGTATATGTGTGTATGTTTGTGTATGTGTGCGTGTATGTGTTTGTTTATATGTGTATGTATGTGTGTATGTTTATGTATGTGTATATGTTTGTGTATGTGTTTGTGTGTGTATGTATGTGCTTGTGTGTAAGAGTGTGTGTGTATGTGTATGTATGTGCGTGTGTTTATGTATGTGCGTGTGTGTGTATGTGTGTATGCGTATTTGTGTCTTCATGTGTGTGTGCGTGTGTGTCTGTGTGTATTTGTGTGTATGTATGTGTGTCTGTGTATGTGAATGTGTATGTGCGTGTGTATGTGTTTGTATGTGTATGTGTGAATTTGTGTATTTGTGTGTCTGTGTGTATGTATGCGTGTGTGGGTATGTTTGTATGTATGTGTGTGTGTTTGTGTGTATGTATGTGTATTTGTGTGTGTGCGTGTGTATGTGTGTGTATGTGTATATGCGTGTGTGTGTGTGTATGTGAGTGTCTGTCTGTATGTGTGTGCGTGTGTATGTGTGCGCGCGTGTGTATGTGTATGTGTATATGTGTGTGTATGTGTATGTGTCTGCTTATGTGTGTATGCGTATGTGTGTATGTATGTATGTGTGTGTATGCGTTTGTGTGTGTGTGTGTATGCGCTTGTGTATGTGTATGTGTGTGTGTGTGTGTGTGTGTGTGTGTGTGCGTGTATGTAGAAGGGGTTGAAATGGTAGGGGGGTGAGAAGTTGCGTATGAAGGAAAGGTGTGTGGGGTTAGAGGAGGGTGTGTGTGTGTGTGTGTTGATCTCCCCCGTCAAGGCTTGAGGTGGGGGACCCTCCTTTGGTTAGGGGGGGGGATGATTGGGGGAGGGAGGGGGTATGGTGTTTACCTTACGTCCCTGGTGACGGGTTTAACACACTACCCCCCACCTTCCCTTCCCCCAAGTACTGGTCATCAGATGGTTTAAAAACATGTTTTATGGCTGGATTGTTTGATCATCTTGATGATTTATTACTTTCTTATACTCCTGTCAAGTGCCACCTTCTAGTAATATATATATACATATATATATATATATATATATATATATATATATATATATATATATATATATATATATACGAACAAAGTGCATAGGAACGCGCACCTTCATAGAACATACGAACCTCCAACAGCCAGGATCGAACCCGGGACCCCTGTGCCACAGGCGGGAATGCTACCACTAGGCTATGGGCCTGGCTAATAGGAAATAACTATTCGAATACTATGTACTCGAATACCCTTCGTCTCGCGTGGGTGAGCAACGGGGTCTACACCGGTTATTTCACAACAGGCGCACATAGCCAGCAGATAGCACTTTACCGAACCTAACTGGAGGTTTGTATGTTCTATGAAAAACACCCATCCACCGCTCCCTCTGGCTCAACATCCAGCAGGCAAGTATGTAAAAAGGACCTCCATGTTGTATGGAGAGAGTGTACTGACAAGGGAGTTTTATAGGAAGGTATGAACGGAAGAAAAAACATTTAAATATGATATTCAAGTCTGGAGGAGGACATTATTTTGCATCTGTCACCATCAAAAGGTTTAATTTCTGAGAGGCGGAATTGGTTTTGTTGTACCTCTTTGTCCTCGTTCTGTATATTTTCCTCGCCTTCTGATTAAGGCTGATGACCAGGTATGAACAGGATGGTCCGAGTATGAGGTATGGGGGGAGAGAGAGGGGAGAGGGGAGAGAGAGGGGAGAGGAGAGAGGGAGGGGAGTGAGAGAGTGTAGGAAGAGGGGCATGGAAGGGAGAGAGGGAGGGAGGGAGAGTGTTAATGGAAGGGTGGGAAGGCTGCTGGTCCTTACCCAGAAGAGCCTTGTTCACCCGCCCTTGCAGTGCTCCCTCTACATACATCCTCCCCACGGTACAGATGCCTCCCCTTTCTCCCCTCCCCTAACCTTCTCCCATTCCTCCCCTTCCCTCTCCCCTCTCCCACAGACACACAAGGGGGGGAAAACCCTGGAAAGTTCGGCCACACTTTCCCCGGGTAAACGACCCACTTTCCACCCTCATGCTAGCGCCCCTCGACGACCCTTCCCCCCACCCCCCTCCCCCCCGAGCACGACGGTGCGACGACCCCCCACTCCCTGAGCACGACGGTGCGACGACCCCCACTCCCTGAGCACGACGGTGCGACGACCCCCCACTCCCTGAGCACGACGGTGCGACGACCTCCACTGAGCACGACGGTACGACCCCTTCCACTGAGCACGACGGTACGACGACCCCCACCCCCTGAGCACGACGGTGCGACGACCCCCACTGAGCACGACGGTACGACCCCACCCCTGAGCACGACGGTGCGACGACCCCCCCACTCCCTGAGCACGACGGTACGACGACCCCCACTCCCTGAGCACGACGGTACGACGACCCCCACTCCCTGAGCACGACGGTGCGACGACCCCCCCACTCCCTGAGCACGACGGTACGACGACCCCCACTCCCTGAGCACGACGGTACGACGACCCCCACTCCCTGAGCACGACGGTGCGACGACCCCCCCACTCCCTGAGCACGACGGTACGACGACCCAGGCCTTTATCCTTGAGTGTCGTGCCGTCGTGCTCAGCGGGGGTTAAGGGAAAGGTTAGGTTGCGCATAACGACAGTCGTGGCCGAGGAGGTCCAGTGGAGTATACCAGGGTATACCCCGGGGAGTATATTAGGGTATACCCCGGGGTGCATACAAGGGTATGCTCCGGGGGAGTATATTAGGGTATACCCCTAGAGCATACGAGGGTATACCCTGGGGAGTATATTAGGGTATACCCCGGGGAGCATACCAGGGTATACCCCGGGGAGTATACCGCTTCCTTCCCCCCCCCCCCCTCCCTTGTATGACTGAGCAACTGGCCCACAGTACAGCCCGCGGTGTTCCTCCCTTCATTATGTTGTCCAGGGATTGACCGATGGTGAAGGGTTGGCGTGAGCCACCCTCTCCCAACCCCCTCTCCCTCTCCCAACCCCTCACCCTCTCCCAGCCCCTCTCCCCTCTCCCAACCCCCTCACCCTCTCCCAACCCCTCACCCCTCTCCCAACCCCTCACCCTCTCCCAGCCCCTCACCCTCTCCCCTCTCCCAGCCCCTCACCCTCTCCCCTCTCCCAGCCCCTCACCCTCACCCCTCTCCCAGCCCCTCACCCTCTCCCCTCTCCCAGCCCCTCCCTCCCTCCCTCCCATACATCATGGTGGGTCTGGAACCATTCCTGTCATGAAGCATTTGGCCAGAAATATGTCCTGGCTCCATCATTGTTGTCATGAAGGGGGGGGGCCTCTCTCTCTCTCTCTCTCTCTCTCTCTCTCTCTCTCTCTCGGCTATAAATTGAGAGAGAGAGAGAGAGAGAGAGAGAGAGAGAGAGAGAGAGAGAGAGAGAGAGAGAGAGAGAGAGAGAGAGAGAGAGATGTTGTGGACACGGGGACGGCAGTAGTGAGGGGAGATAGAGATATGGTCTGAAGGGGAGCGTCGTTTGGGGAGAGGGGAGCACAGAGGAGGCCAAAGATGACGAGGCACAGAGAGGGGAAACAGACGAGGCACAGAGAGGGGAAACAGCCGGCCGGGAAGGCACGAGTAATGGAATGAAAGCGGTGGAAGGCGAGAGGGAGAGAATGAAGAATGAAAAGGGGGTAGGGAAAGTGAGTGAATGAAGGGGTAGGAAAGTGAGTGAATGAAGGGGTAGGAAAGTGAGTGAATGAAGGGGTAGGGAAGTGAGTGAATGAAGGGGTAGGAAAGTGAGTGAATGAAGGGGTAGGAAAGTGAGTGAATGAAGGGGTAGGGAAGTGAGTGAATGAAGGGGTAGGAAAGTGAGTGAATGAAGGGGTAGGAAAGTGAGTGAATGAAGGGGTAGGGAAGTGAGTGAATGAAGGGGTAGGAAAGTGAGTGAATGAAGGGGTAGGAAAGTGAGTGAATGAAGGGGTAGGGAAGTGAGTGAATGAAGGGGTAGGAAAGTGAGTGAATGAAGGGGTAGGAAAGTGAGTGAATGAAGGGGTAGGGAAGTGAGTGAATGAAGGGGTAGGAAAGTGAGTGAATGAAGGGGTAGGAAAGTGAGTGAATGAAGGGGTAGGGAAGTGAGTGAATGAAGGGGTAGGGAAGTGAGTGAATGAAGGGGTAGGAAAGTGAGTGAATGAAGGGGTAGGAAAGTGAGTGAATGAAGGGGTAGGAAAGTGAGTGAATGAAGGGGTAGGAAAGTGAGTGAATGAAGGGGTAGGGAAGTGAGTGAATGAAGGGGTAGGAAAGTGAGTGAATGAAGGGGCAGGAAAGTGAGTGAATGAAGGGATAGGAAAGTGAGTGACTGAAGGGGTAGGAAAGGGAGTGAATGAAGGGGGCAGGAAAGTGAGTGAATGAAGGGGTAGGAAAGTGAGTGAATGAAGGGGCAGGAAAGTGAGTGAATGAAGGGGGTAGGAAAGTGAGTGAATGAAGGGGTAGGAAAGTGAGTGAATGAAGGGGCAGGAAAGTGAGTGAATGAAGGGATAGGAAAGTGAGTGACTGAAGGGGTAGGAAAGGGAGTGAATGAAGGGGGTAGGAAAGTGAGTGAATGAAGCGAGAGAAAGAACGAAGGAAAAAAAAACGTTTTTCCATTAAATTTCCATCTGTCTGGTCCCCCTCTCCCCCCCCCCCATCACTTCCCTCAACCTGAGGTGGACCACTCCGCGCACACACACACACACACACACACACACACACACACACACACACACACACACACCGACAAAGGAGGATGAAGAGCTGGGTTGTCTGTGAGAGAGAGAGAGAGAGAGAGAGAGAGAGAGAGAGAGAGAGAGAGAGATGGGGGAGAAGGAATGGGGAAAAGGAAGATGGGGGAGGGGGGAAGGGGAAGGGGGGAGAAGAGACCGCCAGCGCCCCATTATCGCTGGCGGGGTCGCCGTTTCCCCCGCCTCGTAGGAGGGTACTTATAGATTTATAGTCACAGTCGGAGGCCAGGCGCTCCCGTGTGCCCCCTGGTGATGGTAGTAGGAAACTGGCACGTTGAGGTAGAAGACCTCCCGGACGGACCATCGTAAGGCGAGGTGAGGTCCCAGACCCAGCTGTGGGAGGTAGAAGACCTCCCGGACGGACCATCGTAAGGCGAGGTGAGGTCCCAGACCCAACTGTGGGAGGTGGAAGACCTCCCGATCGGACCATCGTAAGGCGAGGTGAGGTCCCAGACCCAGCTGTGGGAGGTGGAAGACCTCCCGAACGGACCATCGTAAGGCGAGGTGAGGTCCCAGACCCAGCTGTGGGAGGTGGAAGACCTCCCGAACGGACCATCGTAAGGCGAGGTGAGGTCCCAGACCCAGCTGTGGGAGGTGGAAGACCTCCCGAACGGACCATCGTAAGGCGAGGTGAGGTCCTAGACTCAGCTGTGGGGGTGTAGAAGACCTCCCTATCGCACCATCGTAAGGCGAGGTGAGGTCCCAGACCCAGCTGTGGGGGGTAGAAGACCTCCCTGGCGGACCATCGTAAGGTCGGGTCACGTCCCATACCCAGCTGTTGGGGTGTAGAAGACCTCTCGAACCATCGTAAGGTCAGGTCAAGTCCCAGACCCAGCTGTGGGGGTGTAGAAGACCTCTCGAACCATCGTAAGGTCAGGTCAAGTCCCAGACCCAGCTGTGGGGGTGTAGAAGACCTCTCGAACCATCGTAAGGTCAGGTCAAGTCCCAGACCCAGCTGTTGGGGGGGGGGTGTGTAGAAGACCTCCCAGACGGACCATCGTAAGGTCAGGTCAGGTCTCAGACCCTTCCGTGTAAGAGACGAGTGGGCAGTATATAGACCCAAGTGAACCTTCCCTGTAGAATACAGTGGCTAAAGGGTAGAGCATTTGAACCCCCTTCGCTACAGGTTCTCTCTCTCTCTCTCTCTCTCTCTCTCTCTCTCTCTCTCTCTCTCTCTCTCTCTCTCTCTCTCTCTCTCCAGCCTTCATTCCCTCCCCCTCCTCCACCAGACGCAGGAGCTGGGTTACAGTAAGCTTAGTGTCAGTTTACAGCGTATTGCAAATAAGCTTATTTGCATAGTTGGAGGATGATGGCTTGCCGTAGGGGGATGATGGCTTGCCGTGGGGGGATGATGGCTTGCCGTGGGGGATGATGGGGGTGGAACCATGTCCTGTGAGGGGGGGTGGGGGATGTTCCTGGGGGAGGGGGAATGTTGCACATGCCGGCAGGGGTAAGGATACAAGCGGGGGGGGGGGGAGGGGAAGGGGTGAGTGGAGTGGGGGGTCATACCTGAGGATGATAAGCAAACAGGATGATGATAGGGGGAGAGATAGGGATGATATGGCTTTACTTCAGAGCAAGGATGATATCATGGATGTTATATTGAGTGTTATCATGTGTTATGTTGTGTTATCCTGGGTGATATAATGTGTTATCTTGAGTGTTATCATGTGTTATGTGTTATCTTGGGTGATATCATGTGATATGTATGTTATCATATGTTATCTTGGGTGATATCATGTGATATGTTTGTTATCATGTGTTATCTTGGGTGATATCATGTGATATGTATGTTATCATGTGTTATCTTGGGTGATATCATGTGATATGTATGTTATCATGTGTTATCTTGGGTGATATCATGTGTTATGTATGTTATCATGTGTTATCTTGGGTGATATCATGTGTTATGTATGTTATCATGTGTTATCTTGGGTGATATCATGTGTTATGTATGTTATCATGTGTTATCTTGGGTATTATCTGCTGTTATCACGAGTTATCCTGGGTGTTGTGTGTTATCCTGGCTGTTATCATGTGTTATCTGTGGTTCCCTCATCGTTTTCCCTGAAGACTTCTTATCTCTATTATCATTTCTATCCCCAGGATGATAAGATATCTTGCCCCCCCCCCCCACACACCTTCCTCCCCTGACTGTTAACGGCGTGTCTGCCCACATCAATGTATGCATCTCATTTGCATAATGACTAATTACCATTCACTCTCCCCCACACACAGGTATGTTAATTACCACCCCCCCGCCCCCCCCCCCCAGCACCCCTCTCAGACGACCTCCTTAGACGTGTCTTCCTCTGGTGATGTACCCTGACGTGGTCTCTTGTAGTGGGTCTTCTGTAATGGGTCTCTTGTTGTGGGTCTCTTGTAGTGGGTCTTCTGTAATGGGTCTCTTGTAGTGGGTCTTCTGTAATGGGTCTCTTGTAGTGGGTCTTCTGTAATGGGTCTCTTGTAGTGGGTCTTCTGTAATGGGTCTCTTGTAGTGGATCTTCTGTAATGGGTCTCTTGTAGTGGATCTTCTGTAGTGGGTCTCTTGTTGTGGGTCTTCTGTAATGGATCTCTTGTAATGGGTCTTCTGTAATGGGTCTCTCGTAAAGGGCCTTCTGCAATGGGTCTCTTCTAAAGGTTCTTCTGTAATGGGTCTTTTATAATGGGTCTTTTTTTTCTAAGTGGGTCTGTTATAACAGACCAGTTGAGAAGGCTCAAAACACGTATACCTTAAATATACGCAAATACAGAATACCTTAATAATTATACGCAAATACAGAATACCTTAATAATTATACGCAAATACAGAATACCTTAATTATACGCGAATACAAAATGTAATTATATTATGTACCAATTAAACAGTAAGGTCCACAGGCCAACTTTTTAACACCGGGTCAGATTTGAATTCATGACATTTGCATAATAATCGTCACGTGATTCGTTCATATTAACTTTGATTTTAATGGTCAGAGAGGCCATTACCGTGGAAGGCTCATTTGCATTTTTTTGTACTGCCTGTTCACAGGTAAATGTTGGCTTGGTAGATAGATAGATGTAAATAGATAGGAAGTCATAGATATCTGTAGATAGACTTATGCCTAAGGAGATGATAGATTGATATAGATCAATAGATGAGGTGAATGGGAGGTCAGTACGTATATAGATGGACCATATATATATATATATATATATATATATATATATGTGTGTGTGTGTGTGTGTGTGTTCAATCAAACTATTTCTTCAACCAGATCCCTCGTCTCCGTGTTTATTTATATATCGTATTATTCTCTCTCTCTCTCTCTCTCTCTCTCTCTCTCTCTCTCTCTCTCTCTCTCTCTCTTCCCCGAACCACGTGTCGAGTGTTGACAAGTTTTTAAGTTTCTGGGAAAAACTTCAGCTCGCACACGGGGGGGGGGCCACGCAACACAACACCCCCCCCCCTTCCCTCCAACCCCCTCTCCCTCCATGCCCTAGTGGTGATATACCTCCCCCCCCCCCCCCCCCCCCCCGACACACACACACACTTCGTCCCCTCCCCAGTACATAACACCCCCCCCCCAAACATATATCACCCTTTCCCCAGAACACACACAGCCCCTTCCCCTCACACAGACCCCCCCCTTACCCTCCAAGACACATCACCCCTCCCTCCGTACACACCAGCCCTCCCTCCCCCAAATACACCGCCCCTACCCCTTACACACCATGCTAACCCCCCTTCCCACGGAGACCACCCCTTCCTCCCCGTACATACACACCCTTCACCCGAACACACTATCCCTCCCCCGTACACTCTAGCCCGGCCCCCCTACACACAACCCCCTCCTCTCGTACAAATGGCACTCCCCCGTACACACACACACACACACACACACACACACACACACACACACATACACACACACACACAGGGATGGGGGGGTGCAGAAGGGAAACACTGGGGTCAGCGACTCCACACAAGTATTTCATGGAACACATCAAAGACGTCATCACAACAGAGAGTTTGCAGGGGGCGGGGGAGGCCTTGGTGAGGACCGTAGGAAGAAGGAAGGAAGGAAGGAAGGAAGGGAAGAAGAGAAGGAAGGAAGGAAGGTTGGATGGGGAGTCACAGCTTGTGAAGGGGGTAATGGGTGATGGACGAAGGGGGATGATGGGGGGTTGGATGGGTAAACACAGCTTGTGAAGGAGGGTGATGGGTGATGGACGAATGAGGATGGGGGGTTTGATGGGTAGACACAGCTTGTGAAGGGGGGTGATGGGTGATGGACGAATGAGGATGGGGGGTTTGATGGGTAAACACAGCTTGTGAAGGAGGGTGATGGGTGATGGACGAATGAGGATGGGGGGTTTGATGGGTAAACACAGCTTGTGAAGGAGGGTGATGGGTGATGGACGAATGAGGATGGGGGGTTTGATGGGTAGACACAGCTTGTGAAGGGGGGTGATGGGTGATAGACGAATGAGGATGGGGGGTTTGATGGGTAGACACAGCTTGTGAAGGGGGGTGATGGGTGATAGACGAAGGTGGTGATGGGGGGTTTGGATAGGTAGACACAGCTTGTTAAGGGGGGTGATGGGTAAAGGGGGGTGATGGGGGAGTTGGATGGGTACACTTAGCTTGTGAAATCTCCCTCATCCGTCGGGCCCCCCCACAGCCACGGGAGGCGCGATCGTCCCATCTCTTCGATGATGATAGGCTAGGTCATGCATGGCACACCCTCCTTGACACGAGAGAAGCCGTCCAGAGGAGCAGCACCGGCTCGTTAGGTAGTTTGGGTAGTTTTGGGTCGTCCTACCTGGTGGCTATTGCGTCGGGCGGTCGTATGGGCAAGGAGGAGGAGGGACCCCGCTTCACATCCCCCCCTCCTCATTAGAGACGGACTTTGAGCATGACGGTACGGCCAGTGAGCACGACGGTACGGCCAGTGAGCACGACGGTACGGCCAATGAGCACGACGGTACGACCAGTGAGCACGGCCGTACATGGCCCTTGAGCACGACCGTCCACGGCCCTTGGAGCACGACCGTCGAGACTCGGTTACGATAACCTGGCCTGTTGACCCAACACACGAGGGTCAGGTCACAAGGGGGGGTGACCTAACCAAGCTCCTTTGAGGCGATATGCAGCGGGCGGATAGCGGCAGCCTGCTTGATCACCCGTGCCCCATCTGGGGGGGTACATACGAACCCCCAGAGTCATGAGGGTGAGGGGGTGAGGGGTGTAACCCCAGAGATTACTGGGGTTAGTCTCCCGCGTGGTGAACCCTCCAAGGGTCGTCCCGTCCGTCATGCTCGAGGGTCGTACACGTCCGTCGTGCTTGAGGGGTCGTACCGTCCGTCGTGCTCGAAGGGTCGTCCCGTCCGTCGTGCTCGAGGGTCGTACACGTCCGTTGTGCTCGAGGGTCGTACTGTCCCTCGTGCTCGAGGGGTCGTACCGTCCGTCGTGCTCGAGGGGTCGTACCGTCCGTCGTGTTCGAGGGTCGTCCCGTCCGTCGTGCTCGAGGGGTTGTACCGTCCGTCGTGCTCGAGGGGTCGTACCGTCCGTCGTGCTCGAGGGGTCGTACCGTCCGTCGTGCTCGAGGGGTCGTACCGTCCGTCGTGCTCGAGGGTCGTCCCGTCCGTCGTGCTCGAGGGTCGTACCGTCCGTCGTGCTCGAGGGGTCGTACCGTCCTCGTGTAGGTAAACATACAGACCCCACCGTCAGCGTTATATCATCAGTAAACAGTTGCATTACGAAATACGCCTCTCAAGGCTAATTACAATCTCGTCCTCTAATTACCACCCCTCCCCCCCTTCTTAATTGGATGTTATTCTCGTGAACGAACGACGCTTTCCGGGGGTCGCTTCCGGCGTCGTGTCCAGGCGCCCTTGGCTTTAATTAAATCCTGGGATTAAATTTTTGGGGGGATTATTGGGCCCAGTTTTCCGGGAATTTCCTTGGCTTCCTCAAACAGCCTGGCTGATCAAAGGAGGCGCGCGTACAGTGGGGGACCAGATAGACGCACCAGCGAGGGGGGGGGGGGGGTGTACAGTCTCCAACACCGACGTTTAAGGTACAATTGGTTAGGGAGGGAGGTCTTGATGAGGGAGTTTTAGGGGTAGTTAGGTTCAAAGGGCCTTGGTTAAGGGGGATTTAAGGTACACAGGGCCTCGGTTAGTGGGATTTAAGGTACATAGGGCCTTGGTTAGTGGGATTTTAGGTACATAGAGCCTTAAATAGGGGGATTTATGGTAAATAGGGCCTTGTTACGTTACCTGTGGAATTATTTGTATATATATATATATATATATATATATATATATATATATATATATATATATATTACTTTTTGTATCGACCTGTATTAATAAGGTTATGTGTAGTACATTGATCTGCTACGGTCGGGAGCGCGCGTCTAACCGGGATAATGAACTGTGTGTTTCGTACCTTAAATATAACACTATTTACGAATAAATATATACGAAGAAAAATATTACTTTCAATATTTGAATTATATCTACAATTATTTTTTATAGGTGGAATATATTCCCCCTTTCCCAATACCATTTGTCATAAATGTATTTTGAAATCGGTTTAATATTTTTCATATATATATATATATATATATATATATATATATATATATATATATATATATAGCATGATGCAGAAATATTCATCTATTTTTATAGATTTGGGAATTTTGAAAGCGAGGGATGAGTATTGCCATCAATAGCTCCAAAGTTTATTTCTTTCGTCTGGAATTTATTAGTATTGTGTGTGTGTGTGTGTGTGTATATATATATATATATATATATATATATATATATATATATATATATATATATATATATATATATATATATGGGGGTGGGGCTTCACGTCTTGCTATGATGTAAACATTGGACTTTCATATTTACCTTGATATCTTCGGCGTTTATTTTCTTCTTAGTTTTTAACGCGAAATGGGAGTATATTTTTTTTTGTGTGTACTTACATATGTATAATGAAAACACACACGGTGTACTTACATAGTTAGTACTTACATATTTGTATCACACACACACACACACACACACACACACACGCTTAAGAAACCTTTATTGACTAATTTTTTGATTGATTTATCCGGTGAAATACGACCCCTCCCTCTCTACTCCATCACGTTGTTCTCCCTCCCTCTTCCCGTCACCTGGCTCTTCTCTCCACCACCCCAACCCCCCCCGCCGCCGCTCCCCCTCCACCACTCCGACTCATCCACTTTCTTTCATCTCTGCGCCAGGCACATTAATCAACACCCCCCCCCCCCTCTTCTCATTGACCTGCCTCACTCCCACCACACACACACACCTGGCTGGCATATATATATATATATATATATATATATATATATATATATATATATATATATATATATATATATATATATATATACTGGAGTGGAAAGTGGGAGAGCGGGGAGGGGGATTCTCTGGTTGAAGTTTTAGGGTCGAGTATTGAGTCGGTCTCGCGAGACATGTCCCTTTGATGTTGTGGAGCGAGACGAGACGAGACGAGACCCTCGTCCATTGTGTTCGTGGAGTGAGTGGTGGTGGTGGTGGTTGGGGAGAGGGAGGCACTCTAGCAGGAAGAACTCGAGTATGTTGTGTATATATATATATATATATATATATATATATATATATATATATATATATATATATATATATATATATATATGGTCTCAGAACACACTTATAAGTATACGAGACACTTAAGACATACACACACACACACACACACACACATGGTGGAGACAGTGACAACTTTGCTGGCCACCAAAAGATGATCTTAGGTCACATACCAAATATGTTATGTGACCTGACGTACATACCATACAACAGGTCATGTGACCTGACCTGATGCTTGCCAATCTCTCGTGTTATTATTATTATTATTATTATTATTATTATTATTATTAAAACTAATAATAATATTCTCGTTTATTCGCAGGTGGGTTGAGTCCTTGGACCTTGTGTTGTGCTGACAGTCGTACTTACCTTAGTCTGCCCTGATACCGCAAGTACTTACGTGGGTACTACACACTTTACTGTAAGTAATTAAGTGGTATCACAACTGGTGCTGTAAGTAATTAAGTGGTATCATAACTGGTGCTGTAAGTACTTACGTGAGACTCTGCCTGGTGTTGTAAGTAGATAAGTGACACTGTACTTGTTTTTACAATGACAAAATACACATATTTTTATATATCCTAAACTTACAGTAACATAATACAGTAACACTTAAACTGTCGGGAATACAGAAGATACAAGACCTTGATATACAACACCATCATGAAGACTAAAAATACAGTACCTGTGTAATGTATTACTTCCAAAAAGATACACACGCTTAAAATACAGTAACCTCAGATAAAATACAGTCCTGCAGTATACTCTAAGCCTCTCCTAAGAGCCCAACAAATACAGTAGCTTCCCACTACAATATCTGGGATACTTTCACCTCGTGGTGCGTCACCCCATAATACGGGGAGGGGGGAACGTTATTAGACCCCAGATATAAATTCTAAGGTTCTAAACTTAATGCATTAGACAAACTTAGGCTTTCCTGTAACGGGAGCTACCCACGCGAGGCCCAACCTCACTTCTCCACCAATAATAACACGATAAACTCGCCTTCCTTTCATGTGATTGGCTGATGAAGTCTCGATACCATTCACCGGGAGGTACACACGTCAGCCGTGCCATTCGCGTCTTCACCAATAGGAACTCGATATTGTCTCGTATCTTAAATGTGATTGGCCGATAATGTGTCAGTATCACGGTTCAATGAAAGGTACTCCCGTCGCCCCCTTAGCCATTGAGGTTCTTCGCCAATAGCAACTCTCTATTGTCCCGGATCTTAAATCTGGTTGGCTAATAAAGTCTTCATATCTTACGAGGCTCGAGCTGCTCTGGACGCGTGTCCACTGTGCCGGGAGTCCAACCTCGCTCGCTCTCCACCAATGGGAAATCGATATTGTCTCGGACCTTAAATCTAACTGGCTGACGCCCTCGATACCTTATGGTATTTGAGTTTTTCTTGTGTTTACACTTTTAGAAATCTGATATTCGACATTGATGTGTGACATATTAGGATTATTTCTCCCCACTTCCCTCTCTGGGGGTTGTGCCCCGCCCCCCATGGGGGCGTGGCTCCAGGGAGACGGTTGTAGAATGAAGTACAACCCCGTGGTCTGCGTCGGGTTGTAAGAGGAGGAGGTTGTAAGTAAGTTTGTGGTGTGGTACAGGAGACGAGTGTTGCCATCTTGTGATCCACGGATTTTGGAAGGGGATGACGCTTTTACGATGAACTCGCGTGCCTGCCTGCCCCACCCCCTGTGGTACCTGCCTGCCCCACCCCCTGTGGTGCCTGCCTGCCCCACCCCCTGTGGTGCCTGCCTGCCCCACCCCCTGTGGTGCCTGCCTGCTTGCCCCACCACCTGTGGTGTGGGGTTATGGGGGATATTTGACTCCCTTGAGCACGACACAGCACGACCGTGGCATTAGACCTCCGGCTGAACCCGTAGGGTTAAACGAGGGTCGTACCGTCGTGGTTAGGGGTCGTACCGTCGTGTTCAAGGGTCGTACCCCTCGTGGTTAGGGGTCGTACCGTCGTGTTCAAGGGTCGTAACCCTCGTGGTCAGGGGGTCGTATCTTCGTGGTCAAGGGTCGTACCGTCGTGGTCAAGGGTCGTACCGTCGTGGTCAGTGGTCGTACCGTAATGTGGTCAAGGGTCGTACCGTCGTGGTCAGGGGGTCGTACCTTCGTGGTCAAGGGTCGTACCGTCGTGGTCAGGGGTCGTACCCCTCCTGGTCAAGGGTCGTACCGTCGTGCTCAGGGGGTCGTACCGTCGTGCTGACCATAAAGTGGTCGTAACACGCCTCTATATCACCCCCCTCTCCCCCCACACCCACCTCGTTAGGGCCACTTGACCTCTCCTGACCAGCGCCCATAACATGCCACACTTTATAAGTGGCTTCATGACGTACTTTATGACAAGTGTGGGGAGGAGGGGGGGAGATTGATGCATGGGGGGGGAGGGGTGGTAATGGGGAGACTGCACGATGGGGGAGGGGGAGGGGGAGGTTGTGGGGGGGATTGTGGGAGAGGTTGTCAGTGGGTAAGAACCAGGTGTTTAAGGTAGGTATGTAGGTATACCACACGTTCTTAGGTAAGTAGTGAGGGAGGTCAGTAAGAATTTACCTTTCCTAAATAGAGGTAAGTCGTTAGGGAGGTATATAGGGAGGGTAAGTAAGTATTTACCTCTTTCCTTTATGTTACCTTTACCTTAACAATGGCTTCTGTTACGAATACATCATCAAAAAAAATACGTAAATAATATGCATTTAAATTTATAGTATCTTCTAATTCTGTCAGAATTTCTTCCTTACAAAATACGACCACGAGTTTACTCTCAAGGTAGACTCATTTATGGATGTTGTGAGCGCGAGAGAATGTAGACCACCTCACTGGTCTTGAGTTTACCACACAAGGTAATAGACTACCACATTTGTCGTGAGTTTACCACACAAGACAGTAGACTACCTCACTGGTCTTGAGTTTACCACACAAGGTAATAGACTACCACATTTGTCATGAGTTTACCGCACAAGACAGTAGACTACCTCACCGGTCTTGAGTCTTCCCTACAAGATGGTCTCGAGTTTACCTCGCGAGACGGTAGACTACTCGAGTGACCCGAGTTTACAACGCGAGACTGTGGTTTACTCCACTGGCCTGAGTTTACAGATGAGAGTGTAAACTACTCCCAAGAGGTCTGTAAATTTACCTCACGGTCAAGACTGTGGAGGTAAACCACTATTTAGGGAGGTTCGTTAATATCGCTGGATGGTCTGGGGCCGGTATGGGCGTGGCCTGGGTGGGCGTGGCCGGTGTGGGCGTGGCCGGTATGGGCGTGGCTAGCCAAGATACAGTTACAGGCGGGGCCCTGTGTATACCCGAGATGGTGAGAGAGTAAGGGTATCGTGTGTGTGTGTGTGTGTGGTGTCAACAGGTTCTCGGGGTGGGGTTGTAGGGGGGATGATGGATTAGGGGCGCCCCCTCCCTGGTCCACAGCTGGTGGGGACGGCCACCGGTGCACCAGCTATCAGGCCACAGATGGCTTGCGGGGCGCAGATTCCCAGTTCATGCATATATGATCCCGCTGGTGTGGAGCAGGAGGAGGAGGAGGAGGTGGTGGTAATCCCCCTGCCCCTCCCCCCTTTGGATGAAGGAGGGGCAGGGTTGGGGATTGGCTGCGAGGCGGGGGGGGGGGGGATGTTACACGAGGTAGGGAGAGGAAATAGGGATGGGGTGGGGTGAGACATCGTAGTACCTGTACACAGCTTGACCGACTCGCTACAGCTTGTAGATCAATATCCAGTGGGTGGTGTTTTTTTTTTCCAGTGGGTGGTGTTTTCTCCCCCCAGTGGGTGTGTGTTTTCCAGTGGGTGGTGTTTTTCCAGTGGATGTTTTTTTTTTTTCCCCCAATGGTTGGTATTTTTCCAGGGGTGTTGGCGTTTTTTCTTCCAGTGGTTGGTTGGTTTTTCTCAGTGGATGGTGATTTTTCCAGTGGTCGGTGTTTTTCCAGTGGATGGTGTTTTCCAGCAGTTGGTTTCCAGGTTCTGCTCAGGTCAGCCGCAGAACAGTTCCCAGTCTGGATGGTTACGCGGTAGTACAACTGATGGTTTTGGAAGCAAAGTCTTATAGCAGTATAGCATTTCCAGCATTCCAGAAACCGTCTGTTCTTACAATAGCATTTCCAGCATTCCAGACACCAGAAACCGTCTGTTCTCAGTCGTTTCGTCCAGAATCAGTAATGTGTGTGTGTGTGTTGGGGGGCGGGGGTGGCTCTGGAAGGTCTTGGCACACTTCCTGAACTCTGGAATCTTCCAGCATCAAGTGCCTGAGAGAGAGAGAGAGAGAGAGAGAGAGAGAGAGAGAGAGAGAGAGAGAGAGAGAGAGAGAGAGAGAGAGGAAAAAATATATCGTGGTGGAGGTGAGTGAGTGGGTCGCGGGGAGGGCCGCTTCAGAACAGAGGAGTTTACCCCTCCATCACAGTACTGGTCCGTTTTCTACCAAAAAAAAAATGTACTCCCGTTTTTCGTTTTTTTTTTTTCTTTTCAGGCCGTAATTACTTCTGGTCCTCCCTCTCTTCCAGAGTGGTCACTCGCACTCTCATTTTCTCTTAAGGAAACCCATAGGTATTCGGGGCTTTGATGTTTGTGGTCGGGCACGGCCACTCCGTTTTCTTCGTCTGTTCTTCATTTGAAGTTTACTGATTAATTTGGCCACTCTTGACCATTGCCGTTCATGTCACTAATTTACTTTTCTAATGTAACTTAAGCCTCTGTATTTTTCTCCTTTTTTTTGATGTTTTCCCCTCCAGTAATGTTACGTTATGTGGATGCCATTTTCTTTGTGATGAGAGGATGGAAAAGATGACGATGGCGAATTTTACAATGAATTTGAAGATGGTAATAATTTTGACGTCTGGGGATGGTGTGGGATGGTGGGGAAGGGGTAGGATGGGGTGGGGAAGGGGTGGGATGGTGGGGAGGGTTGTTAGGAAATTAAAGCAATGAGCTTGTTATGAAAAAATAATGTAGAGTGGTTTTATGGTAGAAGACTGGTAGATGAGTAGAATATTATGGTATACGTGGTAGACGAGTAGAATATACTTGGGGGGGGGAGGTCAAACTACGTATGCTGGTTGCATACAGACGTTTGAATTCTTTTTATAATAGTTGACAAATGTTTAAAGATGCCCTCTTCCTTCCCCCATGAGTGTAGAACTCCCTTCCCGTACAGTACAAGAGATGGGGGCCCCACACGAGTGTAGAACCCCCTCCCCCGTACGTCATCAGAGAGAGAGAGAGAGAGAGAGAGAGAGAGAGAGAGAGAGAGAGAGAGAGAGAGAGAGAGAGCTGGCAGGCTGGCAGGATCTTCAGCAAGTATTCTTGGCTTTTATGAACAACATGTAACCTCTCGTAGCGGTTGTGTGTGTGTGTGTGTGTGTGTGTGTGTAGTATTCATACGTCTATACATGTGGGAGCAGCGGCACCAGGAACTACACGCTCGCCATATATTGAACCCTCCCCAGAACGACCCCCCTCTTCATCCTCCCTCCTCCACAGAACGACCCGCCCCCCTTCCCAAGCTAAGCAATATGCAAATTAGGACGATGTCTCTTGGGAATTATTCACATACTTGGGAGATGGCTTGAGGGTTTTTTGTTTTTCACCCCTCGTTGTTTTCTTACATATTTGCTCGCCCATTTCTTTTTTTTTTTTTTTTGTCCAATTTAATATTTTTTCTCAATTTTTTTTTTATATTCTATTTTTTTTTTTAAATTTTCATTTTGTGATTCATTTCATGTTAATAGTCCTTTGTCGTGTATTCTCGCTTCGGTGTGTGTTTCAGTAGACTTATTTTAACTTCCGTCATTTCTCTGGGGGCGGGGGGGGGGGGGGTTCGAGGCAACCTTGGGGGGGGTGTCCGGGGATGTGACTGGGGCTTTCGTCTGGGGTTTCTAGTGGCTATTATTATTATTATTATTATTATTATTTTAGGTGGGTGCTTCTGGGATGTTACTAGTTATCTCTGGGGTATTTACTGATCCCTGGTGAGTTATTCTAAACTTCTGGGGGTTACCCAGTGTGCATAGTTCTCTCTGGGGTGTATCTCTGGCGTCCAGTAGGGTGTCCAAGGTGTTTATGATGGTTCGTCGGGTCCTTTTGGGGGTGCTTCTGGAGTCTTCGGGGGGTATCTCTGGGGTATGTATCGTATCAGAGGGTGTTTTGAGCGGTTTCTGGGGTTTGTGTGTCATCGGGAGATACTAGGTGTCCGGGGCTGTGTGGGGACACATAGCGCCCCCTGACGGACACATAGCGCCCCCTGACGGACACATGGTGCCCTCTGACGGACACATAGCGCCCCCTGACGGACACATAGCGCCCCCTAACGGACACATAGCGCCCCCTGACGGGTACACAACCCCGCCTGACGGACACGTAACCCCCTCTGACGGACACATAGCGCCCCTTGACGGACACATGGCGCCCCCTGACGGACACATGGTGCCCTCTGACGGACACATGGTGCCCTCTGAGGGACACATAGCGCCCCCAGACGGACACATAACCCCCCCTCCTTGACGGACACACAACGTCCCCCCCCCCCCTCCTCGGAAGGACACAGTCAGCGCTCCCCTGACAAATATGGCAATTCCCATTGGCGACGTCCGGTACCGGCGACGGAGGGAGGGGGGGGGATCCTGGCGCCTGGCGTCTAGCGTAGGGGGAAGGGGGGCTGTCTTTACTGCCCGGATTATGGGGGGGTTAGGTTAGGGGGGTAAGGGTCCGTCTGCTACAGTAGTGGGCTTATGGGCGGGTCTCGCCGGCAGTCGTATAACTAAGGGTTCGAAACCCAGCCAGCCAGCCAGCCACCGTCAGCTGGGGGGTTACTGAAGGCCTCGGCCACGAGGTACCCCCTGGCCTCGTCCTCGTCGTATGGTTACTACCCCCCCCCCACCCTGGCCTCGTTCACGTGCTCTAGCTACCCGAGGCCTTGTCCTCGTTCTGTAGCTAACCCAGGTCTCGTCCTCGTCCTGTAGCCATCCCTGGCCTCGTCCTCGTCCTGTAGCCACCCCTGGCCTCGTCCTCGTCCTGTAGCCACCCCTGGCCTCGTCCTCGTCCTGTAGCCATCCCTGGCCTCGTCCTGTAGCCACCCCTGGCCTCGTCCTCTAGCCATCCCTGGCCTCGTCCTGTAGCCACCCCTGGCCTCGTCCTCGTCCTGTAGCCACCCCTGGCCTCGTCCTCGTGCTGTAGCCACCCCTGGCCTCGTCCTCGTCCTGTAGCGACCCCTGACCTCGTCCTCGTCCTATAGCCACCCCTGGCCTCGTCCTGTAGCCACCCTTGACGTCGTCCTCGTTCTGTAGCTAACCCAGGTCTCGTCCTCGTCCTGTAGCCACCCCAGGTCTCGTCCTCGTCCTGTAGCCACCCCTGACCTCGTCCTCGTCCTATAGCCACCCCTGGCCTCGTCCTCGTCCTATAGCCACCCCTGGCCTCGTCCTGTAGCCACCCCTGGCCTCGTTCTCGTCCTGTAGCCACCCCTGGCCTCGTCCTCTAGCCACCCCTGGCCTCGTCCTGTAGCCACCCCTGACGTCGTCCTCGTTCTGTAGCTAACCCAGGTCTCGTCCTCGTCCTGTAGCCACCCCTGACCTCGTCTTATAGCCACCCTGGCCTCGTCCTATAGCCACCCCTGGCCTCGTCCTCGTGCTGTAGCCATCCCTGGCCTTCGTCCTCGTCCTATAGCTATCCCTGGCCTCGTCCTAGTCCTGTAGCCAACCCTGCCTGGCTTCGTCCTCGTCGTCTATACCCTCTAACTACCCCCCCCCCCCCCGATCTCGTTCCAGTCTCGGTGCTCTGGGTCAAACCCCCCCCCCCCCCAGTCTGGCACACTCGAGGGATTAAAAGAAACATTTCTTTTCTTTCTTGTGTACCGAGTGTACGGGGTCAACACAGTTTCATCCCGGCCGGAAAACTGTGTTCTTTGGGGTCTGAATTCCGTCCTTTTGGCCAAAAACATTTAAAAAAAGAAAATAAGAAAAATAGTCGAGAATATCAATATTTTCATGAACTTCATCACCATTTTTTCCCTGAAACATCTCTTTTTATTATTATTATTATTATTATATTCATATCTCTATTCTGAAGTTCATCAGGCTCTCTGATTGCGTACGTAACTCTCTGTTCATTTACAGTCTTGGTACTGAAGTAGTTAATTGCACCAGTAATGTCAAGTACACTTCAGAAATCGGTCTGGAAGGGATAGCAAAATGGTCTCCTCGGGTCCGAGATGTGGTCTGGCGCTCCTGGAACCCTGGAAGGAGCCAAGAGCCGGGGGGGGGGGACTCCCCTGGAAATCCAGGATACGGGAGTGTGGATCGAGAGTGTCCCAGTCCTTGATAGATAATGGTATGTCTTACGACTACTAAAGCTTAAAGACCAGTTCACTACATGAAGTAATTTACGTCTGAGGTCACTGGGTCAATGAGGAACACAAGATGCTGGATTGACCTGGAAAAAAGAGGGGGGGGGGGACTGGAAGTGTGTGGTGTTTTAAAACCCCTGTCAGAGACGTAAGGGGCTGGGACATGGCCCGTCTCTTCCAGGCCTGGCGAGCTGTGGGGGCTCGTGGGTTGTAGGCTGTATTCCTGTGGTCCCCTCGTGATCACAACCGGCACTTGTTATTACCTACAACAACTTCGTCAGTCCTACACAGGGGAATGAATGAATGTGTTCTCTGGTCCCCGAGTTGTGTCGTAACGAGTGCCCGCCCACCACACGTCTCTGGTTCACGTCCGTCTTTCCCGTCTACACACGCACACACACACACACGTCACGACTCTCGGGGGAACGGACCACACGTGTCACAGGTCGGAGTTTAAACCAAACAATTTCTTAACTCAAACAGAAAAGAAAGAAAGAAAGAAAGAAAGAAAAAGAGAGAGAGAAGTTTTACGAGGTTTCCAGCACATATTGAGGTTGGGGGGGAGGGAGAAGGGGAGGGGGGAACACGTCGGCAGACTTTCGTACCGTAACGGCTAAACTACTGTTTGAGGGGGAGGGGGGGGAGATTCGGATATTTCCAGGTCAGAGGTCAGAAGACCAAAGCGAGGTCGGTCCTGTGAGGGCTCGAACCCTGGATG